>NW_012142077.1:0-448 GCF_000956105.1 Propithecus coquereli | reverse complement strand
AGTGTTTAGGAGTAATGGGACATCAGATTAATAACTTACCCAAATGGTTTAGAAAACCAATTATTTCTGTACTATATTTACCACTTTTTGTTTGATCTTGCGATGTGTATGTATGTTTATATATGTACATACATACAGATAGCCATTGTGTATGTATACCTATACAAAATACAATGGAAGAAAAATTTTACTGTAAACATTAAATCTAATGTTAAAATATTCATATGTAGTCATTTCCTAGTATTCTTGGGGAATTGGTTTCAGGACCCCTATGGTTACCAAAATCCACAGATGCTCAAGTTCCTTACATAAAATGGTGTAGTATTTGCATATGAACTATGCACATCCTCCTGTATGCTTTAAATTATCTCTAGATTACATATAATACCTAATACAATGCAAATATTATATAAATACTTGTTATACTATATTGTTTAGAGAATAATGA
>NW_012142076.1:2409-2750 GCF_000956105.1 Propithecus coquereli | reverse complement strand
GAATTGCTTACCTGGTAGCCTTGCAACTGCTTTTCTTTGGTAAATTTAAAAATTAATAACTTTGTAGATTATCTGTTTTTTTCTCATTGTTATGTCGGTAGAAATGTTATGTTATAGCTTTCTATATTCTAAAAGGAAGTAAACTTATTTTCCTTTTATTTAGTACTTTCCTTTTTATTTCAATCATGTTTTGTAGTTTTCTAGGTAGAGGATTCTATTCTATTAATTTATTCATTACTAGATAGCTGATATTTTGATGCTCTCTTAAGGTGCTGGTTTTTAAATTTTAGTTTTCTAATGTAATATTGATTATATATAAAAATCAATTTTTATATTAACAC
>NW_012142076.1:0-764 GCF_000956105.1 Propithecus coquereli | reverse complement strand
TATATTTCTCTTCTTTATTATATTAATGTAAATTGCATTAAACCCTATAGTAGTAGGGTAGTACTACTATGGAAAACAGTATGGAGGTTCCTCAAAAAATTAAAACTACAACTACCATATTATCCAGAATGCTATTCCTGGGTACATATCCAAAGAATCTTGGAGAGATATCTGCCCTCCCATGTTCACTCTAGTATTATTCAGCATAGCCAAGGTATGAAAATAACACAAATTTCTATTGATAAACAAATGGAAAAATAAAATGTTATTTAGCCCTTAAAAAGAAGGAAATCTTACAATATGTGACTGGGTGGATATACCTGAAAGACATTATGCTAATTGGAACAAGTCAGTCACAGAAAAACAAATACTGTGGGATTCCAGTTATATGAAGTATATAAAATAATCAAACTTACAAAAGCAGAAAATAGAATAGTGGTTGATGATGGTTGGGGGAGGGGTAAATGGGGGCTTGTTCAATGAATATAAGGTTATCGTTATACAAGATGAATAAATTCTAGATATCTGTTGTACGGTGTAGTGCCTATAGTTAACAATATGGTGCTGCACACTTAAAATTTTGTTAAGAGGGTAAATCTCATGTTAAGTGTTCTTTTTTTTTTCTTTTTCTTTTTCTTTTATTTCAGCGTATTATGGGGGTACAGATGTTTAGGTTACGTATGTTGCCCTTGGTCCCCCCCCCAGCCAAGTCCGTGTTTCAAATATGTCCATCCTTCGCGTGGTGCGCATTGCACTCCTTGTGT
>NW_012142075.1:1910-3793 GCF_000956105.1 Propithecus coquereli | reverse complement strand
GTAGGAGTATTTTGTGTTTCAGTTAGTGAAACAGTATTGCAGAAGATGCTATCCGATGTGCAGGTTTGAGGACTCCTATATGTATAAGTATTTCCTACATAAGGATCCCTGGGAGGAGGAGATAGTGTATTAGATTTAGGAATATTCTCTTTGTGAACATACTGTAAAAACTGACCATTAAAAACTTATTTTCATGGACATCCTGACTTCTATAATTTAAAAATAGATTTATGTATAAGAACAATAAAGAAATTTTATGAGTATACTATATTTGTCTATATGGTCTGAATGCGTCCCCCAAATTTCATGCGTTGAAAACTTAATCCCCAATGCAACAGCATTGGTAGGTGGGGCCTTTTGGTATGTATTTCGGTCATGAGGGCTCTGCCATTATAAAAAGGGCTCCCAGGAGTGGGTTTACTTTCTCTTGCCCTTTTGCCCTCTGCAATGTGAGGATGTAGCAAGAAGGCTCAAACCAGATGCTGGTGCCTTGATCTTGGACTTTCTAGCCTCCAGAACTGTGAGAAAAAAATTCTGTTCTTTATAAATTACCCAGTCTATGGTATCCTTTTATAGAGGCACAAAATAGGCTAAGACAATACCCTAGTCCTTTATTTTACTAATGCTATGTAACTTCACATATCAAACACATTTTGTGGTCATTGCTGAAATCCCAGTGGGTGAGATGCTATTGGGTGTGGTGATACTTGGAGGATTTGAAGGTAACTCAATCTGAACACAAACCACGGGAGATTACTAAAATAGTAATCTTAGTATTCTATTAAATTCTTAGTAATATTTGCCACTTTTTCTTTTTTAAAATATGTAACGCAGCCTAAATAAAACTAGCTAATCCAATGTTACTAGACATAGCTTCCCTTCCTCCCCACTCTCCACCCTCAGCTTACTCTTTGGGCAAGCTAAATAGTGCAGTTGAAAAGCTAAGACTGTACTGTATTCAACATAAATGGACTTGAAATATCAGATTGGGACAAAAGAAAACATTTGGAAGAAAAAGAAGAAAGTATTTTTTTTTCTTCCATAGGGACTAACTGCAGCTTTTAATTGGATTATCAAACCCAGAGATAAAGGCCCTTTAGCAGCTTTCAAAGATCACTGACATACACACTTTACAATTGTTCTGCTTAAGCACCTTGCCTTAATGGCTTTAATACTAAATTCGGTTTTCTGGCAGGAGATAAATTCCTTCAGAAAGTTCCTCCTTTTCAAATAAATACAGAATCTAACTGAAGTGCCCTGATGTCATTTGATTTAAAAACCGAAAAGAACTACGGGGTGGGGAACCTGTGGCCTTGGGGGCATATGTGGCCTGCTGGATCCTTGAGTGCGGCCTTTTGACTGAATCTCAACTTTACAGAACAACTTTGATTTGTTCTGTAAAGAATGATTTGCTCTGTAAAGTTGGGATTCGGTCGAGGGGACACACCTGGGGATCCGGAGGGCCACATGTGTCCTTGAGGCCGCAGGTTCCCCACCCCTTATCCAGTGATCAAACCCCCTAAGTTAGTTTTGCTGTGGGCTCCCACAGCAAGTAATTCATGGAATTTTTTATATGTTTTTTAAATTCACTATTATTTCTTACCTAGGTTGCTGCCTTCTTAAGAACAGAGACTGTTACTTGTTTTCATTTTTCTTTTGTAATAATAGCCATGGTCCCTGGTACACACAGGACACCTGAAGGAAGCCTGCAGAATGTATTGCCTTAACTCTAACATGTGCAGTTACCACGTATCTTCACATATTCTAGGACTTCTGTTACACAATATCTTTTATTAGCTATAAAATAATTCAAAGGATTGCAATGAGTTTTTAGGAAGAGTACAGATTAATTATCTAACAGAGCAAAATGTCATGACACTTTC
>NW_012142075.1:0-330 GCF_000956105.1 Propithecus coquereli | reverse complement strand
TATTTTTGTCTTTCTGGTGCATGTATAGTGATATAGAATTGTGCTTTCAATTTTTATTTTGTTTTAGAGAGACAGTTCTTGTAATAAAATGTGTTAGACTGGAGAGAGAACATTAACAGACATAGGCTTAACAGGAATTGAAGCTTTGATATGAGACGGTGATAGCCGAATAACTCTGAGGTTGAGAGCCTGAATAACTGGAATGATGACAATGCCATTTTTAAAGATGAGGACGCAGTCAAAGTAAAGGCTTTTGGGGAGAAGATGATGAATGCACTTAAATTTGAGGTATAATTATTACGTTACATGGGGTTACCCTGGTTTTGGACT
>NW_012142074.1:2845-4231 GCF_000956105.1 Propithecus coquereli | reverse complement strand
CTTCATTGGGATATTGGGTAATCAGTCTGTGATTCTCCCCATGCACATGGTAAATAAACCTTTCTCTTATTAATCTGTTTTAATTGTGAGTTGATCTTTCAGCGAACTCGGGGATTTCCCTCACTCCTACAGTTTCTTCTGGATTTCAGAAATAGTTCCAGGGGTGCCCCAGAGGTGGTAACTACCCTAGTGGGTCATTTCTGTATGGTTTTGGGAGCCCCAGCCTGCTACTTTAGCCCTTCTAATCATTTTGCAAGCACTTTATTCTTTGATTAAATCTCTTTCTACTTCCTACTGCTTAATAAAGCAATTTCTGTTTCCTTCACTGAATCCTGATGGGTACAGCTATTATTATTGATATATAAAGGAACAAATTAAAATAACAGCCGCTGCTGCATATTGGTTATAGCAGATTTTACAGATGATATCTAATTCCATCCTCCCAGCAAAATCACACAGCCCTTAACGGGGTTAATCAGGGTGTGAACTTAGATCTTTCTGCCACCAAAGTTCAGGCACCTAAGCACTGCACACCTGTCCCTGTTCATTCTCTGGGGGAGCTCACAGGTCAGCAAGGATACATCCAGGTTAACAAATGGTGACAGCGCAGCGTGAGAAATGCTGAAAAGAACTGTGGGAACTCCCAGGTCTGTGGGAGCCCAGCTGAGAAAAATTCCTAACTCTGCCTAGGATTTGGAAGTCCACGATGCAATCTGATTTCCGCCTTCTCAAGGGATCATGACCTCTAGGCTCCTTAAGATGTTGAAAACCTCTGCCTCAAAGTTCCAGTGGCCTGTTTCTCAAGGAATCATGATTTAGGAACTCCAAATCTGAATGAGCGAATGAATGAATGAAGCAGACACAGTCTGCAGCTGTTCTTGACTAACTGGAAGCCTGGACCCTTTGCATCCTGTCCTCAGCTCTTTCATCCTGTTTCCGGTTGCCAGGTTGACTCACACAACCGGCCTTGCATAGATTTTTGCACCACTCCGCACCCTCTCCCAGCATGTGGAAAACTGGAGTTTGCCTTTATTTGGTGCTGCCTTTTAAGATCTGTGAAATAATCTGTCTTTTCAGGAATTGAAATCATTTTTCCTTCACTCTAATTTAAAAGCTTATGAGCAAATGTAAAAGCTTAGGACTCCCAGTGTGTTTCTGAAAGGTCTTTTGATATTGAAACAAGCAAGACCTTCCTTCAACTGTATCTCTAACCGGAAGGTGCATCTCGGCAGCCAGTCTTAGCTGCCTTCCCTTATTAAGGGCCTGGCTATAGGAAAATACGTCCTTTGCATTTGTGTGCTCTAAAACTTACAAAATCTTTTTTATTTTTATTTTTTTAAAAAGCTCTCAACTGGTCATTGTACCTGCTGCTTGCAAGATATTTAG
>NW_012142074.1:0-254 GCF_000956105.1 Propithecus coquereli | reverse complement strand
GAACTCCTGAGCTCAAACGATCCGCCCGCCTCGGCCTCCCAGAGTGCTAGGATTACAGGCGTGAGCCACCACGCCCGGCCTAAATTTTTATTTTGAGACAATTTCAGATTAACATGCAGTTTATATAAGAAATAATATAGAGAGTCCTGTGTACCACTAACCTAGTTTCTTCTAGTGGTAACATCTTGCAAAACTATGGCACAGTATCACAACCAGGACACTGACATCGACACAGTCAAGATGTGGAACATTTC
>NW_012142073.1:2137-3127 GCF_000956105.1 Propithecus coquereli | reverse complement strand
CCTCACCCCAAAAGGAAAGTCTTCATACCTTTAAGCAGTTACTCTGGAGTCCGTCCTCCACCCAGCCCCTGGCGACCACGGATCTGCTTTGTCTCCGTGATTTACCTACTTTGAATATTTCATGTAAATGAAATCTTACAGTATGTCGCCTTCGCATCTGCTTTCTTTCACTTACCATAATGTTTTGAGGTTTATCCACATTATGGCCTGTATCAGTACTTCATTCCTAATTTTATAATAAAATTCCATTGTGTGTCTATAGCACAATTTGTTTATCCGGAGTCCATTCATGGACACTGGGCTGCTTCTAACTTTTGTCTATTTGTGTATATTTGTTTGAGTCCCCGTTTTAAGTTGTCTGGTGTCCATACCTAGTTTTGGGGGTCAGGACGCACCACCCCATAGTATGACCATAGAAGACCGGAAGATGCCATCCCAAAAATATCCTTCTTTGGCATATTTTGATCTGGTTAATCTGAGAAGCTGTAGACACAGGGGTAGCTCTGAAAAACTGCCCTTTTGTAAAAGAAATTTACATTCATAAAGGAAATCTACATTAGTAAAAGTATCTGTATCAGGAAAAGGGCTGCTCCAAAAAACTTTTATTGTCCAGGAGACTTTTTATTTCTATGACCAGACAACCTTTATTCCCCACGCATTTCCCTCCCCACCCTCCCATAAATTGTCTCCAAGACAGCCCCAAGCTCCTGCTCCTTTCTGTAGCTCAGGATGCTGGACAGGCTTCAGTCATCTGGCCCCTCCTCTGGCCTCATACTCTGTGGACTCCCGTGCATATTATGCAATTAAACACGGCTTGTCTCCTGTCCGTCTGTCTTATGTCAATTTAAATCATAGCCCCACTAAAGACCCTAGGAGGGTTAATTTTTGTGTGTGATGTGAGGGAGGGATCCAACCTCATCCTTTTGCATGTGGATATCCAGTTGGATACACGGAAGTCCTCTATGGTAGGTAATATTTGGTCAGAGACCA
>NW_012142073.1:0-546 GCF_000956105.1 Propithecus coquereli | reverse complement strand
AAAGCCCACGGCGTCGGTTCCAATTGAGCCAGCAGCCTCCAGATCAGGCAGAGCTGATGTTTCAGTCTGAATCCAAAGCCAGGAGAAAATCGATAACCCAGCTCAAGGCAGGCAAGGCAAGAGGCAGTCCGTCTTAGTCAGGAGAGGGTCACCCTTTTTGTTCTATTCAGAGCCTCGGTTGATTGGATGAGACCCACTCGCACTGAGTTGAAGCAATTTGCTTTACTCAGTCTACTGAGTCAAACGTGAATCTCTTCCAGAAACACCCTCAGATACACCCAGAATAATGTTTCACTAAATGTCTGGACATCCCCTGGGCCAGTCGGGTTGACACATAAGATTAACCATGACACCTATATAGAAAAGAATATGTAAATATACGAGCAATCCTAAAATTATTTGCCTTTTTATATACCAGGCACAAAAAATTAGAAAATGTAACTTTAAAAAAATTCCATTTATAACTACAAAAATATATAGGATCACTAGGAATTGTCTGACCAGGGGTTGGCAAAATCTTTAAGGAGACTATTAAGACAATTTGTT
>NW_012142072.1:2331-3110 GCF_000956105.1 Propithecus coquereli | reverse complement strand
ATTATCCAAAGTGGAGCACCACAAGAGCAGCAGAACGGGACCCATTTGTACTCACCATCAAATTGGTATTAACTAATCAACACATAAATGCACATTGAGTTGATTTTTGTATATGGTGTGAGACAAGGATCCAATTTCATTCTTCTGCATGTGGGAATACAGTTTTTCTAACACAATATATTGAGTATATTAAAGATTCTGTTCTTTCCCCATTGTGCGTTCTTGGCACCTTTGTCAAAAATCATTTGACTGTAAATATGTGGATTTATTTCTGGGCTTCACTTTCCTTCACGTGTTTCTGTTTTTTTCTTTTCTTTCTTTCTTTCTCTCTTTCTTTCCTTCTTTCTTTTTTGAGACAAAGTCTCGCTCTATCACCCTGGGGCCCTGGGTAGAATGCAGTGGCATCATCATAGCTCACTGCAACCTCAAACTCCTGGGCTCAAGCCATCCTCCTGCCTCAGCCTCTGCAGTAGCTGGGACTGGCACACACCATCACACCTGGCTAATTTTTCTATTTTTTGTACAGAGTAGGTCTAGCTGTTGCTCAGGCTGGTCTTGAATTCCTGACCTCAAGTGATCCTCCCACCTCAGCCTCACAAAGTGCTAGCCCTACAGGTGTGAGCCAGCATGCACGGCCTATTGTGTTTCTTAATGAAGAGAAGTTTTTAATTAAATATTAGTTGAATTGTTTCTTGTAGCTGAATAGTACTCCATGGTATACATATACCACATTTTATTAATCCACTCATGTATTGATGGACACTTGGGTTGTTTCCACA
>NW_012142072.1:0-522 GCF_000956105.1 Propithecus coquereli | reverse complement strand
CTTGATATATATTTTTGTCTTTTTAAGGAACTTTAAAATTACTTGTCAAGTTCTGAAAAATTCCACTGGGATCTTGTTTCAAATTGTAATAAATTTATAGATCAATTTACAAGAAAAAGTATAGCTTTACAATCTCAAGTGTTCCCATCCAAAAATATCATATATCTCTTCATTAATTCATACTTTATTTACATCTCTCAGTCACATTTTCCCATTGTTTCTTCAAATGTCTTGTAAAAATTATTATTAGACATTTCACAATTATGATAATGTATTAAGTCTTCATTAGTTATTCAGTAATACATGACTTCATGGTCATTGTAAATCATTAAACAATACACACATATATGAAACAGAAAGTGAAGGTCTCTTTGAACTCACTCTACACAAGTAATTAATGGTAACATTATGTGCATATTTCCAGATATTTCTTTCTGTACACATACACATATGGGTGTGTGTGTGTGTGTGTGTGTGTGTGTGTGTAGTTTGGGTATTTTTATTTTTGTTTTTAACAGGAAT
>NW_012142071.1:2707-4273 GCF_000956105.1 Propithecus coquereli | reverse complement strand
CTATAGCATTTTAAAGAAATTAAGCGAGATCTAAATAAATGAAAATATATCCCATATTTATGGAATAGAAGACAATGTTGTGAAGATGGAAATACTCCCTAAATTAGTCTACAGGAGCAACACAATACATATCTGAATACAAGCTGACTTCTTTGTAAAACTGACAAGCTGATTATGAAAATCATAAGGAATTGTGAGGCACCTAGAATAGCCAAAACCATCTTGAAGTAGAAGAAGAAAGTAATATTCACACTTTCTGATTTCAAAACTTACTATAATTCGATGGTCTTCCAGACAGTGTAGTACTAGTGCAAGGACAGATATATGGACCAATGAAGTATTTAGCAATAATTCCATATATTTATGGTCAATAAATTTTAACAGTGGTGTCAAGATCATCCAACATGAAGAGAATAGTCTTATCAAAAAATTGTTTAGGAACAATTGGATAGCCATATGCAAAAGAATGAAGTTGAACCATTAGCTTAAATTATATACAAAATTAATTTAAAATGGATCAAAGACCTAAATATAAGAACTAAAGTTATTACTTAAACTTCATAGAAGAAACCATAGAAATAAAGCTACATGACATTGGATTCGACAAAGGATTCTCTCCTATGACACCAGAAGCATCAACAACAAAACAAAAAACAGATAAATTGGACTTCATCAAATTAAAAACATTTTCCTCCAAGGTACATCTCCATGAAAGTGAAAAGACAATCCACAAAATGGAAGAACATATTTTCAAATCATATATGTGATAAGGAATTTATTTAGTACATATAAAAATTCTTACAACTCAATCATAAAAACATGACTAATCCAATTGTAGACATGGGCAAAAGTATATAAACAGACATTTCTCCAAGGAAAATATAAAAAGGCCGAGGAACACATGAAGAGATGGTTGACTTCATTCGTCATTAGGCAAATGCAAATAGAACCATAGGAGATACCACTTTACACCCACTAGAAAGGGATAACAATTGTATATAAGGATATGGAAAAATCATAACACTTGCACACTGCTGGTGGGAATGTGAAATGGTGCAGCCACTTGGAATAGTTCAGCAGTTTCTCAAATGCTTAAACTTAGAATTATCATATGACTCAGTAATTCCACTCCTAGGTATATAGCCAGGAGAAATGAAACATGCCTACACAAAAAATTGTACATGACCTTTTGTAGCATTATCATCCACAATAACTAAAAGGTGGAAGCAACCCAAATCCATCAACTGATGAATAAATAAATGTGATATATTATAAAATGGAATATTATTTACCTATAAAAGGAATGAAATACTGAAACATGCTACAGTAAGGAAGAACTTTAAATACATCATGCTGTGAGACAAGTTAGCCACAACATACGACACATTGTATATTTTCATTTCATATGAAACATCTGGAAAATGGATATCTACAGAGACAAGCTAGATTAGTGGTTGCTTAGGTTTGGATAAAGGAATAGTAAAATGGACTGATAGCTAAAGGGTATGTGGTTTCTTTTTGATGTGATGTATGTACTTTAAAATTGACTGTGGTGATAGTTTCACA
>NW_012142071.1:0-1002 GCF_000956105.1 Propithecus coquereli | reverse complement strand
CAGGAAGCTGATCAAAAGCAACACCAGTAGTGATAAGTCATGTTGATTGTACATACTCTTGATACACCATGATAAGAATTACACTTTACTTCTGTGGTCCATGCACCAATACATAAAACCCTGCCTAATTATGAAAGTGACATCAGAAGGAATCCCAGTGGAGGACAATTCCTGAATGCTACTAATTCAAAATTTCAGTCATGAAAACAAGAAGTCTGAGACTTTGTTAAGCCACAAGAAACCTAGACACATGAGAGTTAAATGTAATATGGCATTTTGGATGGGATACTGAAACAGAGAAAAGACATCAGGTAAAAACTAAGGAAATTTTAGTAAACTAAGATAATACTGTGTCAATATTGGTTTATTAATTTTAGTAAATATGCCATACTGATGTAATATATTAATAATAGGGGCACCTGGATTCAGGAATATGAGAACTGTTTTTACTATCTTCATATTTATTTTTGTATATTTAAAGCTATTCTAAGTTTAAAAAACCAAAAAAATTTACGTAATGAATGTTAAGCTAATTATAGTCATAGTAAAATTAATAGGACATACATATAGGTAAAGACAGTATTTATGATAACAAGTAATTATATAATTTTCTAAATCTACACATATGCACACACACAGATCTGATGATAACATAAAATGTTGTTACACTAATTTTAGATAACTTGTATGCCTTTTGTTAATGTACATGCATTTTCCTTATTTGGTCCCCTAACATTTTGTGCATATTTCAGTGATAACATTTGGTGTTTATAATGGATGTACTCATGTATTTGTTTCTCTATATCCCCAATCATATTCTTTAGTTTTTTAGTAATAGATACTGTTTCTTAGTATTTCCTAAACCTTTTAGTACACAGCTTTGGAATTTCTAAGATACTTTAGTCTGTAAGTACCCAATGAATGAATGATTGACTCAATGTATGAATAATTGAATGAAATAGGCCATGTGTGAATAGAGGATTATATTTGCATGACTGTCTT
>NW_012142070.1:8559-9055 GCF_000956105.1 Propithecus coquereli | reverse complement strand
TGGTACAGCTGTGTCCTTTTGGTTCTAATTTTCCTGATAGATATTAAAGTGATAACTTTAATATCTTGCTATCTAGTTCAGATTCTCCTGAAACTGAACATATCCAAAAGCAAATTCATTATCTTATTCCCAAATCAGTCATCACCTTTTTCTTTGTTCTAAGAGCAGTATCAAGTGTCTCTTACCCATGCTAACCTTAGAATCATCTTTGGGTCTTTCCTTTCCTACACCCTCTCCCCCTACATTGATTTAGTTAACCTGAGAATAGTCACTGGAATTAAAATTGTGACAGGCCGATCTCTAGATTGGTTAGAGAGCAAGTTAGTGAATTGATAGATAGGATAAAATGTTCATCGAGATGTGGCACAGAGAGAAAGAGGCATGAAAAATTTGCCAGTCTGGTTAAAAGAAAATAGAGATAATTGTTGATAATTTCCAAGAATTGAGGAAAGAGATGATTTCAGATGATAGTGTGCTCTGAGTACCAAGTTGTATA
>NW_012142070.1:0-619 GCF_000956105.1 Propithecus coquereli | reverse complement strand
TTGACCATGTGCCAAGAACTGCTTTGTGCATTGTACATGTATTAATAAACATATCAACCCTATGTGGTAGATTTTATCATTATCTGTACTTTATAAGTGAAGAGGCCGAGGCACAGAGAGGTTTATTTATGAGGGTTTTCACAAATAGTAAGTGGCAGAGCCAGAACTTTGAAGTGTTCATCAAAGTTGGACACCTATAATTTGTGTACTATTTGTGTATGTATTTCTTTTCTTCTAAGAGGTATAATCCTTGCATGTCTTAAGAATAAGATGTTTTTCTGTAGCTTCAGACAAACTCTAGTTGTCTAAATTGTCAAGTCTATAACTTTCAATAAGGTCGTAATAAATCATAGAAAAGGAATATTTCTCGTGGTACAAAACAGTACGTATTTGTTTTAGAAAAATTGGAAATTTTTTCTAAAAATTTAGTTAAAGACACCTAAAATCTTAACACTGGTAGCACCTGACCGATATCCTTTCAGACCTCTGCACGTAATTTGTGTGTTACACACTCATTCAACAGATAGGATCTTATTGTACATCCTGTTTTGTAACTTTTCCCATCGAATATAATGGGGCCATTTTCCTCAGTCAGTACATATTCATTGTGATGAATTTT
>NW_012142069.1:21640-22665 GCF_000956105.1 Propithecus coquereli | reverse complement strand
GATCTCATAGCTTTCATTCTAAAATTGTAGCCATGTGCCACATACAACAATACACAGCTCAGTAATTTATTAAAGAATATCTAGTCCAGAATTTTTTTCTGCCCAATAAAACAAGATTACTCACCCAGATGGCCAAAACCCTTTACTAATATTTGTGAGAGAGAGGAAAAAAAATAAAAAATAAAAAGCTTTAAATTTTTTCATTTGCCAGGTCCCAAATAGTTTCCTTTTTTTTTTCTTTTGCTTTCTGTCATATTCTGATGTGATCTCATGTAAATTTCCAAAGAAATGGCTCTTAAGTAAGACTAGGTAAAAATTTATGTCTCAAAAACATAGAGCTTAGACTTCAGGCCTAAATACCATTATTTTCCTAGACCAATAAAGAAGGGTATTGGTAAAGGCCCAGTGAAAACAAGATGGTGAGGAAAAGCACTTTTTAATAAAGGTAAGATTTGCTATGTAGATTTAATCAAATGCCTTCTCCACTGTAAAAGTTTTTAGTGATTTGGTTGCAGAGAGGGAGACACTCTTACAATGATGATTTCCTTTAAGTATGTAATTTTCTCTTACAAAAGGGTCTCAAAATAACAAAATGAAAACCGTCCTTATGCCAGAAGTCATATTTTGGAGATTAATTCAGTTAGATTGGCGATTTCCCAGGCCAGCTGCAGAACAGAAAGGTCAAGAAAGCCTGAGTGCAGCCATTTTGACCAATATCAGACCCTAACCACCCTAAACGAGGCAGTTGTCAGCAACCTGTGACCCCCCCCCAAAGATTGATGAATTACTAAAACTAATGCCTTACAAACTGTCTGTGTTCACCTTTCTGTAACAGTAGTTTATGATTAAACTTTATGGCCTGACTATAAGACAACACTGGTCATGTATGGCTATTTCTCAACAAGATTTTTGAACATTTAAAAATGTTGCCATTGCCCCATGTAGAGTTCCCCTCCTGATTGGGAGATGACCTCTACTCTGTCTGTGGTGTAAGATGTTTTCTGTCTCTGTCTCAATACACTTCC
>NW_012142069.1:19979-20301 GCF_000956105.1 Propithecus coquereli | reverse complement strand
TTTTAGACTTGATTTGAAACACTCAACCAATAAATATTCTATTATCTCTCTGAGATATTGGTTGATTATTTTCCTGAGAGTGAAGCCTTTGTGGGTTTCCTTTACTGGGGAAACAGTCCAGGCCAAAGGGAGTGGGGTCCATCTAATAGATTGTGTGAAAGTAGATAATTTTTTTCACCAAAGGCTTTGCTGTTTATAATAAAGGAAGACATCTGAGGGAACAGAATTATTTAATTTGAGAACCCTTAGTGTTGGTTGAAAATACATAGGAGGAGATCTTCTTGGTCCTCATAGCTGTTATAGCTATAAGGATACCTGCCTC
>NW_012142069.1:19471-19929 GCF_000956105.1 Propithecus coquereli | reverse complement strand
GGGATTGCTGGAGGTCTACTTCATATCCCACTCCTGATGCAGAACTCTTAAAAGGAAAACTTTAGACAAATTAGATTTAGCAGGATTTATTTGAGTAAAGAGTATTCATGAATTCGGCAGCATCCAGAACTAGTAGAGGTTCAGAAAATTCCAGCCAGCAAAGTAGGGAGTCAGTCTTTATAGACAAAAAAGAGAGTGATATACAGAAACAACTTGAGTGGTTACAACTCAGCATTTGCCTTATGTATGCATGGTGTGATGAGTTGGCAACTTGTGATTGACTGAAGCTCAGCTGCTTTGATTGGCTGAGATTCAGCTATCTGTTATAAGAATATACTCTTAGTAAGGTTGCAGCTTGTTTACATACTATGCCACGTTTCAGTTCATTATGTATGGAGACAGCTTTAGGCCAAATTTAATTAAATTTAACATAGTAAACAGAAATCCCACTTTTCAAT
>NW_012142069.1:18280-19354 GCF_000956105.1 Propithecus coquereli | reverse complement strand
AAAAAAAAAAAAAAAAAAAACACCTAGAGTCTAGCCTTTGTGGGGAGTGGGTGGACAATACAATTTTGTAAATTTCACCTTCAAGAGCTCCACTAGGTTTTCAGAGTGAAGAGTAGAGAAAAATTCTCTTGTGTTCTCATAAAGGGGAGGGAAAATGCGGCCATTTTGAAATATACCCACATTATTCTATTTGGCACAAATGCTTGATATTAAGGGAAACTATTTTGCCAGAATCTAACTGACTTGAATTTTACCAGAGCCTAAATGGTGAGGATGTGAAGCAACAGGAACCATGATTCATGCAATGCAACCATCAATGCAAAAAAGTACAGTCTAGAAGTTTTTTCACAAAGTTAAACAAAATCCTACCTTATGATATGGCAAATCTAGTATCTCTGTATCTACTAAAATGACTGAAAATTTATGTCCACACGAAAACCTGCATAACGATGTTTACAAGGGCTTTATTTCTAATTGCAAAAACTTAGAAGCAAACAATATGCTTTCAATGGGTGAATGGATAAAGAAACTGTGGGATATCCAAATAATGGAATATTGTACAATAATAAAAAGAAATGATATATTGAACTACAAAAAAACATAGAGCAACTGTCTAAAAAGTCTATATCCTATGTGATTCCAACTACAGTTGTCCCTCTATATTCACCAAAACTGGTTCAAGGAATCTTGCATATACCAAAATTTGCACATACTCAAGTCCTGTAGTCAGCCCTGCCAGACCTACATATACCAAAAGGCTGCCTTCATTATACATGGCTTTCATATCCCTGGAATACTGTATTTTTGATCCAAATTTGGTTGTAGATACAGAACCCAAAGTATTTATTGAAAAAAGTTCATGTATAATTGGACCTGCACAGTTCAATCCTGTGTTGTTCAGGGTCAATTAAAGTATTGTTATGTACATTTCGTGAAATATTTTTTGATGAATATGCACCTGAATTTCTGTAGCATGTATACAAAGTAGTAAAAATGCTGGAGATCATATATATATTTTTTCCCAAAGTACACCAATCAACATTCCCACCAGCAATGCAAGAGAGTAAATTTTGG
>NW_012142069.1:16671-17255 GCF_000956105.1 Propithecus coquereli | reverse complement strand
AAATGGAAGTATTGGTAATAATTATCCTTTTCCCCAATCTTACAGGGAAAAATATCAATATTTCCATCAAGTTTTGGCTATTGGTTTTTGATGATATCTTCTTTTTGTATTTGGAAGATTCCCCTCTTCATCTCTAGTTTGTTGATAGTTACTCTTTTTACTTGAAGATGAATTTTTAAAAATAATTTTTAACATACTGAGATTATTATATTGCTGTTTTCTGCTTTATGCTGTGAACATAATGAATTATATTGCTTAGTTTTCAAATATTTGAACCAATCACTATGGGTATAAATTATACTCCGTCTTGATGTATTATCCTCTTTTAAATATCTCCAGATTAAATTTAATATTTACTTTCAAGTTTTTGCACCTAAACTCAATAAAAATATCAGCATAAAATTTCCTTTTTTTGAAATTGTGACTTTTAGGTTTGCTATCAGATTCATGGCTAGCCAAATATAAAGAGTTGAGAAGTAGCTTCTGTTTTCATATTCTCTAGAATTGCTGTAATTAGTTGTATTTCTTCTTTAAGTGTTTGTAAGAACACTTTGGTAAATCTGTCTGGCTCAGAAAATTTTGGG
>NW_012142069.1:16184-16621 GCF_000956105.1 Propithecus coquereli | reverse complement strand
ATTCATGTTTTTGCAAATAGCAGGATTTCCTTCTTTTTTATGCCTAAATAATATTCCAGTGTGTATATGTAAAACAATTCTTTATCCATTCATCCACTGATGGATTCTTGTGTGGATTCATATCTTGGCTATTGTGAATAGTGCTGCAATTAACATGGGAATTCAGCTATCTCTTTTATATACTGATTTCCTTTCTTTTGGATACATAGACAACAGTGGGATTTCTGGGTCCTATGGTAGTTCTATTTTTAGTTTTTTGAAGAACCTCCATATTATTTTGTACAGTGACTGTTACTATTAATAATTTACTTTCCCATCAACAGAGTATGAGCATTCCCCTTTATCCACATCCTCACCAGCATCCAATCTTTTTATCTTTTTGATAAAATATATTTTATCTGGGGTGAGATGATATCTCACCATGGTTTTTGTTTGCA
>NW_012142069.1:14107-14474 GCF_000956105.1 Propithecus coquereli | reverse complement strand
GAGAGGTGAAAGGTGTGGATCCTGGTTCAGTCTTCTACATGTGGCTATCCAGTTTTCCCAGCACCATTTATTGAATAAGGATTCTTTTCCGCAGTCTATGTTTTTGTCTGCTTTGTCAAAGATTAGGTGGTTATATGAGGATGGTTTCATAGCTGGGTTCTCAGTTCTGTTCCACTGGCCAATGTCCCTGTCTATTAGTGTGTCTTCTTTTAAGAAGTATCTATTCAGATCTTTTGCCCATTTTTAGTTGGATTTTTTTTGCTACTGAGTCAAGTTCCTTATATATTCTGCTTATTAATCTCTTATCAGTTGAATAGTTTGAAAATATTTTCTTGCATCCTGTATGTTGTCTTTTCATTTTGTTAAT
>NW_012142069.1:12151-12461 GCF_000956105.1 Propithecus coquereli | reverse complement strand
TAATGTTCCTTTTTTTTTATTTCAGCATATTATGGGGACACAGATGTTTACGTTACATATATCGCCTTTGCCCCACCCCAGTCAGAGCTACAAGCGTGTCCATCCCCCAGATAGTGCGTACTACATCCATTAGATGTGGTATATCGAATATACCGATCCCCTCCTCCTCCCTCCCAGCTGCCCGACACCCAGTGAATGTTACTACTGTACATGTCCACATGAGTGTTGATCAATTAATACCAATTTGATGGTGAGTACATGTGGTGCTTGTTTGTCCATTATTGTGATACTTCACTTAGTAGAATGGGCT
>NW_012142069.1:0-851 GCF_000956105.1 Propithecus coquereli | reverse complement strand
AATTTTAAAGAAAAGTTTTCTAACTATCTACAAAACTGGGCTAATTTTGAGCCTACTAGATGATGGATTTGAATGTGGTCTATAAAAGGAGGAATGCATTAAAGAAATATCTAAAAGTTTTATATTTATAACATTACTTAGACAAACATAAGCCTTCTATCATTAAGGTAATTTTTTGTGTGTGAGACATTTAATTCTGTAAAAACCAACTAATGTCTAATTAGGTAAGTCAGCCTCAAATATCATTCAAAGATATAGAAATGTAGGAACATATTTCTTTCTTGAGAAACAATTTAGGAAACACTTAAAATGTGGTTTATCACCCAAAGGGAAATTTTATGTTAAGCATTTGCACCTGTCTATATCCCATTTTTTTAAATTAAAATGGTTTTATCTCACTATCATTTTTGATAACACAATGTAAACTATTTCATGGATGAAAGTGCAATAACTATTTCGGTCATTAAAACATAAGCTGGATGATATATATCACTCTAATAAATCATATTGAATGATTTCTAATATTACGAGAATTGTGTATGTGTGTGGTTTTATGTATACTCTATACGTACACTTTCTTATAATATAGTATCAATATTTAATAGTTATTAGAATTTAAATGGGAAAAATGATCAAGAAATGAAGAAATCTAAATTCTATTTCTAGTTATGTTACTTTCTGTGTGACATTGGACAATGTAATTTCCCTAGATATTAATTTCATTTTGTAAAGATCACTTATTCTTAAGATTTTTTGAGTTATGTGTGACACATTGAAATGTGTTTACCCATAAATATATAATATTTGGGTCTTTGGATAATTTAGTGGCAAAATCAGCAGTAAAGTAAGAT
>NW_012142068.1:11787-12240 GCF_000956105.1 Propithecus coquereli | reverse complement strand
CATGGTATGCATATACCACCTTTTCTTAATCCATTCATGTATTGAAGGGCAGTTGGGTTGTTTCACATCTTTGCATTTGTGAATTGTGCTGCTATAAACATCTGAGTACAGATGTCTTTTCTTCCTTTGGGTAGATATCCAGCAGTGGGATTGCTGGATCAAATGGTAATTCTACTTTTAGTTCTTTGAGGTATCTCCATATTACCTTCCATAGAGGTTGTACTAGTTTGCAGTCCCATCAGCAGTGTATGAGTGTTCCTATGTCTCCGCATCCACGCCAACATTTGTTGTTTTGGGACTTTTTAATAAAAGCCATTCTCACTGGACTTAAATGACATCTCCTTGTGGTTTTGATTGCATGTCCCTGATGATTAGACATGTTGAGCACTTTTCATATGTTTCTTGGCCATTAGTCTATCTTCTTTTGAAAAGTTTGTGTTCATGTCCTTTGTC
>NW_012142068.1:0-587 GCF_000956105.1 Propithecus coquereli | reverse complement strand
TTCTAAAAAGTTGATGTTTTCTGAGGGGTGCAGCAATTTGAAACTTCTATATCTGGAACACAACATTTTTTTTTCTGATTATTATAAAACTCAGTCTTTTCTTTAAAAAAATTCAGAAGATGAGGACTGCACACAATAGAACCTAGAGAGTAGATTACTGATAATTGGGGATATCTGAACATCAATTTCTCTTGGAAGTTTTGCCTATGTCAAACTCAGAGCTTACAGAACAGGACAATAACAGCAGTATCACTGAGTCTCCAATGCCTTTCACAGCATTATTCCAATTCCAGAGTTTATTTTAAACTTTACTGAGTATAAGTGACATACAATAAACTAAACATATTTAAAGTCATAATTTGCTGAGTTTTGGAATACATATATACCCATGTAACCATTACTACAATTAGATAATGAATACATCCACCAACAAGAAAGGGTTTCTTAAGCTGATTTGTAAACTCTCCCATCCTATCTTGCTTCTCACCAGTGCCAGGTCAACTAACCATAAATTGTCTTAAATTTTGTATAATTTTATATAAATCAGATTATACAATATGTATTTTTGGTCTTGTTTCTACCACTCA
>NW_012142067.1:12972-14494 GCF_000956105.1 Propithecus coquereli | reverse complement strand
CTGTGGGTAACTAGCTAATGACGTGGAGTCCGAGAGAGCTGAACAGCCACGCCCAGAGGTGGTAGGGGCAGGGTGGCCCCGGGGATCATGGCTGGAGGTTTTCATGAGCCCTCGCTCCGGAGGGCTCCGACACATCAGGTCACCGCGTTCCAGGGCTGGTCTCTCAGTTCGAGATTCAGATTCGTGGTAGAGTAATGGCTTAGCTTGAGCCAGGGGCCTGCCTGGTGGCCCGGGAAGCAGCATCGGGTTTTACGGGTATAGCTGAGGGTCTTCCCTGGGGTGTCAGGCACAGCCCGGGGCATGGGCACATGTTGAGCCAGGCAGTCGCCCCGAGAGGTCCACGTGGGCTTGAGTCAGATGAGCTTCTCATGGCTGTTGGCTTTGTTCTTTCTCAGAAATATTTACAAGTCATGGCTTGGCTTTTTTCTTCACTTTTGTAACTATGTTGTGTTTATAAAGAATATGGATACAATTCACTCTATCAGTAAATGGATTTCCAAGGTCACTTCAAGTTTCCCTTAAACTTCAACTTCTCTACTCACATGTTTGATTGATCTGTTGGCCCACGGGGTATTTTTGAGCGATTTTTACAGCAAAGGAACCTGAGTGCTGTGGAATGTGGCCATGTGCTTTGTTTACGATGTCATTCTTTGCCTCATGTCTAAAAAGTTAATGTGTTTGGAGTTCGTTCATCCCTCATGAAAAGCTCCACAAAACTCCCATTATCTTCTGGAATTTGATGTTGTAAAAGAAAAGGCTGAGCCAGCCGATTTTCCTTCTGCAGGAAACATATTTTTTCTGCCTGGGTACCACTGTGACGTTTTTCATTATCTTTGAAGTTAATTTTTTTTTTTTTCGGTTAAGAGAGAACTAAGAGAGTTGGAACAAGCCTCAGCCTTCTCTTCCAGAAACCTGTTGAAAGTACCCACACGAGTGCTAAAGAGACACTCCAAATACTAAAACTCCAAACACAAACAGCTTTCTGAAAGCACTGCGTGCCCGGGAGTCCCGTCTGATGGCCCCACTTCCCAGTGGGCCGTGCGTGTAGACTCGTGTGCTTGCACATGGGAGGAACAGGTGGGTGCGAGAGCCGGGTGGAGGTAGCTGGGAGGCGCCGGTAGAGTTTACCTAGAAAAATGGACATGGAAGCTGGCGTGGAGATGAGGAGGAACCTCCAGGCAGCGCTGACGGCCCCGTTGAGCTCGGAGGCCGCACACCCATGAGGGCTGGTCCGTGCGGCTGCGCGGTTTTCTCCGGCGAGCTCAGGAGCCAAAGGTGCCGCACGGGGGACGCAGGCAGCTGGGCGGATACGGCCTGTGCCTCCTTCCCTTGGGCACCGACACCCTCGGGGGCTGCTTGGCCAGAGCCGGTTTTGGCGGCTGTGGTGCCACCTTCTTGATGGGACTGGGCTGGCTTCTGTGACCTCCCTGGCTACGGTGACCTTGGCCCTTGTGGCTTTCAGCTCCAGCCCCGCTCCTGGGTGGAGCGGACCTCAGAGACGCAGCAGCATCCTGGGCCTGGC
>NW_012142067.1:0-427 GCF_000956105.1 Propithecus coquereli | reverse complement strand
ACGCCCCACCCCAAGGGAGGGTCCCACAATCAGGGAACAGTTGAGCCAACAATGCCACATCTGCTACCTGTGGCAGCAGGAAAAGCTGCCACTGGTGCTGCTCGGAGAGGGAGGTGCAGGGAGATCGCTGTTTATTCCTTTCCGCTTGCGGACCTTGTCAGGGGCCTTTGCACCTATTCTCTGTCCCCCACGGGCCCTGCACCCGCAGCACACAGAGCATGTACCCAGCACAGGAATATGATTATTGGGCCGTATAATCTTGTTTTTCTGAAAGGTGCGATAGTTGCTAGCCCGGGATGCTGTAGGGAGAGTAGATGTTACTCCTGGGGGCAGTTGAAATAAAGCTTTGTGATTCCACAACTTAATGTGATTTATCATCACTCAGATGTTTGTTCACTCTCATAGTTTCACGTCCTGGCGCTGGTTT
>NW_012142066.1:3183-6605 GCF_000956105.1 Propithecus coquereli | reverse complement strand
GGCCACGTCATTTCCTGGGTATTCTCCAATGCCATTCAAAGGACTTCGTGAATTTATTTGGCATTACCTATTAATCATTCACACACAACTGGTTGTTTCTAACTTTGTTACATTATAAATACCTTTGTATATAAATCTCTGATGTCAAAGATTCCTTGAAATTCTTAAAAGATTTCTTGAAGTTCCCCTTGGTCCTCTGAAGGTTCACTGAAAAATCAACTCGCAAAAGGTAGATTAATTGCAGAAAAGGCATACAAATTTATTTATCGTGTCTACACAGGGTGCAATCATAGCTCACTGCAACCTTAAAGTCCTGGGCTCAAGTGACCTCCTGCCTCAGCCTCCTGAGTAGCTGGGACTTAAGGCTTCATACCTAGCTAGTTTTTTCTATTTTTTATAGAGATGGGGTCTCATTATTTTGCTCAGGCTGGTCTCGAACTCCTGGGCTCCAGTTAACCTCCAGCCTTGGCCTCCTAGAGGGCTGGGATTACAGGCGTGAGCCACTGTGCCCAGTCCCCTTTACACTCTTAATTATTGAGAAGCACAGAGATTTTAGTTATGTGAGCTATATATATCAATATTTACTATATAGAAATTTAAACTGAGAAATTTAAGAGGGTATTTATCAGGCTGGGTGTAGTGGCTCACGCCTGTAATCCTAGCACTCCAGGAGAGGCCAAGGTGGGAGGATTGCTTGAGCTCAGGAGTTCCAGACCAGCTTGAGCAAGAGCAAGACCCTGTCTCCACAAAAAATAGAAAAATTAGCCAGGCGTGGTGGTGTGCACCTGTAGTCCCAGCTACTTGGGAGGCTGAGGCAGGAGGATCACTTGAGCCCAGGAGTTTGAGGTTGCAGTGAGCTATGGTGATACCACTGCACTCTAGCCTGGGCAACGGAGCAAGATTCTGTCTCAAAAAAAAAAAAAAAGCATTAAAAATAGTAATAAATCCACTGAATACTATATCTTCAAACCAGAAGAATCAGTGAGTGGCAGTGTTTACCCTTTTAAAAATAGAAAATATTGGCTCATTGACTAATGCAGATCTTATGGATGCTGACACAATTTATTATACAATATAAAAAATATAACATTCATTAACATCACCACCAATCATACAGGAAAATTTTTAAAGTATTTAAGAATTCATAGTAGGAATTCGTAGTGAAACTAATGGTGGCAGATACATGTCTTGCAAAATTTTAATGTTTGCTCGAAAGTTACAATTTTATCATTGGCAGCAAATACTGTCAGTTGTTTTCCTAGAAGCAACAGACTACATTTTTCATTTTTTAGAAAATGTCTGCCAAATACCCACATCTGAAAAACCACAGCTTGTCAGTCATCCTATTACATAGAAATAGTGTTCCATGGAAAAAGTAGCTAGTTAATATTGCAATTCAAATAATTGCATACATGCTTTTTCTAGAAACAGTTGTACACAACAGAGGTGCTTTAAGTGTATTTCCTATTTCCCACTTCAACTAACGAAATACCAAAGAGCTGTGAATTTATGGCCAACATTTAATAAAATTAATAATTTTGTATTGCTTCATCAATCAAAGACTGTCTTAAGTAAAAGTGGCTTCTGCCTGCTGCTAGTGTGTGGTGGTGAAAAGCACAGGGCAACTTGGTATCATTGCCTTGATTCTTACTACAAGCTACCACTGCTTTTTCATTATTGTACAAATGTCAACATGGTGAAAAAGGCAATGAAAATAATTACTATGAAACTAATCTCAGACCTCCTGAAAGGCTCTTGGGAACCCCCAGGTGTCACCAGACCACACTTGGAGAACTGCTACCCTATCCATTTTTCTACTGGTGGTTAATCTTTTTCTTACTAATTTAAAGAGGTCTTTTTTATTGAATTTGCATTAACCCTAGCATTCTACATATGATAGAAATATCATCATGTACATTTGTGGGAAGTGGGGTTGGGGAAATAGGGGTATGTGTTTGTAAATATGTCTTAGTCTGTGCTGCTATTTTACGTCATTAAATATGACATGTCTGATTTCAAATCAAAAGTGTAGTTTATTATATCTCAAACAAGAAGCAGCAAAATTAATCAAAGCATGCACCTAAACTGTGGACACAATTTTGCCATCTTAACGGTAGCCAGCAGCGAAAAACCCTGGAGAGAGAGTGGCGATGAAATCATGAAAGGTGTTTTCCGCAGCTTGTTGAAAATTGAGTTTTTTCCTTGCAAGAAGTGGTCCAAAGCCTGGAAGAAGTGGCAGTCAAGGTGCAAGGTCTGGTGAATACGGTGGATGACAGAGTTTCCAGCCTCTGTAGTTTGAGCAGTGTTGTTTGTGTGACATGTGATCGAGTGTTGTCTTGCCAGAGGATTGGCCTGTCTCTATTGACCAATCTCAGCTGCTTAATCGCAAGCATCCTCATCATTTCTTTCAGTTGGTTGCAGTAGACATCCGCTGTCATTGATTGACCAGGTTTCATGAAGCTGTAGTGGACAATATGAGCGCTGAACCACTAAACAGACATTGTTAGATTTTTTTGAGGAATATTCAGTTTTGGACTGTGTTTTGGTACTTCATCTTTATCTAACTATTGTGCCAAATGCTTGTGATTGTCAAAAAGAATCCTTTTTTTTTTAAAAAAAGAATCCATTTTTCATCACACATAAAAATACGGGGTAGAAATGGTTCACCTTTATGTCATGACAGCAAAGAAAGGCAAGCTTTGAGACAACTTCTCTGCTGACACTCATTTAATTCATGTGAGACCCACCTGTCCAGCTTCTTTACCTTGCCAATTTGTTTCAAATGGTCCGATATTGTTGGAATAGTAACGTCAGATCTTGATGCTAATGTATGCATAGGTTGAGATGGATTCACTTCCACTACAGCTTTCAGCTCATCATTATCCACCTTGGTCTCAGGTCACCCACGTGGCTCATTTTCAAGATTAAAATAACCAGAACGGTACCTCTCAAACCATTGACATACTGTACGTTCATTAGCCACATCCATCCCAAATACTTCATTGATGTTTCCAGCTGTCTGGGCTGCATTGGTTCCATGACGGAACTCATATTCAACAATAACACGAATTTTTTACTCTCCCACAGTTTCACAAAAATGGCTCTAAAAAAATTTGAAAGATAATCACAAGCCAAAATGTGCATTACAAAGAATGAGGATGCAACTTCACAGTAAAAATGAAACAAAAAGTGTCAAAGTGAAATGTCAGAGATACCAACTGTCAAACTTAGTACTTAAGGAAATCGGACATTTCATACTTAATAACCTCAACTAGACTACCACAGACTGGGTAATTTGTAAACAATAGAAATTTCTTTCTTTTTCTTTCTTTCTTGCCTTCTGTCCTTCCTTCCTTCCTTCCTTCGAGACAGAGTCTCACTGTGTTGCCTGGGCTAGAGTGCTATGGCATCAGCCTAGCTCA
>NW_012142066.1:0-508 GCF_000956105.1 Propithecus coquereli | reverse complement strand
TGACACTTTAATTTTGTGGTGCTACTTGCCAGAAGCGAGGACTGTAACTATGAGTGATGCGGCATAAAGCTTGGGCTTTTACTTCATACTTTGTAAATGTCTTTCCTGTTTGAAATGTTTACAGGATCTACTTTTTCTGGCAAAATGATGATTTCATCTGTTTGTTGAACTGCTAAGACATCCACATGCAAAATGAAGGAAAGTCCTTTTTTATTTTTCCAAGCTATAATAAAAGCCACAAAAGCTGCTATGTCAAGTGAAGTCTCCAGCGGTTTTAGAGGAGACAGCTGACAGTAGCATTGTCAAAAATGACTGACGATAGGCGGGAGGATCGCTTGAGGTTAGCAGTTTGAGACCAGCCTGAGCAAGAGTGAGACTCAGTCTCTATTAAAAATAGAAAAAATTAGCCAGCTCTGGTGGTGCGTGCTTGTAGTCCCAGCTGCGCAGGAGGCTGAGTTAGGAGCATCCCTTGACCCCAGGAGTTCAAGGATACAGTGAGCTGTGACTG
>NW_012142065.1:1653-2287 GCF_000956105.1 Propithecus coquereli | reverse complement strand
GTGCCTTTTGAGCTTTGGTTCAGGTCTAAAACTGAAATAGATTTTTATGTTAATATAAAACTTGTTCAAAGGCTGCATATATTCTGCTTCTTTTCATGTGTACATAAAACCTATCCTCTTTTTATCATTTATACTTAAATATGTATATTGGGAAATTGATTTGTTTTTATAAAGGAACAAAAGAAGGAGGATAGCAGCAGCACACAGATTTTGCCTTATTTGTGAAATGTCACTAAATCACATGTTATTCTTCATCCTATCCCGCTATGAGGTGGGTAGGAAGGATTATGTATAAAGGTCATATTAGAATAGGAACATGTCAAATTTCTCAGCTTTGTATTCTTAAGAGCATCACTTACTTTTTCCTCTTGACATATATCAAAATCTTAATTTTTCTTTCATTTATATAGCTGTTTGGTTAAGATCGACCTCCTTCAATAAGACTATTGAGTTCCTTGAGGAAAGAAACTGAATGACAAGTATTATTATGCACACAAAGAATATTTGAATAAATGAACAAATGAGTAAATGGATGAATAATAAATATACGAAAATATCCAGGTGTATATATGTGTGCATGTATGTATATATGTACTTATATAAAATTTAAAATCAAACCAAAAATATTTATAAG
>NW_012142065.1:0-483 GCF_000956105.1 Propithecus coquereli | reverse complement strand
ATCTGATGACTCCTAGGCACATGTTTTTTTCCATGATGCTTTGTTCTTTTACATCCTTTCTGTCTTTAGCCTTTTAGGTCATGATGTCACTCATCTAAAAAACAGAGTTGTGGGGATGAAGAAATATAACATATTCATGATAACTAAGGTTTCTTTTCACTATAATATTCTAAAAGTTACAGACTCCAAATAATTACCATTTGGCTATTACTTTCAAAACATTTAAAAAATAATGCAAACAAATCCCTATAACATTTTTCTTGGATTTGGACATATGTACACAATAGAAAACCCATTTACTTTGACTTGTAAGGTTGAACCAACTTCTCCCAATTAAAAAAAAAAAAAATCAACGTGTATAATACATGAAGTTCAATTTTAAATTACTGTGCCTTTTGAGCTTTGGTTCAGGTCTAAAACTGAAATAGATTTTTATGTTAATATAAAACTTGTTCAAAGGCTGCATATATTCTGCTTCTTTTC
>NW_012142064.1:2441-3199 GCF_000956105.1 Propithecus coquereli | reverse complement strand
TCTATCCTTGAGAATGATCTATGAGCTGAGGAGAAGAACATGAATTCTACACCTGTTGGTTGAAACTTTCTGTAAATATCTATTAGGTACATTTGATCTATAGTACAGATTGAGTCCAATGTTTCATTGTTGATTTTCTGTCGAATGATCTGTCCAATGCTGAAAGTGGAGTATTGAGGTCTCCAATGATTATTTTATTAGGATCTCTCTCTTTAGCTTTGATAATATTTACTTTATATATCTGGATGCTCAGGTGTTGGGTATATGTATATCTAGATTTTGTTATATCCCTTTGCTAAATTGACCCCTTTACCATTACATAATGACCTTCTTTGTCTCTTTGTACAGTTTTTGTCTTGAAATCTATTTTATTTCATAGAAGTATATCTATTTCTGCTCTTTTTTGTTTTCCATTCGCATGGAGTATCTTTTTCCATCCCTCTATTTTCAGTCTCTGTGTGTCTTTATAGGTGAAGGGAGTTTCTTTCAGACAACATATAGTTGGCTCTTGTTTTGTAATTCATTCTGTCACTCTATGTCTTCTGATTGGAGACTTTAGTCAATTCACATTCAATGTTCCTATTAATAGGTAAGGACTTACTGTTGCCATGTTGTTATTTGATTTCTGGTTGTTTTATGGTCCTCTCTTTCTTTCTTACTTCTTTCCTGTCTTCCTTTGTTAAAAAGGATTTTCTCTGGTCGTGTGTTTTAATTTTTTGCTTTTTATTTTTTGTGGATCTGTTGTAGGTTTTTGATTT
>NW_012142064.1:0-535 GCF_000956105.1 Propithecus coquereli | reverse complement strand
ATGTTATTTTCATATGTGCACATAAGTGTTCATCAATTAGTACCAATTTGATGGTGAGTACGTGTGGTGCTTGTTTTTCCATACTTTATTTAGAAGAGTGGGCTCCAGCTCCATTCAGGATAAAACAAGAGGTAGTTCACCATTTTGTTTTATGGCTGAGTAGTACTCCATGGTATATATACACCACATTTTGTTAATCCACTCATGTATTGATGGGCACTTAGGTTGTTTCTACATCTTTGCACTTGTGAATTGTGCTGCTATAAACATTCAAGTGCAGATGTCTTTTTTATAGAATGTCTTTTTTTCTTTGGGTAGATACCCGGTAGTGGGATTGCTGAATCAAATGGTAGTTCTACTTTTAGTTCTTTTAGTTATCTCTGTATTACTTTCCATAGAAGTGTACTAATTTGCAGCCCCACCAGCAGTGTTTTCGTGTTCCTGTCTCTTTGCATGCATGCCAACATTTGTTGTTTTGGGACTTTTTGATAAAAGCCATTCTCACTGGAATTAAGTGATATCTCATTGTGGTTTT
>NW_012142063.1:2377-4679 GCF_000956105.1 Propithecus coquereli | reverse complement strand
GGTTCTTTTGTATTTGCCTTTTTGGCTCACAAGGAGAGTTGTCTTAAAAATATAGATATGGATTTTCAAGCCACACTTGAAATGTAATGAATCCAAATTTTCAGAAGCTAGATATCAGGATTCAATATTTATTTATTTGTTTATTTATCTTTATTTCAGAATATTATGGGGTACAAATGCTTTGATCCCATAAATTGCCTTTGCACCGCCTGTGTCAAAGCCACAAGTGTGCCTATCCCCCAGACAGTGCACAGCACACCCCTTAGGTGTGAAGATACCCATCCCCTCTCCCCCCTCCCACCTGACTGATCCCTGATGAATTTTACTTCCATATATGCACGTAAGTGTTGCTCAATTAGTACCAATATAATGGTGAGTACATGTGGTGTTTGTTTTTCCAATCTTGTGATACTTCACTTAGTAAAATGGGCTCTAGCTCCATCCAGGATAATATAAGAAGTATTAGTTTGCCATTTTTTATGACTGAGTAGTACTCCATGGTATACACATACATTTTATTAACCCACTCATGTATTGATGATCACTTGGGTTGTTTCCACATCTTTGCAATTGTGAATTGTGCTGCTATAAATATTTTAGTGCAGATGTCTTTTTTATAGAATGTTTTTTTTTTTTTTCCTTTGGGTAAATACCCAGTAATGAGATTGCTGGATCAAATGGTAGTTTTACTTTTAGTTCTTTGAGATATTTCCATATTACTTTCCACAGAGGTTGTGCTAGTTTGCAGTCCCACCAACAGTGTATGATTGTTCCTATCTCTCCGCATCCATGCCAACATTTGTTGTTTTGGGACATTTTGATAAAAGCTGTACTCATTGGAGTTGAGTGATATTTCATTGTGGTTTTGATTTGAATTTCCGTGATGATTAGGGATGTTGAACATTTTTTTTTATATGTTTCTTGGCCATTAGTCTATCTTCTTTTGAAAAGTTTCTGTTCATGTCCTTCGCCCACTTTTTAATGGGGTTGTTTGATTTTTTTCTTGCAGATTTTCCTGAGGTCTTTGTAGATTCTAGTTCTCAGCCCTTTATTGGATATATAGTATACAAATATTTTCTCACATTCTGTACGTTGTCTATTTGCTCTAATGATTGTTTCCTTGGCTATACAGAAGCTTTTTAATTTGATCAGGTCCCATTTACTTATTTTTGTTGTGATTGCTTTTGGGGTCTTCTTCATAAATTCTTTGCCTAGGCCAATGTCTATAAGAGTTTTTCCAATATTTTCTTCTAGAATTCTTATGGTTCAATGCCTTAGGTTTAAGTCTCTATCCATCAGGAGTTGATATTTGTGAGTGGTAAGAGGTGCGGATCCTGTTTCAGTTTTCTACATGTGGCTATACTATTTTCCCAGCACTATTTATTGAATAGGGATTCTTTCCCCTAGTATATATTTTTTTCTGCTTTGTCAAAGATCAGATGGCTATATGAGGATGATTTCCATTGATTCTGTGCCATTGGTCTATGTCTCTGTTCTTGTGCCAGTACCATGTTGTTTTGGTCACTGTAGCCTTGTAACAAATAAAATACCTAGGAATATATTTAACTAAAGTGGTGAAAGACCTCTACTGGGAGAACAAGGAAACATTAAGGATGGAAATAGCAGAGAATCTAAACAAATAGAAAACCATACCATGCTGATGTATCATCAGAATCAACATTGTTAAAATGTCTGTATTACCCAAAGTGATCTAAAGATTCTATGAAATCCCTATTAAAATACCAACATCATTTTTTTGAAGATCCAGAAAAACTAATTCTATGCTTCATATGGAACCAGAGAAGACCCCATATGACAAAAGCAACCTTAAGCAAAAAGAACAAATTGGGAGGCATCAATTTACCAGACTTCAAGCTATACTACAAGGTTTTTCTTTTTTAAGATCTGCTGCATTTCAGATGCAAAGAATCCATAGACTGGAATTTGGGAACCACGGGTCTAGAGGAGCAAGAGCTACGATTGTCTTTCCCAATATGTAAGCAAAAACACGGAGGCATAGGAAGGTTAAGCAATATGACTTTGGATGAACAATTAACTAATTGCATAGCTGAGATTCTAACACAGAGAGCGTGACTCCAGAAGTTGTGCTTTTATTTTTTTATTTTTTAGTTTTTAGTTTTTATTTATTTATTTTGAGACAGAGTCTCACTCTCTTGCCTGGGCTAGAGTGCTGTGGCATCAGCCTAGCTCACAGCAACCTTAAATTCCTGGGCTCAAGCGATCCTCCTGCCTCAGCCTCCTGGGTAGCTGGGACTGCAGGCAAATGCCACTGTGCCCAGCT
>NW_012142063.1:0-515 GCF_000956105.1 Propithecus coquereli | reverse complement strand
CAAAAACAAAAAAATATTGCTCTCATGGTGGAGTGGTATTTTAATGTCTCGATGCACAAAGTAAATCAAATTATAAAAGTAAAGGAGAAAGAACCTATATTTTAAAGGAGCATAGATGCAGTTTTATTGAGATCTGCAGTTGTTTTTAATTATCTTAAGTTATTGTGATCATATGCAATCCAAATATTCAGAAATTATATATCTGTTACTTTGGAAGTAGTATACCTATATCTTTTTAAATAAATTGTATGTTTCACAGTGTTATATAAGTAAAATTTGAGTATTCGATGTGCCAATTTTGTCCCTTCAAATGTTTTATCATAAAAATTATATATTGGAGTATTTCCATATTTAAGATCTATAAACCTGAAGAGACTGATGGTTAAATGTGGGGCAGACAAATAAAAATGATGAATACCTCAAGAAAGGTTATTAATAGTACATTTTTCCACTACCTTACTTCAATCTGCTTCTGCTGTAATTTGAATATTAAGGACATTTTCAATTAGGAAAAT
>NW_012142062.1:882-2298 GCF_000956105.1 Propithecus coquereli | reverse complement strand
ATATTCCCTGCAGCAATTATTACTGTGGAATTCTAATAGCAATTTTCTATTTTCCTCATTCTTCTACATTGATTAATTAAACTTCTTCTATAAAGAGTTTCCCTTCTACCTTTTCCCCGTTTATTTATGCATTAATTTTTTCAGTAGGGACTCATGGATATTTATTTCATTTGTTGGGTTATAATCTAATATTATCATTATTTATTTTTTTGCTCGAATTGTCCCAGTTTGGGCCATTGGGAACTCTTTAAAGTTGTCTCCTGTGACATGCCACCCTCATTTTTTTTTTTTGAGCACTTCGTTACTTTCTGGCCCTGGCTCCTTTACTGAAAAAACGTATTTAGAAACCAAGACTTGAGTGCTAGGTGTGCTCATTGCTAAATGTGTCCCAGCTTGCAGGTCCTCTCAACAGACAGGACAAGTAAACGTATGTCTGTATAGGAACCCGTCTACCCATCCGTCCCCATATATGAAACAAAAAGGCCAGGACTTCGTACTGATACCTTCAAACTCCAATCCAGCACCACAAAGTTCATTCTAACATTCCTCTTTTGATTATCTGTAACTTCTTTCTCTGACAATGAGGAATCTGTTACCATTATCTATAACGTAGTCACCAATTTGTTCAACCCTAGTATAAAGTAGCTCCCATACTCTGGTGGGAAACAATATACAGTGTTTGTCAATGTTTTGTATTTAGCCCTAGGGTATCCCGCTAAAACACTATTTTCCAAAGCCACTTAGCTCCTTTATTCCCCATTCCCTTTTGTATGTTTGTACTATTCATTTGTAACATAGTTAGATTAATTTGTAACAGCCTGCATAACATCTTGGGTTCTCTCTGCATTTTGGGGTAGGATGAAGTACACTCATCTATGGGTTTTGGCAAATGCATAAAAGTTGTATATTCATCACCACAGTATCCAAAAGAACAATACCATCCCTTAAAAATTTCCCTACAGCTGCCCCTTTGTAGTCAACTCCTCTTCCACTGGTAAACACTGATCTGTTTTCTAGAAAGAATGCTTTTCCAGAATGGAATTAGATAACATGTAATCTTCTAGTTCTGCCTTTTTTCACTTAGAGCAAAATGTATTTAAGATTTATCTACACTGCTGCATGAATCAAGTTCATTCCTCTTCAAAGCCGAGTAGATTCCATTGTATTCACGTATCACAGTTTATCCATTCACCTGCTGAACGACATCTAGGTTGTTTCCAGTGTTTGGCGAGTAAAAGTACAATAAATATTCACATTTTTATATTTTGAACCTAAGTTATTGTGTGAACTTAAGTTTTTATTTCACTTGGGTAAATAATTAAGAATGGAACTGCCAAGACACATGGTAAGACTATGTTTAACTTTATAGGAAACTGTCAAACTTTCCCACGGTGGTTGCATAATTCTGCATTGCCA
>NW_012142062.1:0-467 GCF_000956105.1 Propithecus coquereli | reverse complement strand
CCCCTGTATATATTCTTAAATACTCAGTGTCTACCTCCAAATAATATTATGCTGTTTCAAATACAGCGTGAGGACCTCACAACAGTGTGCTCCCAATGCCCACCCCCATGTCTGCAGCACTGGTGTCACGTAATTTACTTGTACGCATGCTGTAAATGCAGAATGATATTTTTACTTTAGTTGGTTATCTTTGAGAGCAATTAAAACATAAAATTCATTTCATCTTCATCTATTCCATTACCAGTGCTTTTCACTTCTTTGTGTAGACACAAGTTTTTATCTGGTATCATACTCCTTCTGCCTTAAGAAATTCTAAAGGAATAATAAAGAATAAGTCTGCTGTAAATAAATTTCCATAATCTTTGTTTGGGAAAATCTTTATATTGTCTTTACCACTTAAAGATATTTTTCGCTAGGTACAGAATTCTGTGTTGACAAGTTTTTCTTTAAAGACATTACTCTGTTGT
>NW_012142061.1:3303-3860 GCF_000956105.1 Propithecus coquereli | reverse complement strand
AAAATCCTATCCTGAATAAATCTACAGCTCATTCCCTCAATAGAAATGGTTTTGTCTTCTATAGACTTACTTCTTGTCGAAGTTCAGAATTCTTTAGCTATGTAAATGTTATTTTTCAACTATTTTGTAGTCTTCATTTCCTTGTATAATTCAGACAAAGGTCAGAAAGGGTTGCGTTCCCTCTGTGGACATTTTCTTATAATAGTTTGGCAAACATATTTTAGAAATATTAAAATTTATAGTCACATAATTTTCTTTAATTAAAACCCACTAAGTATATGTTTATTTTTCAAATTCCTACTATTAGAGTATAGCCTTTGAGGGTAATCTTCTCCATTTCTTGAGTTTAACCACACTATCTACTTACTATTCATAAACTGGGCATGTATAAAAGTAAGTAGCTGATATAGACATACTGTTTGAAAATGTCTTAAATCCATTTCTTGATAATGAAAAATATTGTGACAAGCTGATTATATATAATCATTTCAGTCACCACATTTATAGTGAGCATTTCTAAATGCCTAGCTCTTTGCTAGGTTAGGACTAAAGAAAAG
>NW_012142061.1:0-2093 GCF_000956105.1 Propithecus coquereli | reverse complement strand
ATGGGAATAAAGTTCACATTTTACTTCTGGAGGGAATGAAGCCTAGTTACGCTCTGATCCTAAATTTATGCTGCTAATTTTACTAAATTGTCTATGGACAAACTTCTGAGCTAGGATTGCTAAACTGTAATTTGAGAAATTAGGCAAAGGCAAGTATTTGGTCTAGGTCCCAAACACAGCTTACAGACTGCTTAGACAGTCTGTAAGACAGCAAGAAAATGTCCCTTTAGCCAGGGTACAAGTACTTTTCAAAAGTCATTAGACTTGCAAAAATTCTAACTGGTCTATAAAATTTACACTTGACTCACTCATTTGCACTTTGCAATTCCAGATTATTTTCCAACCAGATAATCCTTTCTCCCAATGTTAGTAAGTTTGGTAGGCCAAGGATCAGGCATATTTGCCCATTATAAACATGCCAGTTCTTCCTCACTCTCCATGCCCAGTGGGGATTAATCAGAGAAGAAAAATAGATTAGATTAACATTTTGTATCACTTCCACATGTCATGGCATTTAGGCATATCATTCACTCATTCATTCATACATTCATTCCCACTTTTATCTATTTTCAAATAGCTGTTTTTAAGGCTCATTTATGTCTTCAAGATAATGTCAAAGTCAAATCTCTGAAACATAATCTACAAGTAATTTTTCCTGTTTTTGAAATGATGCTCTCTAAACTATATAGTGATGTCTTGTATAGATCACTACCAAAGAAAATACTTGGTTTGTTCATTTCTTAAGAACATTTATCAAGTGGCTATTATGTGTCTAATCAGTCATAAAACAGATTAAGCAATACAAGAGGCAAAGGTTGCGAGAATTAAAAGTATAAGACAAAACCCCAGGTAGATCACAGCTTAACTGGAGAGGCCAGACAGCAACACATAAACTGTGAAGCAACAACAGCAGGGATGACTTATAACAAAATCTTACTACAGGGCCTTCCCAAAACATTGCCCACTGAGTTACAAACTAGGTCAGTGATGTAGTTGGGATAGCTAAAAGTTGGAACAGCCTGGGAAGGCTACACAGATAAAGTGGAAATTGAAGTGGTCCCTGGAGACTGGCTAGAGTGGCTAGGTAGGTGTTAGAGGAAGAAAAATGTCAAGAGGGCACCATCATATATAATATTATGCGTGTATTTTAAATTTGAAACAGCTTGATCTGAAATACCTATAAAAGAAGATAATTTTTCCTTTGGAAGAGCAATTTGGAAATTATTCCCTGCAGTTTGTAAGTGAGGCTTGATTTGCAGGAGGTCTAGATCCCAAATTTATGCAGATAGTAGGAGAGACTTAGGGGCTACCTTGTATGCTGGTAGGCTGAGAACTTCTGACCAGGGGCAGAAGACACCACCATTTGTGAGGGTGAAGGCCCTGGAGTCACATCGAAATTTCTCCTAGAAGGTGCAGTTCTCACTCTGCACCTTCCAGGAGAGAAGAGAAAAAGGCCCATTTTAAGTAAAAGTATTATTCCAAATAAACACTGAAATGAAGATCTGAGGTGGCAGCCTATCAAAAATACATCATGTTCTTTCCCTTTGTTTATACTCTTTGTTTGTGAGAACATAATACTAAGAGAAAGAAATGACAAATAATTATACAAACTGTAAAAATCAATGTCTATATTGCTATTAGTCAATCTGTAAGCCAAGGGGCTACCTATTTGTCATGTGAGATTGCATGCTATTAATAGTTTGGTATATTGAAACAACAGTTCAATTCTAGAAGTCAGTGGGTAACTACCTACTGAAGAGCTAATTCAAAATAGTAACTGATTTATTATTTGGCCAGGTTTTCTTCCTAAAACTTGTTGATGTATATAATAATGGATTTTCAAGTAAATGTGAAACTTACAAAATCCTATCCTGAATAAATCTACAGCTCATTCCCTCAATAGAAATGGTTTTGTCTTCTATAGACTTACTTCTTGTCGAAGTTCAGAATTCTTTTTTTTTTTTTGAGACAGAGTGTCTCGCCTTGTTGCCCGGGCTAGAGCGAGTGCCGTGGCGTCAGCCCAGCTTACAGCAACCTCAAACTCCTGGACTCAAGCAATCCTTCTGCCTGAGCCTCCCGAGTATCTGGGACTA
>NW_012142060.1:6378-7974 GCF_000956105.1 Propithecus coquereli | reverse complement strand
GAGACCAGCCTGAGCAAGAGTGTGACCCTGTCTCTACTAAAGATAGAAATCTTTGCTGCACATGGTGGCACACCTGTAGTCCCAGCTACTTGGGAGGCTGAGGCAGGAGGATCTCTTGAGCCCAGGAGCTTGAAGTTGCAGTGAGCTATGATGACGCCTCTGCACTCTACCCAGGGTGACAGAGTGAGAAAGAGAAAGAGAAAGAGAAAGAGAAAGCAAAGCAAAGAGAAAAGAAAAGAAAAGAAAAGAAAGAAAGAAAGAAAGAAAGAAAGAAAGAAAGAAAGAAAAAAGAAAGAAAGAAAAAAGAAAGAAAGAAAGAAAGAAAGAAAGAAAGAAAGAAAGAAAAAGAAAAAAAGAAAGAAAAGAAAAGAAATTGCCATACGTTAGAGTTCCTCAAAATCTTACATTAGAAGCAGTTGTTTTTGACCCCGGCTACACTTTAAAATCATCTGGGAGTTTTTGAAAATCCCAATGCCTGGACCCCACCAAGCCAGAGCAATTAAATCAGAATCTGCATGTTATGAAAATCAAAGGCAACCACAGAATGAAAGAAAATATTTGCAAAAGATCTGAACGGGCATTTGGATGCCATATGGAAGACATATGGATGGCAATTAAGCACATAAAAAAATGCTCATCATCATTAGTAATAAGGAAAATGTAAATTAAAATCACAATGAGATACCACCTGACAGCTATTAGAATAACTAACAGTAAAGAGAGTAACCATTTTAAGTGTTGGCCAGGATGTGGGGCTACTGTAACCCTCATACACTGCTGGTGGGAATGTAAATCATACAACCACTTCAGAAAACAGTTTGGCAGTTTCTGAAAAAGCTACACACATACATCTACCAGAAGACCCGACCATTCTAGTCCTTAGTTACCCAAGAGGAAAAAAAGCTGGAGTAGGTTGAACAGTCATCTCAAGATTCATGTCTACCAGGAACCTCAGAATGTAAACTTAGAAAAAGGATCTTTGCAAATTTAATTCATTAAGATAAGGTTATATGGGATTAAAGTTGGCCCTAAATCCAGTGAATGGCTATGATGACACACTGCACTCTAGCCTGGGGGGACTGAGCGAGAGTCTGTCTCAAAAACAACAAAGAAACCAAACCCAAACTCTAGACCAAAGCTATACTTTGTCTTCACTACAACCACTCTCAGTAAGCCAATCTCCATTTGGAAATATATTAAATCACAAAATCACTCAGAGTAATGTCTACAAATTTACTGATTCCAACTTCAGCACCCACCCCCACCACAATTCTGCCTTGAGTTAGCATCTTGACATTCCCCTCAAGAACCATTCCAAACCTTCCCCACTCTCTCGAGTCCTCTACTTGACTGCCATCACTCACCCTGCATCCCATTTAACACAGGAGATGTCATTTCCCTCCTTCTACCTATGTATCATCCACACTCATCCTCACTTTCCTTGCTACAGTCTCCAATGAGATCTCCCTCATTTCTAACCTCTCCATTTGTACTCTTTTTGGCAACTCCTGCTACTTTTGAAGCTTGCTCTTCCGTAATCCTTTCTCTCTCCTATATATCCTGTTAATTCAATTTTTTTTTTTTTTTTTTTTTTTT
>NW_012142060.1:0-708 GCF_000956105.1 Propithecus coquereli | reverse complement strand
TCAATAAGTTTGCTAAGACAATTAAGCGTAACTGCTACTCAAAGCTCTGTATACATGATATAGAATAAAAAGGCAAGAGAAAAACAGAGGGAAGAGGCCGGGTGCGGTGGCTCACGCCTGTAATCCTAGCACTCTGGGAGGCCGAGGCGGGTAGATCGTTTGAGCTCAGGAGTTTCGAGACCAGCCTGAGCAAGAGCGAGACCCCGTCTCTACCAAAAAATGGAAAGAAATTAATTGGACAGCTAAAAATATATAGAAAAAAAAAATTAGTCAGGCATGGTGGCACATGCCTATAGTCCCAGCTACCTGGGAGGCTGAGGCAGGCGGATCGCTTGAGCCCAGGAGTTTGAGGTTGCTGTGAGCTAGGCTGACGCCATGGCAATCTAGCCCGGGCAACAGAGTGAGACTCTGTCTCAAAAAAAAAAAAAAAAAACAGAGAGAAGAAATGAATTTTTAGGAAAGGGCCTGAAGCAAATTAATGAAGAAATAAGAGGAGCAGACTGAAGCAATAAACAGGTGTATAGCCAGTAACATATATAAAATCAAAGAGATTGGTTGTCAGGCATATATGAACCTATGGATTGCCACTGTAAGAGAGGCAGTAGGGTATAACGACAAAGGTTTTGGGGTTAGTTAGACCCAGATTTTATTAGTGAGGTGTCCTTGGGCAAATTTAATCTCCCAAAGTCTCAATCATTCTATCTGTAA
>NW_012142059.1:2824-3255 GCF_000956105.1 Propithecus coquereli | reverse complement strand
AATATCGTTTCCCTTCATCTGGAAGTATTTCCTTTAGAGCAGATTGACTGATGATTAGTTGTTAGTTTTTCTTCATCTGAAAATATCTTTATTTCACCTTCATTTCTGAAGGTAATTTTAGTATATATAAAAGTCTTAATTGACATTTCTATTTGTTTAGCACTTTATGCTTTTCTATTGTCTTCTGACCTCATTATTTCTTATGAGGAATCCTATGGCTGTTTGATTGGTCCCCTATATGTAATGTGTAATTTTTTAAAGCTGCTTTTAAGATAAAAAAAATCTTTGGTTTTCAGCTCTTCGCTTTTGATTTGCCTAGCCATAGTTTTCCTTGAATTTATTATGTTTGGGATTTGCTGAGCTTCGTAAATCTGTAAAAACATGCCTTTCACCAAATTTGATAAGTTTTCAATCACTATACCTTAAAGTAT
>NW_012142059.1:0-794 GCF_000956105.1 Propithecus coquereli | reverse complement strand
GCCTTTGGTTACTTTTTAGTGTCTTCAGTGATTGATTTTTGTATTTGGTTCAGCATTTTTAGTTATATCAACAAGAGAGATAGGTTGTAGTGAGCGTATTCCATCTTGACCAGAACTGGAGTTGATCTGTTTACTTATAAATTCTCTGTATATTTAAAGACAGTTTCTTATAACAACATATAGTTGACTTTTGAGTTTGATCCCACAATCTCCAGCTTTTAATTTGGATGCTTAGATAATTTTCATTTAATGTAATTATGGTTACATTTGGGTTTAAATCTACCATTTTGCTATTTGTATTTTTATTTGTTCCTTCTGCTCTATAGTTCTTTTTTCCTCTTTTCTTGCCTTCTTTTAGAGTAATTGAAATTTTTATGATTTCATTTTATCTCCACTTCTGGCTTATGAGCTATATTTCTTTGTTTTTAGTGGTTACACCAGGTTGTACTTATCACAGTCTACCTTAAAATAATTTTATACTACTTCAATAGTGTAAGAACCATACAGTGATATACTTTTATTTTGTCTCTCTCATCCTTTGTGCTATTTTGCCATACATTTTGCTTCTGCATATGCTATAAAACCCACAATACATTAGTGTTAGTTTTGCTTTAAACAGTTGTTGGTCGTTTAAAGAGTTTAAAAATGATAAAATGCCTTTCATATTTACCATTTATGATACTCTTTATTTCTTTGTGTAAATAAGTTTGTCTCTGGTATCCTTATTGTCTTTCTGTGTGAAGAGCTTCATTTAAAATTTCTTGTCGTTTAAGTCTGCCAGTGATAAATTTTCT
>NW_012142058.1:25650-25963 GCF_000956105.1 Propithecus coquereli | reverse complement strand
AGAGGAAAAAAAGGTACAAAAAGCCACATATCATATGATTCTATTTATATGAAATGCCCATAATAAGCAAATTCATAGAGACAGTATGAAGATTACTGATTGCCGAGATCTGGGGAGGATGAAGGAATTGCAGCATACTAGTTTAAGCATATGGAATTTATTTGGGGGGTAGTGCAAATATTCTAAATTTCATTGTGGTAATGGTTGCCCAGCTCTGTGAATATACACAAAAGTATGCTACTGATTATAAGTTTTAATGGGTTAATTCTGTCACATGTGAATTTATGTCTCAATAAAGCTATTACAAGAAATA
>NW_012142058.1:24898-25600 GCF_000956105.1 Propithecus coquereli | reverse complement strand
TTTTCTAGTTTTTAAAAGTAAACTTTCGGCAATGAAAACTCTTATAGACATCGGACTAGGAAAAGAATTTGTGAAGAAGACCCCAAAAGCAATCACAACAACAACAAAAATGGATAAATGGGACCTGATCCAATTAAAAAGCTTCTGCACAGCCAAGGAAACTATCAGTAGAGTGAACAGACAACCTACAGAATGAGAGAAAATATTTGCATGCTACACATCCAATAAAGAGCTAATAACTAGAATCTGTATAGAACTCAGGAAAATTGACAAGAAAAAATTCGAACCCCATTAAAAAGTGGACAAAGGATATGAATAGAAACTTTTCTAAAGAAGACAGACTAATGGCCAAGAAACATATGAAAAATTGTTCAACATCTCTAATCATCAGGGAAATGCAAAACAAAACCACAGTGAGGTATCATTTAACTCCAGTCAGAATGGCGTTTATCAGGCCAGGCGCGGTGGCTCTCCCCTGTAATCCTAGCTCTTTGGGAGGCTGAGGCGGGCGTATTGTTTGAGCTCAGGAGTTTAAAACCAGCCTGAGCAAGAGCGAGACCCCGTCTCTAGTAAAAATTAGAAAGAAATTAATCGGACAACTAGAAATATATAGAAAAAATTAGCTGGTCATGGTGGCGCATGCCTGTAGTCCCAGCTACTCGGGAGGCTGAGGCAGGAGGATCGCTTGAGCCCAGGAGTTTG
>NW_012142058.1:21702-23647 GCF_000956105.1 Propithecus coquereli | reverse complement strand
CCCATATACAAAAGGTCACATATTATATAATTTTATTTATATGAATTAGCTAGAATGGAAAAATTCATATAGACAGGATGTAGAGTAGAGGTTACCAAGGACTGAGCGGAGGGGAGAATGGAGATTTATTGTTTATGGATAGAGTTTCTGTTTGGGATAATGATGAAAAAATTTGGGAGGCAGATGGTGGTGATGGTTGTATAACATTGTGAATATACTTAACGTCATTGAACTATACACTTAAAGATGGTTAAACTGGTAATTTTATGTTATGCACATTTTACCCAAATAAGAAAAAATATTCAGTCCAGAACCATCCTAAGATGATTTAGAAAGATCTTTAAGGAGAAATATCTGCAGCTTTTTAATGGAAAATGATCTTTTCCCAACACCTTCATTGTTAGTGTATACATAGACCTCCTACCACCAATTTCCTAAATGCCTCTGGGGACCTGGAAGGCATGTGGCTATTGCCATTAAGACTGAAAGTGTGCTGCCCATAGCTTGCAGTTATTGGCAAGCACAGGAAGAATCGTGTGAACCTGTTTGACAGGTAAAGGCAGTTGAAGACCTCTACCTAAGCAAATTAGAAAATGTAGAGGAAATGGATAAATTCCTGGAAACAAACAACCTCCTAAGCCTGAATCAGGGAGAAATAGATATCATGAACAGACCAATCATGAGCAGCGACATTGAAGCAGCAATACAAAAATATCCCAACAAGAAAAAGCCAGGGACCAGATAGAGTCACAGCTGAATTCTACCATATCTACAAAGAAGAACTGTTACCTATCCTACAGAAATTATTCCATGACATTGAGAAGGAGGAAATCCTCCCTAACTCATTTTATGAAGCCAATATCACCTTAATACCAAAGCCAAGAAAGGACATAACAAAAAAGAAAACTACAGACCAATATACCTTATGAATATAGATGCAAAAATCCTCAACAAAACGTTAGCAAACTGAATTCAATAGCACGTCAAAAAGACAATTGACCATGATCAACTGAATTTCATCCTTGGGATTCAAGGATTGTTCAACATATGCACATTAATAAATGTTATTTGCCACATAAACGTAAGCATAAACAAAGACCATATGATAATTTCGACGGATGCAGACAAAGCATTTTGTAAAACCTAGTTCCCTTTCGTGATAAAAACCCTCAACAAACTAGTATATAAGGAACGTACCTCATTACTATGAAAGCCATATGTGGCAAACCCACAACCAACATTATACTGAATGGAAAAAGGTGAAAGAATTCCCCCTAAGAACTGGAACAAGACAAGGGTACTCACTATCACCACTTCTATTCAACACAGTACTGGAAGATCTAGCCAGAGCAATCAGGCAAGAGGTAGACTTTCTTATAAAAGAAAAGAAATTACAAAATACAAAATATCTGCAGGTCTGCAGCATGGATTTGAAATGCCCCTAGAATAAAATAAATCCACATTATAAGTTTGTCCTCTCTAACATTCTTAAGTCTATTTTATCTGCCTCGAACTTTTAGGGGACTATTTGGTTGAGAGGGAAATAAAAGGTATTCTCTGCAATTAGGTCAGTATAGTAGAATGAACCTGTGGGAATGTGTAATCTTTGCAATTTGATAAGCCCTGTTACAAAGTTCTTGGTCTCATTTTTGAAACTATAATTATTGTAAAATGATAGTTAATTCTTCAAGTTTCAGATATAATTGTCTATGGAAACAGTGGTGTGTTTTCAAGTGAAGTCAGACTCTTTCATGGGAATCATTCTGAATAAACATGAAAGTAAACTTTTAAAGTGGATGGATTTTTTTGAATATCAGTTTAATATAATGGATGCATTTTGAAATTAGCAAAATCATGTTCCTGGTAACCTAGCTTCAAAACATAAACCAGACTCATTTATTGGTGTGATGTTCCTGTAAGCTATAGTAATCAAAATCATTGGATA
>NW_012142058.1:19167-20822 GCF_000956105.1 Propithecus coquereli | reverse complement strand
TTTTGAAATATATATATACATTGTGGAGTGGTTAAATTAAGCTAATTAATATATGCATTACTTCATATACTTGCCATTGTTTTGTGATGAGGATATTTAAAATCTATTCTCTTAGCAATTTTCCAACATACACTACATTGTTATTAACTATAGTCACATGTTGCACAATAAATCTCTTGAACTTATTCCTCCTAACTAAAATTTTGTAGCCTTTTATCAATATCTCACACAAGCACACACCAGCCCCAGGTAACCACCATGTTACTCCTCTGCTTCTATAAGCTTGACTTTTTTAGATTTCACATATAAGTAAGATCATGCAGTATTTGGCTTTCTCTGTCTGGCTTATTTTTCTTAACATAATGTCTTCAGGTTCAACTATGTTGTCTCAAATGACAGAATTTCTGTCTTTTTAAAACTGCATAATATATTAATAATATTCCATTGTGTATATATAGCACATACTTTTTATCCATTCCCTGAAGGACACCTAGGTTGATTATATGTCTTGGCTATTTTGTATAATACTATAATGAATATGGGAATTCACATTCCTCTTTATCATACTGATCTCATTTCCTTTAGATATATACCCAGTAGTGGGATAGTTGATGATTTTTCTGATATGACACTAAAAACACATGCAACAAAAGCAAAAATAGACAAAGGAAATCATACCAAAATAAAAAGCTTTTGCACAGCAAAGGAAATAACCAACAAAGAGATAACCTATGGGATGGGAGAAAATATTTGCAAACCATACATCTGATAAAGGGTTAACATCTAAAATCTACAAGGAATGTAAACAACTCAATAGTAAGAAAACAAAGAATCCAATTTAAAAATGGTCAAAGGACCTTAATAGACATTTCTCAAAAAAAAAAAAAGATATACAAATGACTAACAGGTATATGAAAAAATGCTCAACATCACTAATCATCAAGAAAATGCTAACTAAAACCACAATAAGATATCATTTCATACCTATTAAATTGGGTATTATCAAAAAGATGAAAGATAACAAGTGTTGGAGAAGATATGAAGAAAAAGGAACCCTGGTGCTCTGTTGCTGGGACTGTAAGTTAATACAGCAATTATAGACACCGTATGGATGTTCCCCAAAAATTTAAAAATAGAACTACCATATGATCTGGGAAATGACTTTTTTTATAACATTAAGTCATCGTATCCTGGACCATGGAAAGTTTTTTAAGATGGCAGAGCAGAGACACCACCAGCCAGAGCATCTCAGTAAGAAGAAGAAATATTAGATAAAAGAGAAAAAGCAATCAAACAGGCAAACATAGATCAGATGAGGGTCTGAAGGAAGGGTGCCAGAACCTACAGGATACCCCACAGGAGAGGTTGCAGAGCAAAACTGGAAGGAGAAGGGCATCAGTGGAGATTACCCACAAGAGGCTTGGAGACGAGTGGGAAGGCTAGGTGGAGTGTTTAGTTTCCCCTTCCCTTGCATCACAAACTGTTGGTGAGCTCCTGAGCTGCTGGAGAGAACTTATGCCCACACAAGCCAAGAGACTTCTGCTGCCAGTGAGCTGGGAGCTTCTTGCAGACAGTGCATCAGGCTCCCAGCACCCCTGGGACACCTCCCACCGCACAGACCCAAGGCGGACAGCAGGAGCTATATTGCTTCTCTA
>NW_012142058.1:15996-17662 GCF_000956105.1 Propithecus coquereli | reverse complement strand
CAGAGATTAAATTGGGCATTTCATTATCAAAACAAAAGAAAATCCAAAAGTAAGAAGCAATAACTGCTCCATATAAAAAAGAATCACCCAAAGCACTCTGGAAGTATGAAGAATCAGAGCAAAAGGACACCCCCAAAAGGAAACACCAGCTCTCCAACAAGGGATAGAAAAGAAAATCAGAATATTGAAATGACAGATGATCAATTTCAAAAATGAATTGTAAGGAAGCTCAGGAAATACAAGAGAAAATAGAAACACAACACAAAGAAACCACAAAAATGATGCAGAAAATAAATGAAAGATACACTAAAGAAATTGAATTACTAATGTAAAATAAAATGGAACTTCTAGAAATGAAATACTCATTCAAGGGATTACAAGACACAATGAAAAGCCTTAAGAATAGGTTAGATCAGGCAGAAGAAAGAATCTCAGAACTTGAAGATCATACCTATGAAATAAGTTAGTGAAAGAAATCAGAGAAACAAGAGGAAAGAGCAAAACCTACAAGTAACATGGCACTATGTAAAGAGGCCTAATGTAAGAATCACAGGCATCCCTGAGAGTGAATAAGAAAATTCACGAGGGTTGGAAATATATTTTTTTTCACTTTTTTTTTCCTTTTATTTCAACACATTATGGGGGTACAGATGTTTAGGTTACGTATGTTGCGCTTGGTCCCCCCCTCAAGTCCGAGTTTCAAATATGTCCATTCTTCGGGTGGTGCGCATTGCACTCCTTGTGTATACAAATACCTGTCCCCTCCTCCCTCCTCCCCCCTCCCCCCTGCTCAACATCCAATAAATGTTAGGAAATATATTTGAGGAAATAATGGAGTAAAATTTCCCCGGCCTTGCTAGAAATCTAGACATCTAGGTACAAGAAGCTCAAAGGACTCCCAGGAGATTCATTGCAAAGAGGCAAATACCATGACACATAGTTATCTGACTGGCCAAAATAAACATGAAAGAGGTGCTGCTACAAGCCACAAGGTGAAAGGAACAGGTAACTAACAAAGGAAAACATTCATACTGACTATAAACTTCTCAACTGAGACCTTACAAGCAAAAAGGAAATGGGGCCCCATTCTCAGTCTTCTTAAACAGAATAATGGCCAGGCTAGAATTCTGTATCCTGCGAAACTGAGTTTCATGTATTTGGGGTAAATAAAAGCTTTCTCAGACAAGCAAACACTGAGGGAGTTTGTCAAGACAAGATCTGCCCTGCAGAAAATACTCTGGCATGCATTATACACAGATCAGCACAATAGACACACACCAGTGTAAAATCACCCAAAAGCAAAAGGTCGAAGCCCAGATACCACAATGGCTCAAGAGATAAAACAAAGCAACGAAGTCCTACTAAACAGGATGAATAGCAATCCACCCCACTTATCAATTCTTTCAATAAATGCAAATGGCTTGAACTCCCCACTGAAGAGACATAGCATGGCTGAATGGATAAAAAAAAAAAAATGTAAGCCAAGTATCTGCTGTCTCCAAGAAACAGATGTAACCCACAAGGAGTCAGTCAGATTCAAGGTGAAGGGACAGAAAAGAATATTCCATGCAAATGGGAACCAAAAGAAAGCTGATGTAACAGTTCTTGTGTCAGATGAATTGGTCTTCAAATCAAGAAAAGGAATGAAAGACAAAGATGGTAATTA
>NW_012142058.1:13903-15026 GCF_000956105.1 Propithecus coquereli | reverse complement strand
CCATAACATCGAGAAAAAAGGTATCCTCTCCAGCATGTTTTAAGAAGCCAAAATTACCTGGATACAGAAGCCATAAAAGGACTCAGTAAAAAAAAGAAAACTACAGATCAATATCCCTTACGAATATGCTGAAAAAATTCTCAACAAAATCTTAGCAAACAGAATTCAGTTGTCCATCAAAATAATATTCCATCACAACCAAGTTGGCTTCATCTCAGTGACGAGGGGATGGTTCAACATACATAAATCTATAAATGTAATTCAACACGTAAATAGAAGTAAAAACAAAGATCATATGATCCTGTCCATATGATCCTGTCAATAGACATGGAAAAATCATTTGACAAAATATAGGACCCTTTTATGATAAGAACACTTATCATAATAGGCATAGATGGGGATTACCTCAAAACGACAAATACCAAATAGGACAAACCCACAGCCAACATCATATAGAACACCGGGAGGCATCAATTTACCAGAGTTCAAGCTATACCACTAGGCTATAGTAACTGACATAGCATGGTACTGGCACATGGACAAAGACATAGACCAATGAAACAGAACAGAGAACCCAGGTATAGAACGATCCTCATATTGCTATCTGATCTTTGACAAAGCAGACAAAAACATACCATGGGAAAAGAATCCCTATTCCATAAATGGTGTTGGAAAAATTGAAGAGCTGTATGTAGAAGACTGAAACAGGATCCACATCTCTCAATTCACACAATCATCAACACACGATGGATAATAAACTTAAACCTTGATAGACAAATGGCCAACAAATATATGAAAAAATGCTCAACATGTCTAATCATCAGGGAAATGCAAATCAAAACCACAATGAGATATCACTTAACTCCAGTGAGAATGGCCTTTATCAAAAAGTCCCAAAACAATAAATGGCATGGCTGCGGAGAGGAAGGAACACTCATACACTGCTGGTGGGACTGGAAACTAGAACAACCTCTGTGGAAAGTAATATGGAGATACCTCAAAGAGCTACAAGTAGAATTACCATTTGATCCAGAAGTCCCATTACTGGGCATCTACCCAAAGGAAAAAAGACACTCTATAAAAGAGACATCTGTACTCGAAGGTTTAAGGCAGCACAATTCAC
>NW_012142058.1:13524-13853 GCF_000956105.1 Propithecus coquereli | reverse complement strand
ATGAGATATCACTTAACTCCAGTGAGAATGGCCTTTATCAAAAAGTCCCAAAACAATAAATGGCATGGCTGCGGAGAGGAAGGAACACTCATACATTGCTGGTGGGACTGGAAACTAGAACAACCTCTGTGGAAAGTAATATGGAGATACCTCAAAGAGCTACAAGTAGAACTACCATTTGATCCAGAAGTCCCATTACTGGGCATCTACCCAAAGGAAAAAGGACACTCTATAAAAAGAGACATCTGTACTCGAAGGTTTAAGGCAGCACAATTCACTATTGCAAAGATATGGAAACAACCCAAGTGTCCGTCAATACATAAGTGGAT
>NW_012142058.1:11288-11595 GCF_000956105.1 Propithecus coquereli | reverse complement strand
CACTCTGAGATATTCTTGTATAAATTAATGTTTATAGATCACAATGTACATGTTACAGTAATCACTGATTATTTTACCAATGGCAAGATGCTCAATAGCTCAATCTTTTCTCCACTTGTTCAAATATTAATTAAATGCCACTTCCATATAACAGCATCACAGTGGATGTTTTATATAACTCAAAGAAATTTAGACAAATCTCAATAAGAGTTGTATATTTATGTATATTCAGCATAAAAGCCTTGAGTGGAAATGAAGTATCCCAAAAGGTGAATATGAAAAAAAAAAAAAAAAAAACATGCCAAAA
>NW_012142058.1:0-368 GCF_000956105.1 Propithecus coquereli | reverse complement strand
GTTTTCGAAAACATAAAGAAAATTGACAGCCCTCTTGCCAGATTGACAAGAACTCAAAGGGAAAGGACTCAAATAAACTCAATTAGAAATGAAAACGGAGAGGGCACAACAGACACCACGGAAATACAAAATATTATCTTTAAATACCATAAAAACCTATATGCTCGAAAACTACATAATGTGGATGAAATGGACAAATTCCTGGAAACATAAAACCTCCCTAAGTTCACCCAGGAGGAATTAGAATTCCTAAAAAGACCAATATCAAGCACAGAAATTGGAGGAATAATTAAAAACCTTCCAAAAAGGAAATATCCCAGAGCAGATGGTTATACTTCTGAGTTCTACCACACATACAAAGAAGAACT
>NW_012142057.1:4144-4483 GCF_000956105.1 Propithecus coquereli | reverse complement strand
GGTGACCAGATGAGGTATGAAGGGGCAGAATGAAAACATCTCTTATGGAAGATTGTAAAATATGATCACAAATTCTTTCCATTTTGGTCTGGCCTTGGGACTTGTGTTGACCCATAGAATGTGGCAGATATGAAACTGTGTGATCTAAGAGCCAGGGCTGCAAGATGTTTGTAACTTCAACTGTTGCCCATTTCTAGGGCTAACTTCTTGGGCATGTGACCTACGTAGTCTGACAGGGACCCACACATAGAAGGGCCTGCACTTGGTTTAATACTCTGCTGACATCATCTTTAAACTCTTAATTTTTGGACAAAGGGACCCACATTTTCATTTTCACTG
>NW_012142057.1:0-909 GCF_000956105.1 Propithecus coquereli | reverse complement strand
ATCAATAGTTTTGTTTATCTGAAATATATTATACAAAATTTTAAATGTAGCATATCAAATATCTATTGCCACAAAAGTGCAAAGTAATAAATAACTCTAAATATCAATGTCTTAAAAAGTAAGCATCTATCTAATGAACTAGTACAGGAGATGATTTTCACTGGTATGAATGTGTAGACAATTTTCAGGTCTTGGTTGGACTCATTCAGGTGTCTGGGGCTGAGCTTGATTTTAGCCAGTGCAGGTGGGACTTGGCTTAAAAGACTGAGGTGACTCAACTTCTTCCATGTACTTCTCCTCTTACGGGGCATGTTGTCATGACTTAAACTTCTGATGGCAGAAGTTTAAGAGAGAGAAAATAGGAACCCACAAGTCTTCTTGAGTTCTGGGATCACAATTCTATGGGTCAAAATAGGTCACATGGATGAGCCAAGAGTCAGAGAGAGAGGTCACCACCAATTTACATGTCAAAGAGTGTGAATCCAGAGAGATGAAGAATTTGAGCTATTTTGCAAGGCCCTTGTGTACTCTTATGGGCACAATTATTCATATATCTCCTTTATATAAAATGTAGTCACCTCCACATCTAATCACACATAAGCTCCAACTCCAGGATCTTGTGATCTACATCAATTTAAAAGTAGCCATTTTTGAATTTTTGATCTGGGTACCTAGGGACCAAAAGAAGACAAGTGTTCCATCCTGCTCATATCCAACATACAGTGATGAAACAGTGGCCAGATAATGGCAATAAATTTTATCATTTGGAAAGGCAAAGAATGGGAAGATATTTAGCAGTCACTCATCTAGAAATTCTGAAATTACACTGGGCAATTATAGGCAGGTTCTTTATTCTGGAGATGGGAAATGCTCTTAGTTAGGTCCAATTATGGTACACAGGAAGGCTTC
>NW_012142056.1:11301-11699 GCF_000956105.1 Propithecus coquereli | reverse complement strand
AGCAAAATCCAGGAAAATTTTCTCAAAAGAGTAAAGCTTTTCAATGTAGGATTTCTGAGAACCTCAGTTTTAAAGAAATCTTTGGTTTGATTACTTCACTTTAAGGGTAGAAAAACTTCAGATGTAACTCTTCTTCTTCCCTCTGGTTAATGTATAAAAGCTCTTGAGATTTAGACAGCAGTGAGTTACCTAGAACATAGACCTTAGAATACAGAAATTTGTCCTGCTACCAATAAAATAACTTATAGGTATAGTCTGTGGCGATGACCTATCCTAGCTGCTTAGAAAAAAATCCTTGTAAGCAAGTAATTTACCTATTCCGGTCTTTTCATATAAATGGTTTCATACAATATGTGATCTTTTGTGACTGGGTTCTTTCAATTAGCCTGATGTTTTCA
>NW_012142056.1:0-2656 GCF_000956105.1 Propithecus coquereli | reverse complement strand
TTTTAAAAATATATTTTACTAAAGTAGCATGGCTTATATGCTTTTCTGAATAGCTGATAAGAAACAGATTAGTTTCAGAGTTCACAAATTTGTAAAAGCTGATTTTTTTTTTTTTCCCTGCAATCCCTTGACAAATTTGCTGTAAAATTTGCCTTGGTGCTGGTCTGTGTTAAATATATCTGAAAGGTAAAGGATGAAACCTGATATCCTTTGGCCATTAGGTATTTTGGTATGTTTTTGATAATTCTTACATCTATTACTATTAGTTAATACCTTCATAAGGTAGGGAAGAATTAGATGGAAATAATGTGTGTTGAAATGTTTTGTCTCTTTCATGTGAACATAATAATTTTAATTTTAATTTCAGGGTTGAAGGGCTAGACCAGAGGTCAACAAATTGTGGCCTGTAGGATAAAGCAGCCCGCTGCCCATTTTTATGAGTAAAGTTTTATTGGAACACAGCCCTGCCCATCTGTTAATATTGTCTTTGGCTGCTTTCTGCTACAATGGCATGGTTAAGTATTGGCGATAGAGTTAGGGCCTGCAAGTCCCAACATTTTCATTATCTGGTCCTTTACAGAAAAGGTTTCCCAACTGTTTGGCTAGGCCATTAAGAATTAGTCTCATGAGTAAGAATAAGGCAATGCGGGGAGTGATATTCTAAATGTATTTAGCCTTGGGATGTTCTCTGGAAGTATTGTTGACCTGAGACAGAAAACGTGCAGGTATTCTTAATGCCATGGGGGAGCAGCAGAATATGCTCTCAATTAAGTAGACTTTTTCCTTTTGTGACTTGAGTCAACAAAAAAAATACAATATCCTAGTAACAATCTCTATACAGAATTAATGTCTTAAGTGTTCCCTCCTTCCCTCTTTGCTGGGGGGAAGAGGAACAAATAAAAAGATTGCTCTAAGTATTATAAAATGTTTATATACCATCTATGGAAAAAATTCAGTATGGCCATTTTATCTGTTTTAAAAATATCTGAATGTTGTGATGAAGTCTAATGCCAGGACCATAGATTTGAAAATTGTATATTTGACCAAGGGTCTCACTTATTTGAGAGAACTGATGCTTTATGGAAATTAGCAGAAGAACTGACATCAACTATGTTTCCGTTTGCTTCCGTTATCATGTAGCACAGCTACATCCTAGGCTAGTCCTCTCCTCCCTCACTTACCACAGCTCCCTGACGTTGGTCCCTGGGTCTCTGCTGCAAACTTGCCACTCTTGTCCTGCTCAGCTCCTTATCACTGCCCTAAGCCCAGCCTTGGACTGGCTTGTGCCTACCCTTTGCCTACTTCCCTGTCTGGACCAGCACTGGAGCCATCCCAGAAAGTGTCCCTGTAGAACCCCAGAGTGCAGGGCTCCATGGACCCTGGCCATGTCCTTTCATTGGCACAACCTCTTACATACCTCTGGGGGCCACCTCTGGGAATGTCAGTGTTGCCAAGGAGACGGAACCACTGCATCACTCACATCCCCAGGATCTTTCTGTTCCTTGTGGGGATATGTCTTATCATGTATTGTCATTTAACTTTTAATGTCTTTATGTCTTCTTTCCCAGACAAGAGAGCAAACACTTTGCAAATTCCTCGTAGACAAGGAGGCTTTTCTTCTGTATCAGTCTATTTATCACACGTCACTGTGAGCCTGCCATGCGTCAGGCACGATGTGGGTGATGGGGACATAGATACTGATTAGGTCATGTGCCCAGGAACACGCAGCACAAAAAAATAAAATATTTATTAAATGGAAAATGAAATTTTAGACTCTCCCATGCAGTTCTGCACAGTCGTGACTGAGACTTTGCAGCCCACATGTGTTTTTCCTTATGATACAAAATAGGCCCAAAGACAACAAAGATGACAGCGACCTAGTAGCTTTCCATGGCAGGAGCATTCTAGCCACTGAATTGTTTTTATCCGACAGGATTTATAGAAATAGAATTGTGCCATTGTTAAGTACTGCCTTTATCCACAGCAGATTATGAAACAAAAATGCTCCATTTACAATGTGAAATGTCAATGAATTGGAAATACAGCAGATAAATGTATATGAGGAAAATCATAAGGCAAGTAAGTATAGTAAACACGCAAACCGTGACTAGCCATCTGATCAGGGCTGGATGGGTATTGTGTTGTACTGTGGCTCCTGAGGGAGGTAGAAAGAAAGGCAGTTGTTGAGAGGTTCCAGGGCAGCATGGGAAGAAGAGGAACTGTGCAAAAGAAGGAGAAATAGAAATTTTTTTTAAAAGTACATCTTTCCCCCTTCCATGTGATAAGGAAGTGTCCTGATGTAGTAATTTTTAATTCCTGCACGAGTCATCGCCAGCCACCATTGAGGACTTCTCATTGGGCTTCCTTATTGTCAGCTGGGTGCCCAACCTCAAATTTATAACAGACTCTGCATCTCTCAGCACAACTTTCAACAACCCAATTTAACTGACTTCTTTTTTGAATGGCCAGGATGTAAACTCACATCTAATTTTCACAGATAGTTGTGTCTTAGACTACTTCATATTCTGCACGGTGCCAACTCATGCCTTAAATAGACTCGTTGCCAAATAAATATTTAATTTGATTTGTTAATAGTGAATACATTGTGTTGTGATCTTTGAGTTATATATTCAGTAGTTATGAAGAAATGTAGAAT
>NW_012142055.1:3197-3950 GCF_000956105.1 Propithecus coquereli | reverse complement strand
AAAAAAAAAAAAAAGGACTATTACGTACATTCTGCTAGAACGTAAGCTCTGTGAGGGCAGGGATCTTTGATTACTTTGTTCCCTGATGCATCCCAAGTTCCTGTACAGTGCCTGGCACCTATAGACACTTAATAAATATTTGTTCAATTGAATAAAAAGAATTCTGGACTATGCGTATATGCCTGGCTGGCCAAGAACAGGGTTGTTTAACAGACCACACCGCCCCTGCCTGCCTCTCCTGTCCTGGGCATGGTCCTGGTGCTTCTTTAGAAATGAACCAGCACATTTGTCAGGTGGTAGACACGGGAGAGGAGGAGGAGAAGGAGATGCTTTATGGGTCACAACCAGTTATATTAGACTTTTACTGCTGTTATCCCTGAGTCTACCCCAGATTTAGGAGGAATTAGAGTCATCAACCAAGTAGATTTTTTCAATATTATTTAAAAGTTTAAAAAGGTAGACTCTGCTTGTGATGGTGACTTTTATGTGTCAACTTGACCAAGGTAAAGGATCCCTAGATAACTGGTAAAAGGTTATTTCGAGGTGTGTCTGTGGGGGTGTTCCTGGAAGAGATTAGCATTTGAAATATGAAATTCACTCTACAAATGCAGCAAGCCATCATCCAATTTGTTGAGGGCCTCAATAGAACAAAAAGGTGGGCCTGGCGCGGTGGCTCACGCCTGTAATCCTAGCTCTCTGGGAGGCCGAGGCGGGCGGATTGTTTGAGCTCAGGAGTTCGAGACCAGCCTGAGC
>NW_012142055.1:0-582 GCF_000956105.1 Propithecus coquereli | reverse complement strand
ATGCATCTCTGTCTAGAGACTCTAATTTTGGTCACTTTAAATTGAAGTACAACACTGTACAGACATGACAATATTAACAGTATCAGTCTTCAGTGGCCAGTCCTTTCAGTGTGGGAATGGCTTCCAGGAACTCTACTACAGCAAACTTAATGAATGTCAAAAATGCAGAGTATTTAAGGTTTGGTGTTACTGCATGAGAGATCTTGAAATGCCTTGAAATCTTGTACCTTGTACATGAAAAAAGCTTGATGGGGGTTTCCCAAATCTGATGTGATATTTTATATCACATAAACAAGTTTTGGAGCCAAACTAACTTTTTAAAACTAGAAAAATATGTCACAGCTTTCCTTTTGGAAAAAACAAATAAATAAATAAAAATAGAAAAAAATGAACATCCAGATTAAAGACTGTATTATATCTTCATTTGCTACACAAGAAATAATATTACAGACCCGGCGCGGTGGCTCACGCCTGTAATCCTGGCACTCTGGGAGGCCGAGGTGGGAGGATCTTTTGAGCTCAGGAGTTCGAGACCAGCCTGAGCAAGAGTGAGACCCCATCTCTACTAAAAATAGAAAGAAA
>NW_012142054.1:3388-3982 GCF_000956105.1 Propithecus coquereli | reverse complement strand
CAGTAGATTAAAGATGACTTTTTCTTCAGTTTCTTCTTCTGAGAAAAGGAGAAAAGCATTCCATTTTTCTCTGGGAAAGGCGGTTTCTACAATATGTACTCATTTCCTCTGAAATACCAAACCTATCCAAGACATATATATGCACAGTTCTTGTCTTTTTATCCAGGGCAGGTAGCACAGATAAAACTAGATTTATGGAATTTATAGAATTCTGAAACCAGGATTTATTCCCAGAATTGTTGGACAGGTTCTAAAGAGAGTCATCTATTAATAAGACTTTAGGACTGAAGTGTCTGGGGGACATTAATCCATTTGTTACTTATTCATTGCTTGAACACCTAGCTAATCTTTACCTTTGCATTTGTTTTGATGTCCATCATTATTACAGATATATGTCATTATTAATAATATATTCATGATATACATCATTATTACCACCAGTCTTTTTAAAAATGGGTTTTTAAGATTCTCTACAATGACCATATGTTTTTCTTATAACTGAAAACAATGACACTTCGAAAAAGTGCTGCATGCTCTATACATGTTTAGGATTATAAAAATTAAATGCTGAGATCCCAGCATTTAAGATTAATG
>NW_012142054.1:0-568 GCF_000956105.1 Propithecus coquereli | reverse complement strand
TGGTGAGAGCCACCCGGCCCGGCTGGCTCCAGGCATTTTACTTAACATTTCTGAGTGTGTTTTGTCTTCTTTCCTTAAGGAGCTTTTGGGAGATCTGCTTAAATTGTGTAAGTAAAATGCCTTGCAGCTACAAAATGCTCAGTAAGTGGTAGTATTTTTGCCCTCTGTGCTACAGAAAACAATTTTTTTTTTAGAGACAGTGTCACTGTGTTGTCCAGGCTGGTCTTGAACTCCTGGCCTCAAACGATCCTCCCACCTTGGCCTCCCAAAGTGTTGGGATTACAGGCGTGAGCCACCACTCCTGGCCAACTATCTGGAAATCTTTGATTTCAATGCTACAAAGTCAGATTCTTCATTTTTCTTCCTAGACTTCTCTAAAAAAAAAATTGTTTTCTGTAGCACAGAGGGCAAAAATACTACCACTTACTGAGCATTTTGTAGCTGCAAGGCATTTTACTTACACAATTTAAGCAGATCTCCCAAAAGCTCCTTAAGGAAAGAAGACAAAACACACTCAGAAATGTTAAGTAAAATGCCTGGAGCCAGCCGGGCCGGGTGGCTCTCACCA
>NW_012142053.1:1861-2690 GCF_000956105.1 Propithecus coquereli | reverse complement strand
ATATTTTTTTCTCTCTAGATTTTTGCTTCAGTGTCTTGAGGATCTTGATGCCAATCTACGAAAGTTAAACTCTCGTCTGTTTGTGATTCGTGGACAACCAGCAGATGTGTTTCCCAGGCTTTTCAAGGTAATTTGAAAAATATTTGCATGAAATAATAATCTTTTGTCAGTGAAGATAACATGTTTGATAAATAAGGCCTTTTGGCTAATTTAAAGTGTGGAGAATATAAATATTTTTAAATAAAAACGTTGTGGTTTTTTTTATTTAATGAAAAAGTTGTACAAGGTAAAATCAGACAGTAGAAAAATAGTTTACAATGAAAAGTTAAATCTTTCTTCTACCTTAAACTGCTAGTGCCCCTCTCAGAAGCAACAACTACTGCCAGTTTCTTGTGTATCGAATTAGAAATATTCTTTGCATAAATAAGGATTTTTATGAGTGTGTTTATATCTATCTGTATGTTTATATCTATGTTACTGTTCCCTTTTTAAAAACCGAGATGAGAACACACTATATACACCATTCCGTGCCATGCTTTATTCATATAACCATATATTTTGGAGATTGTTCCGTATTACTTCCTCAGTCTTTTAAATAGTATTCAATTGCGTAGATAGCCATATCTTTAAGTAGATTTCTGCTAAACATTTAATTATTTTTTCTACAGGCTTTTTGCAAGTTAACATCCTTGTCCACATATACATATCTTTGCGTACACGTGCCAGCACGTTTGTGGGATAATTCTTAGAAGAGGACTTTCTGGGTCAAAGGGTTGTAACAACTGACATTTCACCAATAATACAAAATTGTAGTGTTTTTTTTTTTTTA
>NW_012142053.1:0-1811 GCF_000956105.1 Propithecus coquereli | reverse complement strand
GAAACTGGGCATGGTGGTGCATGCCTGTAGTCCCAGCTACTCGGGAGGCTGAGGCAGGAGGATCGCTTGAGCCCAGGAGTTTGAGGTTGCTGTGAGTTTGAGGTTGCTGTGAGCTAGGCTGACGCGATGGCACTCAATCTAGCCCGGTCAAAAGAGTGAGACTCTGTCTCAAAAAAAAAAAAAAAAAAAAAAAAAGAATGCTTATTCAGCTTGTAAATAAGAAAGGGAAAAATTTAAGAGCCAATTATTAATTAATCCATACTTAACTGTTCATTTTATGAATTAATCATGTTCTTCTTCTTTTTTTCTTTACCTGTCATACTGTTTGTCATTGACTGCATAGAATCACCACATAGAATCATTTCCCCCAAAAAGTTGAATATGGAGAACTCTTGCTACTTACTACCAGCTCAGGCAGAGAAGATGCTGAAACATGAAACTTGTTCTCTGAGGAGTGGGGGAGGGGGGAAGATGCTGAAACTAATAGTACAACAGAAATTTGGGGATTATCTTTGCCTTAGATTATCCCTCCAGAACATTTGGTTTTGTACTATTTCAATTTAAGAAAACTTAAAATTGCTAGTTCATTCAACTTCTTAATTTTTGATATGTCTAAAAATCTTCGATCTTTGTTCTGTCTCAAAACTCTTATTGCCAAGCAATTACATAAAATTAGATGCTTCCCAATAAATGTTTATCACCAGACGTGATAAATTATTCATAGTTGTGGGTAATTTTATGAAACTCAGGTGCTTTTATGTCACTATGCATCTAACTTCAACAATAGTCTTCTTCTCTAAAGTATTTGCACATTGGCAGTCGTGGGTTGATGTGGGGGTCGGGTGTTAGGGAAGTGACTCCAAACCAAGACAGAAAGCATATGTGAGGATAGAAAGGTTTGTCTCCCATTTGTTTAAGGGCACCTGTGAGACTTGCTAAGGTGAAATGGTGGTATGTCTTTAACATTCTCATGAATATAGCACAGTGAATCTCCAGCTATAGAGTCTAAGGTCTACAGTGTCAGACCTTAGTATACTTACGTTACTAATAACTAGAGTAGTAAAAAATCAACAAGACTTTATTGGTGAAATGATGGCATCAGAATGGGCAAGTAGAACAAAATGATCTAGACTGAGCAACCTTCTACAACAGTATTGTCCAGTAGAACTTTCTGCAGTAATGGAAATGTTCTCTATTTGTGCTGGTCAGTATGGTACCCACACATATGACTGTCGAGGACTTGAAATGTGGCAAGTGTGACTGAGGAACTGAATTTTAATTTTTAATTAATTTAAATTTAAATGGCTACGTGTGGCTTTTGGTTACTAACTTGGACAGTGCAGTTCTGGAATACACCTTTCCCTGCCTCTTAACTTCTTTGCTTCAAAAGTAAGACATAATCACTATTCTCAAAGAGCACATGGCCTGTGGAAAAGACAAACAAATATTTAACCTTAAGATCAAGAATATAAAAGAAGGAAAATAGCAAGTAAGATATGTCCAGCTGAAAGGAACAGAATCTATTAAAAGATGAAAATTAACATGAGGTGAACAATGTCTCTTTTGGATTTGCTCTTGGGGAATGCTCCATTTCTTTACAATAGAAGATGCACAGTAAGCAGTCTTCTGCTACTGCTCTAGAATTTTCCTGTATCTGTCATATATAAGCCCTGTTACTACTTATTTCATTGAAAAAATCTGTACCCCTACCTGATCCATGAAACCTTTTTTTTTTTTTATAAATTAACCTGGTATTCTCAATACTCAGAAGCTTAATACCACATAATTTAATATGTATTATTGTTTTTTCC
>NW_012142052.1:11308-12019 GCF_000956105.1 Propithecus coquereli | reverse complement strand
TATTCCATTTAGATTACTTCAGCATTAAAGGATATGGCTTATTCGTGCTGCAGATAATAAAGCTGCGTGGTCAGGTTAATGCTAAACTGACAAGCTCTATGCCAGATTTGAGAATATATGGTAAATTTTAATTAGAAGTTTATAAAACTCTGAAAAATCTCCAAAGGGTTTATCCTTAAGAATAAACTTAAAACAAATTTAGAGCTAATATATTGGCTAATATGCAGGCAGTGATTACAGGAAATCAGGTGGCTGGTGCATAATTTCCACAATGGTCTCCTTTGTAAGGCCAGCTGTGGAAGCCAACTCTAGTTGCCTGCAACAGGAGTTCCTACTCAGCAAAGAACAATCAGGAGTGTGCCTCACTTTGTCGGAGAACGTGACACTCTATCAGGTGTGATGCTACTTTTGTCTGACAGACCTTTGACTCTACCTCTATAAATTATTTTTAGATCTGTTTATTTCCCCTACTGTTAGTTTATACTCATTCTACTTTCTTCCCAGATCTCTCAGTGAAATTGAATGACTAGAAGATTATAAGAGAAAAAGAAGCATTGTTCAAGAAAAAAAGGAGAAGGGGAAAGATTAGAGACATCAACGGTTGATTGTGCATGCTGGAGTGACGTTTTTATCCCCCCTGAACAGCATCTTACAAGTAAATCTAAGATGCTAAAGCACTATTACCATGGAGTAACACCCAGCTATAAAGGG
>NW_012142052.1:0-283 GCF_000956105.1 Propithecus coquereli | reverse complement strand
ACTGTTAAGAGTTTTTATCAATAAAGTATGTTGAACTTTGTCAAATACTTTTTTTTTGTCATTAATTATGATGATCCTGTGCTTTTGATCTTTCATTCTGTCAATGTGATATGTCACTTGATTGATTTGGGTATGGTAAACTTGGCTTGCATGCCAGGAATAAATCCTACTTGGTCATGATATATAACCTTTTTGATATGTTACTGATTTTGGTTTGCTAATATTTTATTGAGAATTTTTGTATCAATGTTCAGTAGAGATATTGGCCTAAAGTTTTCTTTTC
>NW_012142051.1:2718-3089 GCF_000956105.1 Propithecus coquereli | reverse complement strand
GATTTCCAACATAGAATTATATTTATGGTCAAGTAAAAGTAGAAGAAAAATCTTCTTAGACATACAAGATTTTGAAAAGTTGATCTTCCATATGTCCCTTTTCAGGAAGCTACTGAAGGATGCTATCCTATAAAATGAGAGGGTGATCAAAGACTTCAAGAAATTGGTTAAGAAAAAGAAGACAAATAAAGAAAATTCAATGGTGATAAAGAGAAGTTCCAGAATGCCAGCTCTGTAGCAGCCATAGAGGGCATCCATTTCCGACTGGGGTAATAGGATTGAGGGCTCTAGGAGAGCCCTCTTGTTGGAAAAATGCAACTGATAAACTACCTGATGTGACTTACCATACTGAGCAGAGTTTTAGAAAGAAA
>NW_012142051.1:0-1793 GCF_000956105.1 Propithecus coquereli | reverse complement strand
ATTAGGCCCACTGGGATAATCTCCCTTCTGCCCTATAATACAACATAATCACAGGAATGATATCTTCACAAGTTCTGCCCACACTCAGGGGAGGAGATTATCCTAGGATGTGGGTCATTGGGAGGTCATCTTAGAATTCTGCCTACCACACATTCCACCATACACAATCAATTTGCATTTCTTTATTCTTATATTTCAAAATATTAATGGGGTACAAATGTTTTTGTTACATGGATACCTTGTGTAATACTTAAGTCAGGGCTTTTAGTGTGCCCGTCACTGTAATAATGTTCATTGATGGAGCTGGAGACTATTATCCTAAGTGAAGCATCTCAGGAATGGAAAAGCAAACACCATGTGTACTCACTAATAATTGGGAGCTAAACAATAGGCACACACAGGCATAAAGAGATGTAAAGGACAATGGAAACCAAGAAAGGGGAGTGTGTGTGGTGGGGGTGAGAGGTAAATCAATTTACATTTCTACTGATAACAATAACTTTCATTAATATTAGTTTTCTACAACTTATAGAATTGTTAAATAGGTCAAAGACAAAGAAAGGCAAAGACAGCCTGTATTGGTGAGCTAGACCACTAATCTTATTTTGCCCATTTGAAAGTTTTTAATTTTTTCTGACACCTGTTGTATAAGAAAAGAAATATAATCATAACAGACCACACAGCTCACCTTTGATCAATATTTAGGTAACCATTGAATATTTATGTAGCTGAAACTTGTGGTATGACTATACATGGGGGATGAGGATGAGGGACCCAGGATGGTATGGGCAGGGTGGTGGGGCAAAGGCAGAGGAAAAGCCAAAATCCTCACCTTTCATAGCAGCAAATCAATAAGCAACACCTAAACTGGAAAAATAAAATTAGGAAATAAAGTCAGGGATATATTATTTAGAAATATGGAGACATATACAAAAGAAACAGCTTTTAAGACTTGCCTCTGGAAAGTAGAAATGGGAGTGATGAGTGGTAGACCAGAGGACTGCTACATTTCATATGTAGATCATGCATAAATAAAGCCTGGATGTGAAGAAGAGTAGAGAATTCAAATGGTGCTTTACCACCTTACATTTTACCTTGGTTTCTGAGGTTTTTATTTCACAGAGTTAAAGGGACCTTTATCATCATAGCTGGGAAATCTCAAGCCATGTGTAGAATTATCAGTTGGTCAGACACACAGCCACTATAGTTGTCCTTATTTCGGACAGGATTCCATGCCTTATTTCCTTTGCATTTTCGATGATCCACTTGAGGGTGCAACTCAGGAAAGAGAGGAGAAAAGGGGTAGCTGGTGGCAGAGGAGATGGGAATTCATATTTATCACACAACTATATGTCAAGCATTTTATGTTGATACCTCGTTTAATGCTGTTAGCAATCCTGTGAGGTAGAAGATATTGTCAGTATTTTACAGAGGAAGAAATCTGAGGTTCCAAAAAGGGAATCATTAATAATGTGAACAATAATATTAGGTTAACATTTGTTAAGAATTTATTAAGTGCCAGATACTGTGCTAAACACCTTGGATTACAAGGATTATCTCAAGTCATTCCCATAAGAACCTTTGAGGTGGGTTCTAATGGCGATTTTAGTTGCCATTTTACAGAAAGGAAAATTGAAGCTCAGAAAGGTTAAATAACTCGAGGTGGGCCACATGGCTGGAAGTTGTCAGAGCCAGGTCGTCCTCACCTTTCACTTTTCCTATGAGGCACAGAGCCAGGCCTCTTTTTGCTATGCAAATGAGCCTCTCTTAAAGGGAAAAAAACTATCTAACCC
>NW_012142050.1:12966-13422 GCF_000956105.1 Propithecus coquereli | reverse complement strand
AGACTAGCCTGGAGCAAAATTTCAAAATTAGATGCTTTTAAATCATCCACCAACTGCATCTCCTCCAGCTGTTATTTTATCTCTTTATATCACACGAATCCAAGGTCAGTTTAGAAATGGAAGATGCCAATTAAAGTTTTGTCCTTTGATTGCAGTTGAATAATTGGTTCTTTAACCTTAAGGATACATGAGGTCAGTTTAATAGATTAACTTTTTAAGACCTCTATAATCCTGTTTAGCAATCCAAGAAGGTCAAAGCAATCAAAAAATATTTTTAATCAATCTTTTCATTCTGTAAGGCTTTTGAGCAATAGATCTTTAAAAAAATAAAGAACCAACTACCTAAGTCAAGAAAAATGAGAGTTATAAAATTGAAAATGCTTTTGAGTTCTATTTTTTTATGGGAAAGATTTTTTCCAGAAAATAACTATTTGCAATCTACTGATTTCCTCTAGA
>NW_012142050.1:0-1088 GCF_000956105.1 Propithecus coquereli | reverse complement strand
AAATGCCTATATCCAAAAGTCAAAAAGATCACAAATAGACAACCTAATGAATCAACTCAAAGAACTGGGAAAAGAAGAACAGACCAACCCCAAACCCAGCAGAAGAAGGGAAATTAGTAAGATCAAATCAGAACTAAATGAAATTGACAACAGGGAAACTATACAAAACATTAATAAAACAAAAAGTTGGTTCTTTGAAAAAATAAACGAAATTGACACACCTTTGGCTAAACTAACGAAAAACAGAAAAGAAAAATCCCTAATAAGCTCCATGAGGAACAAAAAGGAGAAGTTACAACTGATGCTGTGGAGATTCAAGATATAATTTATGAATATTACAAAAACTTTTATGCTCACAAACTGGAAAATGTGGAGGAAATGGACAAATTTTTAGAAACACACAGCCTCACTAGGCTCAACCAGGAAGAAATTGAATTCCTGAACAGACCAATATCAAGGACTGAAATTGAAACAGCAATAAAAAACATTCCAAAAAAGAAAAGTTCTGGACCAGATGGTTTCACACCCGACTTTTACCACACCTAGAAAGAAGAACTGGTGCCTATCCTACAGAAATTATTCCACAGCATCGAGAAGGATGGATTCCTCCCCAACACATTTTATGAAGCCAAAATAACCCTGATACCAAAACCAGGAAAGGACGCAACAAAAAAGGAAAACTACAGACCAATATCCCTGATGAATATAGAGGCAAAAATTCTCAACAAAATTCTAACTAACCAAATCCAGGTGCTTATTAAGAAAATAATCCATCACGACCAAGTGGGCTTCATTCCAGAGATGCAGAGACGGTTCAACATACGCAAATCTATAAACGTAATTCACCACATAAACAGAAGCAAAAACAAAAACCATATGATTCTCTCAATAGACGCAGAAAAAGCATTTGACAAAATTCAACACCCTTTTATGGAAAGAACACTTAACAAAATAGGCATAGATGGGGCTTACCTAAAAATGATACAAGCCATTTATGACAAACCCACAGCCAACATCATACCGAAAGGGGAAAAATTGAAAGCATCCCCACTTAGAACTGGAACCAGACAAGGTTGCCCACTATCTCC
>NW_012142049.1:2417-3469 GCF_000956105.1 Propithecus coquereli | reverse complement strand
ATGGGGTACAATGTCATGTTATGATACATGTATACATTGTGGAATGATTAAATCGGGCTAAATAATATATCCATAACCTCACAGACTTATCATTTCTTTGTGGTGAGAACATTTAAAATCTACTCTTTAGCAATAGAGTGTATCAGCTATTGTATAATAATCTAATGTATCAGCTGTTGTATAATAATCCAACAACAAAACTCAATGTCCTAAAACAATAAGTGTTTGTGATTAGCATTAGCATTATTATTTATGTGACTATGGGTTACCTATGAGTCAGCTGACCTCAACTGGTCTCCCTCATGTGTCAGCAGGTTGGTTGGGAGCTCCACTCTAGTCTGGCCTTGAAGGAAAATGTTACCAGGGTCAGCTGCACCATGCGTCTCTCATCCTCCTCATGGAACCAGTGGGCTATACACATTTTCATGGTGATAATAAAATTACAAAAATGGAAGCACACAAATCTTATGGAGAAATGGAGTTTAAGCTCCCCACTAATCCTCCTCTGTTACCTGTCTGTCTGGAAGGGGTAGGAGTACCTTATTATTACTCCCCGTCAGTGGCCTACACTGATGTTATCAGGGGAGGAGCCTCATTACTGTTCAGCAGTGGTGAAAATCCTGACTTTCCACTACCCCAGTACTCTCTGACACCACCCCAGTGGGAAAAGAAGGAGAATCTCATGACTGCAGGATGGCTGTGAAAGTCTGAGCTCTTCCCTCAGTCCCTTGTGACAGGATAAAGAAGCGCTCTTTACCACCCAGTAGGGATGAAATTCCTGGCTCCATAGTCAGCCTTCTCCATTACAACTTGGCAAGGGTGGGAGTCTAGGCTCCCCACTCCATCTTTCTGACATGGGTGAGTATCAGTCTGCTAATGCTGCCACAACAAAATACCACAGACTGGGTGGCTTAAACAACAGAAATTAATTTTCTCTTGATCCTGGAGATTGAAAGTCCAAGATCAAGGTGCCAGCTGTGCTTTTTCCATTGGGGGCCCTGTTCCTGGCTTGCAGACCTTCTCCCTGGGTCCCCCAAGTGGCAGAGAGAGAG
>NW_012142049.1:0-357 GCF_000956105.1 Propithecus coquereli | reverse complement strand
GGACCAAGTAGAAATTCTGGAGTTCAGAAATTCACTAGAGGCATTCAGCAATATATTTGAACTTGCAGAAAAAAGTCATGGCACATGAAGATAGATTGATAGAAATTATACAATCTAAAGAATAGACAGAAGAAAGAGGAAAAATGAATAGAGACTCAGAAATGTGGAACACCATTAAACATCCAAACATAAGCTTCATGAGAGTCCTAGAAGGAGAGGAGAAAGAGACAAAAGCAGAAAATGTATTTGGAAAATAATGATGAAACTTCCCCAAATTGATGAGAACCATTAATTTACATATCCAAGAAGTTCAATGAATACAAAGGTAGTCACACTCAGATACATCATAATAAAAAT
>NW_012142048.1:2783-4515 GCF_000956105.1 Propithecus coquereli | reverse complement strand
TGTCTATGTCAAAGGATAATATAGATTGTTACAGGGGAAACAATAAGCTCATGTACAAAATACAGGGAGCTAGCTGGACATGGTGATGCACACCCCTAGTCCCAGCTGTTGAGGAGGATGAGGCCAGGAAGACTGGGGAGGATCACTTGAGGCTGAGAGTTCGAGGCAGTAGTGCACTGTGATTGTGCCTGTGAATAGCCACTGCACTGTAGCCTGGGCAACATGTTTTGAAAACAAAAATAAAATAAATAAGTAAAAAAGAAAAAAATACAGGAAGTTAACTAACCATCTTAAGAGAGGGCCAGAAAGGTAGAAGGATGCAGGCAAACAGTGAGGCGGCATTAGGTTATCGCTGCCTTCCTTTTTCCCTCACTTTAGGTGGCCAGCAGAGCTCGCCTCCTTCAATTTGATCACCACCTTTTCTGGGCCTCCCTTGATCTTCCATGGGGGATTCTTTATGATTATTATTTTAAGGCTGCATTGACCTCCATTATTTTAAAAAAAGAAAACAACCCTCACCAGAGGCTTCGGTGTGCTGCGTGGAGCATCACGTGTTCACAATCAGCTTACTCATTTAATGTGAAGTTCCTCTGAGTTTGAGTTCTGAGACGTCTGGCTAACAGGATGAAGCAAAACCCAAATGATGTTTTCAACAAGCTTCTTCTAATTTTGCCTTTAGAGAAGGAAGCTTTCTCTGCTTACTTGAATACCTATTATAAATAAAGGACAAACTACTTGTAATTTTAATATTAAGAATATACTTGGTTAGAGTATGCAACTTTGGTCAAATTGACACTAAATAATTTCAAAAATGATGAGAGTATTTCCTTATGGTTTCACAGTTTAAAACTTAAAAAAGCCTGTTGAGTAGAAATCTTAGATACAGCAGATGATAATGTTAACAACAAATAATGTAAGTTATTGAAAGAGGCTATAAAAATACATTATTGTGGTCAATACTCACTCACACAATAGAAGTATATATATCCTTAGAGTTATAAAGGGAGGAGGAAAATCAGCAAAATGCAGTGAGTGTCCTGGAATCTAAGAGGAGAAAGAATTTTGAGAAGGTGGTGGTAGTCAACAACATCAAATAGAACAGATGGCCCTTGGAAAGCAAAGGTTCAGAAAAAGCTGCTGGATTTGGTGAGGCCGTTGATGAGCCTTGAGAGATTTCAGAAGAAAAGTAGTTTGGGAAGCCTGATTTTATTTTATTTTTTTTATGAACATGGGCTGGTTATGATAAGAATTTTAAGGTGTGTGAGTGAGTGCATAGAAGCATTGTATATAGAATATCCTTTAGGACTTTGTGAAAGGAAGGCTACATTGGTGGCTAAAAGGTCAGTGGGGGCATCAGTGAAAGACAAGCTTTAAGCCAGTAACACCTGAGTGTATTTGAAGACATGGAGGCTCACACCTGAGGAAGAAGAGGTTGACGATTCTGAGAAAGAGATGAATGTATACAAGAACTAGATACTCTCGGAGTGAGGAATGCATCTTACTTTATACTTTTACTTTCTAAACATTCAAAATAGTATCAGCATTTATAAGAATGGCGATGTAGTCTTTGTAAAATGGTATCAGGTATGCAGAGGACTCTTACCCACACTTTATGACTAAAAACGAATGCTGACAGGCCTAAGCAAGACCTATCCTAAAAAGCTCTCCTGCCAGGAACACTTTTTAAGCAGAAGCTAAGCTAATAGAACTTGTCAAAGTTCCAGGTTAGATT
>NW_012142048.1:0-471 GCF_000956105.1 Propithecus coquereli | reverse complement strand
ATTTTGGGCTGTCATCTCTATTCACATTTGAATAAAATGCTGATCCATGACTGGCTTCAGGTTGTTCAATCAGTTACGGGGCCCAAACTGCTGCATTTGACTCTTCCACTCAGGTGGGCAAGTTCCTTTCGGTTGTTTTTATTAGGTGACTCAGCGTTACCTCTCATGGATTTTTTTTCTATTATGTGCTCTGACATAGGACAGAGTTATTAGATCTATATGGTCCTTGACACCTAATTATTTTCCTGTCTCACATGCTGCATTGATATATCCAAGTTTTCTAACTTGTGTATAATCACAATTTCTCTGTGAAGTTATTTACTTAAATCTTATTTTTTTAATCAACCAAAGATTTAAAATGTTAACAACAACAGCGCATGAAGATTATACTTCAGATTATAATTTAAGGGAGTGTATCCACTTAGACTATTAAATAATAACTAATCTCAAGAAAAAGAAAATAATAGCAAC
>NW_012142047.1:26529-27014 GCF_000956105.1 Propithecus coquereli | reverse complement strand
GGGACCTGCCTCATCTGCTACACAGTGACTCTGGATCCTAATGTTTCCAGATTTCAGCAGTTGTGCATCATCTGGGACAGAAATCCGAGATCTGCAGACCCAATTTATGATACACGATGAATTAATAAGCAGTCAGGAAATTTTGCATCCAAAATGAAAAAGCGAACTATGCCAATTAAAGCAACAACATCAACAAAAACCTATTAGAAATACCAGCAGAAGCGAGGCTAAATCCAATCAATGTTCATGTGTGTTCAGAGAGTCACACATATATCATTTTCACAGTCACATTGCTAAACCTTATACCAATTTCAGTGACGAAATGATTTTGAAGTTCATCTGAAAGAAAAAAACCATTTAAAATTTCTACAAAATTCTAGAGGAGTAATGAGAAGAAACCCGATCAAATATTAAAATAAACTCTAGAGCTAAAGTCATCAAAAGAGTGTGAAACCAGTGGAAGAATCAAAGAAATATTAATGAAA
>NW_012142047.1:25223-25783 GCF_000956105.1 Propithecus coquereli | reverse complement strand
ATTTGCCCAGAGAATTTTGTGAACAGTGTAGAGTGGAATCTTCTATCTATAGTATTCTATTTTAAAGGTTGTCCTATGAAAACACCCCAAATTAACGTCTGAGAATTAGATTACAGGTGTGTACAATGGTCCTCGCTCAACTGGACAATTTGGCTCCCCTGGGGAAAGTTCTACTTCTCACTGTACAAGTTTGCCCCGTCCCCAAGAAGACAGGGGCTCCTCTGTGCCCTCTGGGCATGTAGGGATGTCCCTCCCTGCAGTTCTCCTGCTCTCTGCTGGGGGGTTCCCCGTCCAATACAAGCAGCCATGCAGGTGAGAACTCCACCCCTTGTGAAGCTTCTCACAAGGAAGGAACGTTATTATTGAATCTCCTCTCTAATTTTAGGTACTACTTACAGTTCAAGAAACTTTGTGAGATGTGGAAGTAAACACCACTCTTCATTCCTGGAATCAAGATCCATGAAAAACCGAGTGGGGTAGCAGAAAGTGATTATACCTTCTACTGAGACAGACTTTCAAATTACTAACAAAAAAAATAAAATAAAACTAAAATTGTTTAT
>NW_012142047.1:19516-19935 GCF_000956105.1 Propithecus coquereli | reverse complement strand
TAGCAAGAAAAGAATGACTATGGAGATGTGGTTTGGGTAACAAAATCCAAACAAGGAACTTGAAATACAAAATCATGGCTTCAGAGGCTCCTGAGACCTCCCAGTCTTCCCCCAGGAGGATGTTTCATGAATCACGTTCGGCTCTCAGTGCTTCCAAGGGACAATGCCACGTCAGTCACCCGGGAATGACCAGTCTACTTCCACGTAGAGGCAAAGATGGCTACCTATTTACTTTGAAATAATCTAATATATAATTCATCTGTTTCTTTGTTTTTTCTCTTGTGATTGCATATTTGTGGGGAAAAGACATTCTTATCTAGGTTTTCTTGGATTGAGATCTAAGACAGTTCACACAAAACAATCAATAAGCCAAGAAACATTTTTTTGAGGTCTCTGTTGTACTAGTCACTTGGGAAAAA
>NW_012142047.1:17602-18331 GCF_000956105.1 Propithecus coquereli | reverse complement strand
GCTCAAACAATCCTCCTGCCTCGGCCTCCCAGAGAGCTAGGATTACAGGCGTGAGCCACCGCGCCCGGCCACAATGTGAAAATTTTAACCCAACGTGTTGCATTATCTCCCTGGAGCCCCAAACAGACCTGTGAAGTATGTATTATTGGACACACGAGGACACTGTGTATCAAAGGTCAGGAGAAAATCACACAGGCAGTGCTGGGCAGAACCCACACCCAATGCAGTCTGCCAATTTTCCATGCTTGTTCCACGCTTCCATGCGATTCTCAATTAATAAAAGCAATTTTTTTTTTAAATCTCAGATTATTGACAAATGGTCTCCACTGGGCTTTCAAAATCATCATTCTTTTCACTTAGATATATTAGGCTGTTGGAAGACCATTCTACAATCTTTTGACCTCAGTTCTCAAGCCTGTTCCCTGACCCTCAGGCCTATGACCCTGGAAACATCTATTGGTACAATCGACACACCCACGGGAGGAGAGGAGGGAAAAGCTTTCGTTGCTGGCAGTTTGAAGAATGAACCTCTAGGAGGATGAGACCTCCTGACCTGGAATTTCAAGAGAGGAAGAGGAGGAGATGACAGATTAGAAGGAGAAGCAATTAGTACAGGGTTGGAGAGTACCGAAAGCATCAAATATATATCCATAAACCACAAAATTGTAAGACTCTCAAGTTGTTAATTAGCTATGTTTCCATTAGTGAGAATTATGTCAAAAAAAAAAA
>NW_012142047.1:13683-16027 GCF_000956105.1 Propithecus coquereli | reverse complement strand
GTGAGAGGTATGCAGGGGTGATTTTTTAATATTCATCAAAGGCCTTGGAACCGCCACTCCCATTCCACAATGTCTAGGAGATTTATGGAACTGGAAATTTTGTGCTCAAGTTTCCTGGAAGCCTCTGTTCCGGGCCCTCGGGAGGGAAGGAAAAGTGAATTCTGTCTATTCCAAGCAGCTAGACTCCGTCCATCATTAAATGCAGGACTGTACTCCGCAGGTTCCTAAGGAAAAGCACCGTGGGCCCTGGTAAAACACGGGCAGGGGGATAAGACGCCCGGCAGTTGGTGGCCTCCACGGACACTGATCCCTATGACACCATTTTACCTGCATCCCAGCCCCCAGGGGAGGGATGCCAGGAACAGGCAGAACAAGCGAAGGCTGTCCCTGTCCTGGGAACCTCCCGCCTGCCTGATAATGTGGAAGAGACAGAGGGAGCCCCTCCTCCTGCGGTGGGCCAGCCAGCATCCGCTCCCCACGTGCGATGACCAGGCCTGTGGCCGGGTGAATGAACCAAGGAACCAACGGAGGGACCCAAAGGGCTCTATTCTCCCCTGAGAGGGTGGGGCTGGCCGTCCTTTGGCTAGAGAGATAAGCTTCGTGGCCTGTGATTTCACCAAACCCTGGCGCCGAATATCCTTCCCCTCACACAAGCCCTCTCTTTCCCGAGGGAGCAAAACCAAAGAGCCCCGTGTATTCTAAAGCCCCACAGTGTGGTTTCGCAGCCGCGCTGGGCAAAGGGCTGTTGAAGGGGTGGCCCTGAGAAACCAGACCAGGCTCTTTGGGAGACATATCTGCCTCCTTCGGTCCCCAGGGGTTGCTTTATCCTTTGACAGGAGTAGCTGGAAAACCTCAGGACGGTCAAGGGGGTGTTCTAACCTCCCCCTGGTGGGGAAAACAGTGGGGTGGCCAAGGAAAGGGGGGCTGTAGCTCCTTGGGAAGCCCTCCCGTCCCTCTCTCTTCCTCCTCTCTCTCTCTCTCTCTCCCTGCCTGGCCATGCAGCAGGGGTCACTGTACACCAGCGGGAGGAACCGGCTCAGCAGCACCGCACAGGACAGGCGTCTGCTGACGTCCCCTGTCCCTGGCTCTGCAGGCAGGAGGCCAAGGCCAGGCCACACTGCTGTCTCACCGCCCATCATTCCCAAGGTGATTACCTTTGCAGAAAAGGGACGGCAAGAAGAATCCAGTAGAGATCACGAGAGGGCAGGTGAGACAGAGGGCCTCACAGTCTGAGGAGGCTTCTAACCTAGGGGTAAACTAACCAGAGAGAAAGAAAACTCACCCGCAGCCACCTACATGGTGGTGTCCCCCAAGCCCTGCTGTGGCATTTAACCCTGCCACGTCCTGACCACCAGCTCTTCTCTGTTTCTTCTTGGCCCGATCTGCTGCCTCTGAGTGAGGACTCCCTTGGATGAAGGCCCCAGTCCACAAAGTCACGCACAGCAGAGCTGGGAGGACCCTCGGAGATCATGGTCTGCCTGTTTGGCCCCGGGCTTTTGAGGGCCCCAGAGTCCCGCTCTCAGGAGCTCCGGAGACAGCAGAGGCAAAGCCCAGCGAGTGGGCCGCACTTCCACCAGAGAGCGATACCTGAGTCACCTGAATCTGGGTCTCCTAAGATTTCATTTTTTGTTTTATTTTACTTTATTCATTTATTTTAGAGACAGGGTCTCGCTCTGTCACCCAGGCTGGGCTGCAGTGGTGCTATCAAACCTCACTGCAGCCTCAAACTCCTGGGCTCAAGCAATCCTTCTGCCTCAGCCTCCCAACCAGCTGGGGCTATAGGTACGCACCACCACGCCCAACTAATTTCTTATTTTTACTTTTTGTAGAGACGGGGTCTCAGTATGTTGTCCAGTCTGGCCTTGAGCTCCTGGCCTCAAGCGATCCTCCTGCCCCAATCTCCCAAAGTGCTGGATTATAGGCATGAGCAACTGTACCCAGCCTGATCAGTTTTCTAAATCTCTCTAAGAAAAACCTTTGGAATACCAGCCCCTCCGTCTCTCTATGCAGCACTGCACGCTGCACCCAGCTCACTCATACTGTGCCCAAGCTCTGTCCGTCCCCTCCCCTTTCGGATTCCTTGGCCACAGGAGAAGGCTGGTGTGACCTGCTCATCTATCCTGGTTGTGCAGTGTGCTGGGAGGCAGGGTGCCTCCCGAAATGCTGGGATTACAGGCGTGAGCCACCACACCCAGCCAACATTTCATTTTATAAAGCACTGATCTAGTCCAACAATTTTCCATGTGGATAAAAGATTCCAGAAGTTAAGTGCCCAGGGTCACCCAGCCAGTGGGGGCCACCTCATCAGTCTCAGTGGAGGGAGAGGGGCACCTGGGGACACAGC
>NW_012142047.1:12507-13633 GCF_000956105.1 Propithecus coquereli | reverse complement strand
AAAAAGTTTCTTTGTCAAGTAGGACTGGAAAACACTGAGTTAAATAAAATAAAACAGATTTTCAATTCCGTAAACCTGTAATAAATTATATATACTGATAATATTCAAGAGTAAATGACACAGCATTTTCCAAAATTATTTGGCCACTGGACCATTTTCCCCACAGATCATCTCTTGGAGCTCATAACCACACATGTCCCCTGGTCCCCACGTAGTGCTATGATCCTAGCTTCTGCAGCTGAGGGAGAAAACCCAGAGATCTGTCCTGGTTGTACCAGCAACCCAGAAATGACAAAGACCTAAAATTTAACCCCTGGAAAACACAAGCCAAGAAAACCTGGGCAAATACTTCATCATTTTCAGATGAATCATAGTACAGTACGGTCTTCACACTGATGAGATCTCCACAAACTCAGAACTTGAAATGCTTTGAGTAACATATCCTCTGCATTTCTTCCAAGCAACTTGCTGCAACTTCAGTGGGAAAACTCGTCATAATAATGCGGCTAATTAGTCACTAAACTAATTACTCTGTACATGTTTTAGGATCGGCTTATGTTTCTCTCCTGTTAGAGGAGAAAAAAATAGAGTCCAGTTACAGAGCATTGTTTCATCTGTTTTAATTAGGAGGTAAAGAGACGTGGAAGTCTTATGATAGGATGTTGCAATTTCTAAGCTATGAATTTTTACTACCAAATCAAAAATAAATAAATACTCATTTTGAACCTGTCTAGTTTGTTAGCTCTTGAGTTCCCACTCCGATCCAATGACAGCTTATACCCTCTACAAATGCCAGCATTTCATCTCCTGGGTTTGAATCTTATGCGCATGATTCCAGAGTTCTACAGACTCTGTATTTTGTGTGGTTGTCTCATTTACAAAACTCACTCCCACCTGCCCTTGGTAGGGTCTAAAGTTAAAAACAAACAGATGCAATAGCACTATTAGGCATCTACCCAAAAGAGCAGAAAACATTCTACGATAAAGACATCTGCACCCAAATGTTTATGGCAGCACAATTCACTATTGCAAGAATGTGGAAATAACCCGAGTGCCCGTCAATCCATGAGTGAATTATTAAAATTTGGTATATGTTTACAATGGAATATTACTCAATCATAAGAAA
>NW_012142047.1:6741-7330 GCF_000956105.1 Propithecus coquereli | reverse complement strand
AGTGAGACTGTCTCAAAAAAAAAAAGTAAAGAGAAGTGCTTGCCAAGGAGAGAAAACAGCAGGAAAAAGTACACAAAGGCATGGGAGCGGTTGGTGTGTTTAGGGCCAAGCAAGTGGTCTCATGTGACTTAATCACAGTGCATGTGAGACACGTGGCAGGACACAGGCTCAACCATGCTGCATCGTGAACGCCATGGTGGGGAACTTTGACTTTACTATGAATGCCGTGGAGGATGGAAAAGAGGAGAAAAATTCAACTCTGCCATGGCGTGAAGGTCAGCTGAAGGTCAGTTGAAAGTCCGAAGGGCAGCAAGACGTTTTAGTTAGGTGTCCAGATAGTTCTGGTGGATGGTGCTAGCCTGGGGCAATGAATGACGATTATCAATCGTTGCCTTAGTCTAGCCCCTTCACAGCTTTCCAGAATGTGATCAAATCGTTTGCAGTCAGTGGCATCCTTCACTTACAGTGGATTTGGAAGGCAATACATCAGGATGGCCACACATTCAGAGCCAGCATCTAAGCCAGACCGGCTAACTTAAACGTGAGGCCATCACACCCATTCATAGTCAGCGTCTACTAGGCCCTCACC
>NW_012142047.1:6228-6691 GCF_000956105.1 Propithecus coquereli | reverse complement strand
AATATAGAAAAAGAAAGGTTGGCTCACCTAGGGGAGGTTTCAAGAGGGCAGGCCTGCAAGTGGACTCATCACTTCTGCTCACGTCCTATTGGCAGATTCATAACCGCTATGGAGCCCGGAGCCGTGGATGAGTTGCCTGTCCCCGAAGAAGAGGACAGAATGGATGTTGCTGAGCACTCACCTTCCCTCCCACAATGACAGCCCAGGGCATTGACTGGCCGGAATCCATGGGCCATACCAGCACCAATATCTACCCCTCACTTCCTGATAATGGATACATACTGTGTGCAAGGCGTTCTGTTGGGACCCCCAGAGATAAAATGACCAATGAGTTTCAGTCTTTGCTTTCAGTGAGCTGGCAAAGATACGCAAAAACATTTAACTACAATATTCAACAAGGTGAATGAAATGCTCTAGAGTTGAAGCACAAAAGGCAGAGTTTATTCTGATGAGGAGAATCAGA
>NW_012142047.1:0-957 GCF_000956105.1 Propithecus coquereli | reverse complement strand
TGTCAGCAGAGTAGCATCAGGAAAGTGCAAAGTGCTCTGGGGTAAGGAGAGAGGAATATAGGTGTGGACTGAGCAGCTTCCACTTGGCATTTACTTTCCACACAGGAATTCTTTGTTCTGAGAATTTAAAGGCAAAACCCCATCAGAGAAGGTTCCTGATAAGAGTGGGGGCAATTGGGAGTGATCAGCAATAATTCTGTGGTGCCTGAGTCTCCTCACCCTGGGGCGCATCACCCACCTTCTCCTTAAGCCCGGTAAGTAAGACACAGTCTAGAGGACATCAGCCCTTCCCCTAAGGAATGTAAATATCCCCAAAGGAACTGGAGCTGATGGGCCACAATCACCCCTGGGCCAAGCCACCAGAGGAGCACAGCCACCCAAAAGAAAGACAACTAAGTCAACAAGTCTATTATCTGAAGCACAATGATTAGGGCAGGCAGACCAAGAATTTCAAACAGGCTTGATAAATGTATTTTAGGATATAAGAGAAGATATAAGCATCGTGATACAAGAACAAGAAATCATAAAGAAAGAGCCAAGTGGAAATATCATACATGAAAATATGATAGTAGAAATAAAGAATCAAAGACATGGCATAATTTATATGATAGATACATCTGAAAAATGGATTAAGGAGTTGTAAGACCTAACTGAAGAATTCTTCCAGAAAGGAGCGAGATGGAAAATAATTTTTTTTAAAGCTACGTATCAAAAAGAAGTGTCAATAACTGTAAATGGGAAGGAGAGGATAATACGGGAAGAAAAAAATATTTGAAGCAATAATGAGACATGAACCAAATTAAAAATTCTCAAAATGTGGAGTGTAACTGAGGATGTGCAGCAGTAAGAACTCACATCTACTGCTGGAGGGGTGTAGACTGGTTCCACTGCTGGGGGAAATACTCTGGCATTAAACGTGCCAAACTGTGTTAAATAGGCACATAATCTACATCCTAG
>NW_012142046.1:3815-4189 GCF_000956105.1 Propithecus coquereli | reverse complement strand
GTCAGAAATTTGACCAATTATGATAATTTGTCCTCTTCTTTCGGAAAAGCAAGAATGAATCTTCTCTTCTAAGAGGTAGAATCACTCTTTTGCTTTATCATAAACTTGGGTCCTAGCAATCACTGGATTAAAAAATTAGAAATAAAAGTGTGAGGAAATCATGCAGGTGGGAGGGAGTGGGTGAAATCATACCTAACGGATACAACATACACTATCTGGGTGATGGACACATTTATAACTTTGACCCAAACAGTACAAAAGCAATCCATGTAACCAAAACATTTGTACCCCTGTAACATTCTGAAATTTAAAAAAAGAAAGTGGAAATGACAATAAATACATCCTAATTCTAAGAAAAACAAAGAAAAAGAAAT
>NW_012142046.1:0-695 GCF_000956105.1 Propithecus coquereli | reverse complement strand
AAAATTGTGGCTGAAACAAATGGCTAGTTACATAGCTGTTTTCTATGTTTTTGGTGCTAAAAAAGGCACAGATTTCTGAAAACTTTTCTTTAACTTATCCCTTTACTGTAACAAGATATGAGTGAGCACTGGTTACAAAGAACACCCTTGCTAGATATAAATGAATAATGGAGCTGATGTCATTTGTTTACCAAAAGGGGTATATATGTACAAGCAGAGAAAATTTCTATGTAATGGGAATAAGAGTGGAGGAAAAGAGGGATTTTTTTTTAACTTTTCACAGCCAATAATATGTGAACATTATATCATGAGCATGGATTACCTTTATAATGAAAAACATGTCTCACATTCTTCAAGCTGAATTGAAAATTATTATAAAAACATTAACATGTTTTAATATGTATATGGTGTGAAACCTGCAATTTTATTATAGTGCAGGACAGACTAATTTTGTCACATTTATATGCAAGATTTGGGAGTCTTATAATTCAGTTGAAAACTGAAACTTTTAAGATATTTATATTGGATTCCATTTTTAAAAGAGTGAGTGGGATGATTTAGCAAAATTTTTTGGAACCTTTCTTCTTGCTTTGTCACATGATGGTGTTTATAATAAATTTTGTGTTATTAAATTACATTAAGAATTCATTATAGTAATTCAAACATCAGTAATAAAAACACAAAAGTGTACAAGT
>NW_012142045.1:11175-11495 GCF_000956105.1 Propithecus coquereli | reverse complement strand
AAGTGCTTAACATAATTCTGGAACATAGGAAGCACTATATAAGTAAGTGTTCAGAGAAATATATATCCTCACCTCATTCTTTTGCATGGTTAATACTAAATATTCCATAATAAGTATATTCCCTAACTTGGAATTATTTGTATATTGATTAATGTTTAGAGAGTATTTTTAATTTTTTGCTATCACAAAATCAGCTACGATAAACATTCTAAAACAAAAATTAAATACAATGTTCCACTCATTAAATAGCCCAAAAAGGAAAGAAAGAAAGAAAAATTGTTAGCAACCGGAGTGAATGAATCATGGAAAAAGAGTTACTT
>NW_012142045.1:0-1215 GCF_000956105.1 Propithecus coquereli | reverse complement strand
ATGGTGGCACATGCCTGTAGTCCCAGCTACTCGGGAGGCTGAGGCAGAAGGATTGCTTGAGCCCAGGAGTTTGAGGTTGCTGTGAGCTAGGATGATGCCAGGGCACTCTAGCCCGGGCAACACAGTGAGAATCTGTCTTAAAAAAAAAAAAGATAATGGCCTCCAGTCTCCAGTTCCATCCATATTGCTTCAGAAGTCATGACTGCATTCCTTTTATGGCTGAATAGTATTCCATTGTATACCATATTTTCTTTATTCAATCATCCATTGATGGACATTTCTTCCCTCTTTTCTTGGTTAATGTAGCTAGTAGTGTATCAATTTTGTTTATCCTTTCAAAGAACAAACTTTTCATTTCATTAATCCTTTCCATTGATTTTTTTTTTCTGGTCTCTGTTTCTTTTAGCGCTGCTCTGATGTTTGCTATTTCTTCTCTTTTTTTCTTTCTTTCTTTTTTTTTTTTTTTTTTAAGACAAGAGTCTCACTCTGTTGCCCAGATTACAGCACAGTAGCATCATCATAGCTCACAGCAACCTCAAACTCCTGGGCTCAAGCACTCCTCCTGCCTCAGCCTCCCGAGTAGCTGGGACTACAGGTACATGCCACAATGCCCAGCTAATTTTTCTATTTTTTTTAGAGATGGGGTCTCACTCTTGCTCAGACTCGTCTCACACTCCTGGTCTCAAGCAGTGCTCTTGCCTTGCTTGGCCTCCCAGAGTGCTAAGATTACAGGTGTGAGCCACCTTGCCCAGCCTCTGTTATTTCTTTTCTTTTGCAAATTTTGAGTTTGGTTTGTTATTGTTTTCTAGTTCCCTGAGGTACATTAGGTTATTTATTTGTGATCTTTCTATTTTTCTGATGTAGGCATTTAATGCTGTATCTTAGCACTGCTTCTGCTGTGTCACACAGGTTTTGGTATGTTGTGTTACCATTTTCATTTGTTTCAAAAAATTTTAATTTGTGTCTTGATTTCTTCATTGACCCAATGATCATTCAGGAGCATGTTGTTTAATTTCCATGTATTTTTACAGTTTCCAAAATTCCTCTTTGTATTGATTTCTAGTTTTATTCTGCTGTGGTCTGAAAACATACTTGATATGATTTCAATTTTTAAAAATTTGTTGGCCGGGCGTGGTGGCTCACGCCTGTAATCCTAGCACTCTGGGAGGCCAAGGCGGGTGGATTGTTTGAGCTCAGGAGTTCGAGACCAGCCTG
>NW_012142044.1:1230-2408 GCF_000956105.1 Propithecus coquereli | reverse complement strand
CTATTTAACTTTCTTCTTCAAAATTTATTCTATGCACTAACCTCTCAAAGAACTGGAAAATAATTAGTTGAGTAACTAATTAATGCGAAAGTATTAAAAGTAATAATGATATATGTACTAGCTTTTAAATTTAAATAAGTACTACTGATGTCTTTATCCTAGTGATAGAAATTTCTGGCTCTTTCACAAGACATTTCTGTGAGGTTTTTGGTCAGAGTGGGCTTTCCAGTAGCTGCCAAATCACATCACATAGGCATCAGCCTACTCTGCCTATATGCAAATGAATGTATAATAGATCTATTTTTTTCAGGATATTTGCCTGTGTAATATGAAAAGTATGTTAAGTGTCTGTATGGATTATGTACTTTATTTAGGACTCACTGGGTACTGTTGGTTATCTAGGCCTGATTAATAAAAACAACTTACATGAAATAAATTCTGATGTTCTTGATTAATTAGTTCTTGCCTAGAGTCCTTTCAATAAGAAAATGTCCATGCTCATTACCAAAGGCAGAAAGGCATAAACTGGGTTAAATAATACCAACCTCAGTTGGTTTCCTATGAAATTTCCTTTATTCTCCCCCTTTTTTAGGGGGGCACATTTTTTAGGAAATGACAGTTCAGCTAGACAGATATGGACAGCAAAAAGGTGCTAGACCAGAAAGGGTAGGCTGGCTATTTGGAATATGAGCCCTAAAATGAGATGGAAACCCAGCACTGAAAATGTTCAAATGCCTCTTTGTATTTTGCAAATGCAATTCTAAACTAGGGCTATCTATGAAGGTTCTTTTTGTTAAATCCTATTTTTATACCTATTTATTCCTAATAATCATGGATATACTTCAATTTGCATATTTTTAGTTTACAAAGTGAGTTCATCTACCAAATGAGCCCTGACTGCAATTAGTTGAAAGTATATATTAAATATGGATTTAAAAAAATACTTTGAAAGTAACCATTTTGATGAGATATCAACTTGGGGATAAAAACATGAAATGGTTAAATTTTTCAATAACTTCTATTACTTTTTCACTAGTAGTTCTTTCAAGTTAACCATCTTTCCTGCTGTGTGTTAGTAAGCTTCCTTAATATCATTTCAGTTCAATTCTATAACATTCTGTCATTTACAGTTAACAAAACATTTTATTTTAGTTGTTAACAATCCTTCTGATTCTCCA
>NW_012142044.1:0-1180 GCF_000956105.1 Propithecus coquereli | reverse complement strand
GGGGTCTTACTCTAGTGATAACAATCAAATAGAAAGGCTAGTAAATGCTCTATGAATTAATTAATCTATTCCAGACTAAGTTTTCAAATTAATTAATTATTTATTGACGTGTTTAACACTTTTGTTTAGAGTTCAGGACATTTTTGCTGGACTGGGTAAAGACAAATTCATCTGGTTATTTATCGTTCTCACATTTACTTATTTTATTTACAGTAAAAATTCTCTAGTAGGATGAATAGAGAGGTTAAGCTTGGGTTCTATTGCTGGTTTTACGATTATCTCAGATATCTGGGGTCAAGAATTAACTACTTCTTTTCTAGGAATCTCCAAAACAAAAATGTCCCTCTTTTTATTCAGAGATAGATAAAAAAATCTAATGGCTTTAAATGACTATGAATATACAAATAAAAAAAATTTTAAGGAAAAGCTAAGGAAGTTATAATGATAATGCATAAATTGAGACTGATTAGATTTTCTGCTTGATTTCATTTATATATCAATTTACCTTAACCAAATGTTACTATTGAATAAATGGAATTATATAATACAGATAGCACAAACTATTTAATAACCTTGCCCATAAGTAGTATAAACACACACACACACACACACACACACACACACACACACACTATCTCACTGAAAAAACCCTAATAACTTGGTGAAGGAATGAAAATAATATGAACTAAGAATAATATTGTTGCTTCTCTGCTCTGTATTATGTATCTATTTAAGTTAGAACAGAGTTCATCAGCTTTGCCCGTACCTTTAGTGAATGATTTGTAACAGTAATATAATCTAGACAGAAAAGGCATTTGTTTTTCTATTTAAGTATGCAATTTGTTCAAATTTGGAGACATTTTCCAGGGATCTGCAAATCACATTTTGATTTCCTAATTCACTCTTTTCTTCTGCAATATGCTATGTATACTATACATAATACAATACCATGTTGCTGATTATATTATCATTAACTACTGATTTATGTGTAACTCATGACTTCCAAATCTCCTGTGTTCTTTCAGAATGATTGGTTTTGTGTCTTTGTGCATAATTAATAACACTTGTAGTTTGAAAGAGGGAAAATCTAAATTAACAGAAAAATAATTCTGGCTTGCAAATTAAATCTATTTTATGAAAAAAATCCAACAGGAATTGATTGCATTTGGTATTTGTTATA
>NW_012142043.1:2863-3185 GCF_000956105.1 Propithecus coquereli | reverse complement strand
CATAATCTGGCAACTGTGATGTACATCATGGAAATAAAAATGTCTGTGTGCAAATGAGACTTGTATGAGAATGTTGTCACTTTACATAATTTTCATGGGTTGTAATAGCAAAAATTTAGAAATAGCCCAAATGCCTATTATTAGAGGAATGGTTGAAATATTCAAGTATTTATGAGTATATCCATGTTGTGAAATAGTATGTAGAAATTGTTACTTAATAATTATTCAATTAAAGTTTTTGTGTATGTTCTATCATGGGAATATATTCAAGTTATATTGTATAAAGCAGTGTAATGATTTCTTCATATGTTATATTTTCCTT
>NW_012142043.1:0-1205 GCF_000956105.1 Propithecus coquereli | reverse complement strand
AGGGATATGAAGACAATCTGCTACTCTAAACTAGGGAAACAAAAATACGTATGTAACAACTTGATAAAGAGCATTTACAAAACCCCTCAGCTAACACGATACTTAATGGTGAAAGACTGAGTGTTTTTCCTTAAGAGTGGAAATAAGGCATGGTTTGTTATTTTTATTCAACTTTTTACTGCAGGTTCTAGGAAAATAAAATAAATAAATAAAGACATACGTTTATTCAGAACTTGGCGCGGTTGTAAAACGGTACCTTGTAAAATGGTATAGAATATGGGAAGGTGGAATAAATTTTCTTTGTATATTACCCAATCTGGTTGTTAGAAAATTCCAAAGGAATAAACAAACACATGTGCAGACACTGACAAATACAGATACATCTATTAAATGAGGATAGCAAGGTTTCAGAAGAAATCTATGTTTATGGATTAGGAAAATCATTGTTGTCAATATGGTGATTCTCAAATTGATCTACAAATTCTACACATTCTCTATCAATATTCTGGCAGAATTTTTGTAGAAATTGTTGAGCTCTTTCTGAAATATGTAGTAATGCAAATAACATAGAACTCACCAATTATTTTGAAAAGAACAAAATCGTAGGAATTTGTTACCCAATTTCAAGATTTATTATATAGCTACATTAACAAGATAATATAGTATTGACACAGGATAGGCACATAGCTCGATGGAACAAAATGAACACTTAAGAAATAATTTGTTACATTTACATAAAATTGATTTTTGGCAATAGTGCCTAAACTATCTGGAGAAAGGATAGTTTTTTTTTTTTTCTTTTTTGGTTGTTCTTAGCTTTTACAAATAATGCTGAGATAATTGAATGTCCTGCACACACGAAAATGAACTTAGACCTTTACTTCACATCATACATAAAAATTAACTCAAAACAATAGATCACAGAATTAAATATAAGATCTAAAACTATAAATATTCTATAAAAAAACATTGGAAAAAATCATTGGACCTTAGGTCACAAAGAGATCTTAAATACAACACCAAAGCCCATCTAGAAAGAAAGAAAAAAGATTAAATTATACTGTTAATACTTTGAGATTAAAACCTTTTGTACTTCAAAATACACCAGTAAGAAAACAAAACTACAAGCCAGAGACTAGGAGAAAATATTTTCAAATCATCTGTTGGATAAAGGACTTGAATCAACAGTATACACAGAACTCTAA
>NW_012142042.1:2471-3084 GCF_000956105.1 Propithecus coquereli | reverse complement strand
CACATTCATCACAGTACATATCCAATATAGTGAGAATAGCAAAAAAAACAAAAAATAAGTCAAAATACATGAAAATAAAACAGGGACCATGACATTCAAATTTTTATCTAGCTCAGTTTTCCTACAGATGCATGATAGATTTGGAGTAGGTGAGTTCTGGCTTTATCCATCATTCATCACAGTACATATAAAATATAGTGAGAAGAGTTATAATAGCAAAAAATTAATAGCTACTTAAATTTGTCCCTGAAGTCAGAATTGAACTATTGTCTTGGTTCCCAACCTCTGCTCTTATCCATGTGTTTATAGGAAAATTGGAAATATTTTACTTTTAACCAACTTGATTTTCACCCTAGGAGGTTATCTTTTGTATTTTAAATTTTCCCCTGGCAGTTTTATTCTGTTTGGGAATAGCTCATTGAAGAACAGACCCTTTACTGCCTTGAAATCAGACTGGGTCTCAATTCTACTATTTTTGAACGCGAGCAGGCAGCTTAGTCTCCCAATTCTGAAACAGCGGAGTAATAGCTGCCCTACTTGAAGAAGATAATGCTTGGAAAATCACTGTGGAAACTTACAGAAGTGGTAGGGATTCTTTTGAAGAGTAGCATTT
>NW_012142042.1:0-565 GCF_000956105.1 Propithecus coquereli | reverse complement strand
GAAAAGAACCAACTCAGAGTAAACCAGGACCATCAACCAAATAGGGGAGGTCTGGATCTCAGGAGGACTTACCAGTTCTGCCACAGGAGAAGCTCGGAGTTGGGGTGCTCAAAAGGGCCATGCCAGAACCTGGCCCACTCCTTCAAGGGTCCTGAGTCTTTTCTGAGCCCCATGTTGGGTGCCCAGCTTGTCAAAAAAAAAGAAGCCAAACTCTGTAAAATAATTTAAAGAGGTTTATTCTGAGTCAAATTTGAGGACCATGATGCAGAGCCACACCCAAGAAGCCTTGAGCAAGTGGACTTGCTGTGTCTGGGTTACAGTTTGGTTTTATACATTTCAGGGAGACGGGGTTACAGGTGAAGTCATAAATCAATACATGGAAGGCATACATTCGTTTTGGCCCAAGAAAGTGAGCCAAGTGGAAGCAGGGCCTTACAGATGATAGCTGGGTTTAAAGATTCTTTGACTCATAATTGGTTAAAGACATGAAGCTTTGTCTAAAGACTTGGAATGTTTTAAGACAAGGAGGTCTGTTAATCAGAGACAAGTCAGTGGACATATATTT
>NW_012142041.1:9356-12407 GCF_000956105.1 Propithecus coquereli | reverse complement strand
TTAATAGGTTACTGGTTTGTTTCTGGAGGTTGGTGGTAGTATATGCTTTTAGAGCTGGTGACTCCAAGGACTATAAACATATATCCTGGAATGTGTTATGGCTCACCTAATGTAAATGTTTACTTTCACATAATTTAAAATTGAAAAGTACAAGTGAATATATTCAGTCAAGTAAAACATTCATAGGAAACACATAAAGGTCTGTATTAGAACCAGTTTCTGCATTTTCTTAGGCAACTCTCTAAGATTAAATTATTCCAAGTTCTACTAAGGTCCTTAAGAGGTCTTCTAAGATTAATAACTATTTTGAGTATTTCTTCTTTTCTTTATTGTTTGGAGGATTGCATGTATACTAAAGATTTTGTTACTTGTTCAAAATGGGTTGTTTTATCTTCAATGTGAGTGCTTTAACTTTCTCTGCCCAGGTGATTGGTGGTTGTCATTGTTTACCTAATCCAGCAACCACAGATGCTTAGGTCTAGGCAAATTAGAACTGGAAATGGAAAACCAAAGAGAAATACCAAATAATCATAATCAATAATCAGGGGATAAATAAAGGAAATTTTGCATGTATGGCCTCATTAATTCTTAGGATAACCCTGTAGATAGATAGTCTCGTTTTATAGCTAGAGAAACAGAGACAGAAACATCTATATCTTTGATTACATTAGGTGCTAATACAATAGTTTGTATGGGATTCTTTTTTTTTTTTTTTAAATAAATCTTTAGACCACTACCATCATCCTACCTGACAGTGTTTGCTGGGGGCCTAACTTTAAGATGCTGAAAGCTAAGCATATTTAAGCTTTTTTTCAGAAGAGGAAACAGAGGGTCAGAGAATTTAAGATATCTGCCCAAGCTTTTTACTAGTTATGTATTAACCTAGTTGTATGCCATTTACATTATAACAGATTTGAGTGTGGGGATAGCGAAACAAAGGAAGAAATGAAAGAAGTTATCAAGTGAGGCTGGGCGCGGTGGCTCACGCCTGTAATCCTAGCTTTCTGGGAGGCCGAGGCAGGCGGATTGTTTGAGCTCAGGAGTTCCAAACCAGCCTGAGCAAGAGCAAGACCCCGTCTCTACTAAAAATAGAAAGAAATTAATTGGACAACTAAAAATATATAGAGAAAAATTAGCCGGGCATGGTGGCACATGCCTGTAGTCCCAGCTACTCGGGAGGCTGAGGCAGAAGGATTGCTTGAGCCCAGGAGTTTGAGGTTGCTGTGAGCTAGGCTGATGCCACGGCACTCTAGCCTGGGCAACACAGTGAGACTCTGTCTCAAAAAAAAAAAAAAAAAAAGAAGTTATCAAGTGAGTAGGTGGAACTGAAATATAGCAGTGGCACATCTCTGTCTTCCTCACATCGAATGCAATCATTCTTTCATTCCCTTACCTTCACTCCCTAATGGGAACACTCTGGCCAATTCTCCCAAAAAATAAAATAAACCTCAGACCATCTTACAAAGTAAATCCCAATACACATGAAGATTTAAATATTTGCAGAAGGAAAGGGGCTTGGATGTAGAGCTGATATGTTGGGAAGATGATCACATTGCTTTTCCACACTCCAAAAGTGAAAATTTTGCTTGTTGGGTAACCAAGGCTTTTCCATTGTAAGGTATTCTGCTAACATAAAGAATGAGGCTTTAGTCTTTTTGTGGATTGTCCCAAATTCTAGATCTCAGGATACCTTATCATAAGATTAGATCTGTTTGAAAATGAGGAATTATAAAGACTCATAATACTTTGTTCATTCATTTTAAAAAAAAAAAATTTTTACTTTTTTATAGCCATTCTGTTTGTTCATTCTTAAGGCACTGAACTATTTTATACCTTCTTTTTTATTATCTGTGTCTTTTAAAATTTTTGAATCCCAACAGATTATATGCCACAGGATATGGTAGGGACTCGATAATTGCTTGCTGAATACATGAATGAACAGTAAAAAACCATTTGGTTTTTTTGGCCATTTTCTAACTCAGCATCTCAAATATCAGAAAATTTGCCTTTTGCCTTAAATTATGTTTCTTGTTTTAACATAAGGAATAATTGTTTTTTATTCTTTAAAGAAAAGCTACTTGTTCATTAATTCAGCAAACTTTTAAAATTCTGCTATGTGTCAGTTATTAGGCTAGGCAGTGGGGATGTGAAGTATGATACAAGTTCAGGGAAGTCACAGCCTAGCAGAATTCTAGAAGACAAGAATAAGAGTATTAAAACATATAAAAAGTCCTTTCTCCTTGAACTTTTCAAATTTCTGGAGAAAATGAAAGAGTACAATTCACATTGGTTATCAGGACTAAGATAAACTTTCTTGATGGTGTTAAAAGTCAAAATTGGATTTGAATGACTTACAATTTTGACTTTATGTTTACGTGACTGGTTATATAATGCATTTTAAACATACTTCTTAATTTTGAGACGATACCATCATAGTTGTCATGGAATTCATATGTGTATATGCCCATTACATTTACATATGGACTACCTGGATGATGTGTTTATACATTTGTATTGAATTATTCAATACAAATTAAAGTAGATATTTGGGGAAATATTATAATGGCGATGAGAATGATTTTTATATTTTGAACAAAAGCATAGCTTTCCCTAGAGCATTGCTTTTGTTTATTGTTTTAATAAGAAATCACAGAATTGAAATGGGTGAAGGTATGATAAAATCTGCATTTGACCACTGAACTGTGGTGCTGTCTAAAAGGTGTTTTACAGACACTCAGAGGAATTGGCTTTGACAGCAGCCCACTCAGCCAAGAAATTTGACTGTCATCTTCATCCACTTGCTTTCCCTCACATGGATGACCTGTAAATAAATGTGTCTTTTCCTTAGTGAATGATGGCAGGTCCCTATCTATCAAATTGCACTATACAAATGAGATAGAAGCCACTGAATTTAGAAATAGATTAAATTAATCTAATGATTCATTGTTTTTCATTTTCTGGGCTTCTCTCTTGAATGTAAAACAATTTCTGCTTGCAGAATTGCATAGTTATTACAGATTTGAAGATTTCCAAATGTGACCTTTCTTAAAC
>NW_012142041.1:0-776 GCF_000956105.1 Propithecus coquereli | reverse complement strand
CATGTGATCATCGACATAGCTTCTGAACTATCAGAGGATTCAGCTTCTTGTTTGACAACCCCTCATGGATTGGCAGAGAGATTTTTTTTTTTTTTTAAAAAGGGGGGGTGGGAGAGGGATACAGTCAGTTAAAAAAGTTATGGATGTCCATAGAGTGATATAAACAGTCTGATAAAAATGAATATAAGACTACAAATTGTATCATACACTAAAATAAACTTAAGCTGAATAAAAGACAAATAAATAAAGGCCAGGTACTTCCACCTAAGGGATTTTTCAATTTTCCTTCAGCCGGACAGATTCCTTGTAGGATTCTGGAAGGGAAGAAGGAAATGCTGCACTCACCTTGAGAGTGGTCTGTAGACACAGAATCCCTCTTCTTTCTGTTTCTCTTGCTAACAATCTCAGGCTTCATAACAAGATGATTTTTTATGAATTGTCACTGTTGTAACTTCCAATTGATTCTTTCCTTGCAAAGCATTTTCTTCAATCTCTTAGGCTTACTACATTCTTTGGTGATAAAAAACAGTCTCAAGATATATCAAGTCCATTTTCCAGCCATTCTCTCTTTGTTAGTATTTTAAATGATGGTATGAAAACCTCAAGATCTGATTTTTACTCTTTAAGTTCTTATTTTTAGTGCAGTAAATGGAAGGCTTTTTATTTCCTCTGAAAGTTGTAAGTCAAGATGGCACATAGTAGGTGCCCTGTGTTTTCTGATCAACCACCCTTTGCAAGTTGAGATGCTAGAGTTTAATGTAGAACTTTTTAAAAAA
>NW_012142040.1:5327-6174 GCF_000956105.1 Propithecus coquereli | reverse complement strand
GCTGATTGCTGATTGAAAACAGTTGTTAATTCTCTACTTCACTAAATTCAGAGTGGAAAAACTTTCCTTAATAAAGAACAGATTGAGGAGATCCATGCATCCTTTATGTATGTTACTTTAAGAGTGGAAGTTAAATATATCTTGTTTCATTGGATTACCCCATAGACCTGACTACAAAGTCTATGGAAGTAGACAGCTATAATGGCTATACCATTGTTTTGTTCAAGAGAATCAAACTGAACTGCATGTACAGAAAAAGTGGATAGATTAAATTTTTTTGAATAGAAATATTAATAGCAAATGACATTGGGCCAAAGGTCAGTTGCTGAGGACATCTAGAAAGGAGTTTGTTACAATAGGATGATAATATGGTGTGGAACCCAAGGACAGCTGTAATGAAGTACTGGTAAACCTTTAACAGTAAAGTAGCAATGCTTCAAATATATTTGTTTGAAAAGAGTTCATGTTAGAATTTTAGTGTATATGCTCACTCGTTAGTAATATTGATATATGTTGTATAATGATTGCTTAATTGCTAATTTTCTTATGCTAATTGATGTTTTTCTATAAAACCAAATTCTTTAGCTCTTTACATTTATTGAATGCCATCTGGCTTATGAATTTTCATAAGAACTGCCAAAAAAAAGAGAAAGAAGGAAAGAAAAAGGTGCAGGCTCTCTCCCCTTGCCTTTCTTCTAAAAAGGTAGAGCATATGTGTTCACAATGACTTTGTAATGTTTCTTTAGGGATTTTTTTTTTCCTGTAGGAATAAAACATCATCGCACTAAAAATATGTCCTCTGTCTCCCAATTGGAATTTCCTTTCTATGTCATCTCTAGTCATTGCT
>NW_012142040.1:0-782 GCF_000956105.1 Propithecus coquereli | reverse complement strand
AGGTAAGATGAATAGGATTTTTAAATGCTACATATTATCTAAATTACTTAAAAGTGGCAGTCTCATCAATAAGTATGTGTAATACTAAGAGAGCTATTAACTTCTCTTGGTAGTGGTTTTTGACCTTTTGCTGAACAAGTACTTCTTAAAATTCTCAAATGCCAGGATGAAGATTCCTTAAACTAACTGTAATTATATGCTACTTTCTCTATAATCCTGTACCTGACTATCTAAAATATCTTAAATTACATATGATCACTGTTTCAAGAACAAAATCAGTGATGGCACACTTTGAAGACTATGGAATCTAAAGGCTAATTTTGTGTGATTACAAAGCCTACAAGTTCACCAAGCTCCAAGGACCATTCTGTGAGAGATTTTAAAGACTGTCTTAAGTGTAGCAGACCGTTAACGCATTCTGAGGCAGGGCGCAGTGGGTCACGCCTGTAACCCTAGCACTCTGAGAGGCCAAGGCAGGAGGATCACTTGAGCTCAGGAGTTAGAGACCAGCCTGAGCAAAAGAGAAGACCCTGTCTCTACAAAAAATAGAAAAATTAGTCTGGCATGGTGGCACGCATCTTGTAGTCCCAGCTACTCGGGAGGCTGAGGCAGGAGGATCACTTGAGCCCAGGAGTTTGAGGTTGCAGTGACCCGCCTGGGCAACTGCACACCTGATGCCACTGCACACTATCCAGGGAGGACAGAGGGAGACTCTGTCTCAAAAAAAAAAAATTATACATACTGATTAAGAATATTAAAACCATCTGTTTGTTATCATGATG
>NW_012142039.1:3626-3989 GCF_000956105.1 Propithecus coquereli | reverse complement strand
CCCGTTGTGCGAATCACACCATGGGAATGAACGCAAAAATCAGTAAGATAGTTTTTTAAAATAATTTTTTTCCAAAATGATAAAAGAAAAAAAAAACCTTCACCCTGCATCATCGTAAAAAATGTGAAAAATCAACACACAAAGGAAATTAAAAATTACTGGTGATCTTTACTGACATCTTAGTGGATAAGAAAGGTTTTTTTCTAAAAGTTCCTCATATGTGGTGCCTCAGTTGGGATTTTTGGGGGGTGTTGGGATAAAATAATATCAGAATAAGCTCAAGGGGAAAAAGAGGAAGTCATTTTACACGAATACCAGACTCTTAGACCACTTCCTCCTCAACCAGGCACATCCCCTGTTGTG
>NW_012142039.1:0-1402 GCF_000956105.1 Propithecus coquereli | reverse complement strand
CCAAGCATACAATCAGATTGAAATAGAGTAGGGAGAGACCAAGAAGAGAGGCGCCCCATGGTAGATTCTCACACCGACTATCAAATTACCAATCTCGCAATGTTTAATACCGTGAATGAAAACCAGAATCACTGTTGTCATTTTTGAAGGAAAGCTCACACTGTGCAGCGTTTTTACATCTCTGTGAATACATATTATCCGTTTTGTGTCCCAGAAGAAACCTGGAGCCAATACAAGTGCTCATCCGTGTAAGGTGGAAATACTTCCAGGAAACAGTAGGGTGAGCAAAGTCCATACTTACTCAGGAAGAGAATAGATTTAAATAAATACTTTAGAAAATGTCTAAATTAATCCCATCAGTGGTCTTCATGTGAGTATGAGGAAGAGCTCGTCCGCAGCCAGGTTTCATTCTGCTGAGACACCTGGGCTGTCTTGGAAGCAGTGTTGCTGCAGATAACCCTTGCCCTGCACACATGACAACATCTCATATTTTGGATTGCAGCAAATCGTGCACTCAGTCCGCCTCTCCGTAGCTGATTCGCCACCCTCGAGACCAGATATGTCCAGAGAATGAGTGAAAAATGCTTGGAATAGAAACCACAGATAGTGTAGTAAAGATTCATTTTATAAGTATCTGCAGGTGTTTCCATTGTATATAGTTAGGCCATCTAGTTCTGGGGGCCTTGGCACAGCTTTGTCCGTGAGAATTTAGTCATGGACAAAACAGAGAAGGTGTCCTGTTTTTAGTTACTGTCCTCCCATCCCCCACCCCTCAAAAAATTTGACTCTGAAGTGGAAAGTCAGAAAGGGGAGAGAAGTGCTGAGAACCATGTGTACGTGGAAATACAGGTGATATGTTTCTTATTGAATGAGCTTGGTCCCCTAAGGTTATTATACAGATGTATGTCTTACTGTACTTTAACAAAATCTACGTATTTTTTGTGAAGTTAAGACATAATTCCGATACTGAAAGGTACACAGAGAAAAGCCAGCCTTCCTCCCACCGCGGTCCCCCCAACTCCCAGGTCCTCTCACCTCTCCAGAGGGCCACCACTAGGACCAGACAGAGGACTTTTTTTAAAGGAGATAATTGCTCTGTCAATTTGGTTTTCCATTACAGTGTGAATGCACCTTTGTGGTCTTTATTGCTTGGGTGGTGGTGGTGGGGGGCGGATCTTAAAATACAGAGGGGGGAAAAAAAAGAGTCTGAGTGCTATAGTACTCTACCTGTAAGGGTTTTAATTCAGCTGCCTGTGGAACCAGTTGTTTATTTCTGTTTCACTTTTCAGAGGTGTTCTGCACCGTTCTGGCGACCAAAAGGAGTTAGGGGGTGGGGAGCCTGCACAGCATTTGTATTTTAAAAACTTTATAAGAGAAAAACAAGATGTGATTTAAGAATTTT
>NW_012142038.1:2865-3408 GCF_000956105.1 Propithecus coquereli | reverse complement strand
CCCCTGCCTCAGCTCCCGAGTAGCTGGGACTACAGATGTGCTCCAACACACTGAGCTAATTTTTCTATTTTTTGTAAAGACAGGGTCTCATTCTTTTCAGGCTGGTCTTGAACTCCTGGCCTCAAACAGTCCTCTCACCTCGGCCTCCCAAAATGCTAGGATTACAGGCGTGAGCCACCATGCCTGCCCTAAAATCACAGTTTAGGGATAATATTCAATTCTTGTTAGGACAGTTTCACATTAGAGTCCATAAACCCAAAATGAGAACTTTTTCTTTAAAATTTTTTAAACTGAATTGCTTATAGATATATTTAGCTTACCTCTTTGTGCCCTTTATTATATTTAGTGAAATTTTTGTGTATAGAAGTGCATTCTAAATTCATATTTTGGCATTCAATAAAATATAGGTAAATATAGGCAAGAATCCTAACATTTATTTCAGAGAGGATTGTTTTTTGGCAATACTTATATTTAGCTTCTGCCTATGAAATGTTACTCAGTGAACAGACTATTCACATGATCTTTATGTTTTCTTTTAATTTT
>NW_012142038.1:0-1097 GCF_000956105.1 Propithecus coquereli | reverse complement strand
TTCAAGTTTCATCCATGTTGTAGCATGTATCAGTGCTTTATTCTTTTTCTTGCTGAATAATGCTCCATTGTATGGATATACATTTGTTTATCCATCCACCAGTTTATGGACATTTGGGCTGTTTCTGCTTTTGGCTGTTATGAATAATGCTGCTGTGAGCATTTATGCACAAGTTTTGATGTGGATATGTTTTCATTTCTGTTGAGCATAAAAACCTAGGAATGATACTGCTGGGTCATATGGTAACTGTGTTTAACCTTTCCTTCACATCCTTGCCAACACTTGTTATTACCTATCCTTCTGATTTTAGCTGGTGGATGTGAAGTGGTATATCACCGTAGTTTTGATTTGTATTTCCCTAATGACTAGTGATGTTGAGCACCTTTTATGTACTTATGTACATGACCATTTGTATATCTTCCTTAGAGAAATGTTTCTTTAAATCCTTTGCCCATGTTTTTTTACTTAGGTTATTTGCTTTTTTATTATTGAGTTGTTATTAAGTTATTGTACCAACTTCCCGTATTCTAGATACAAATCCCTTGTTAAATATGTGATTTGCAAATATATATTTTCTCCTATGTGTTGGCTTCTCACTGTCTCGATGGTATTGTTTGCATCGCAAATTTTTCATTTTGTTGAGGTCAGAGTTATCTATTTTTTCTTTTGTTGCTTGGCTTTTTTGGTAGTGTTTCTAAGAAACCATTATGTAACCTAAGGTACAGTGATCTACTGTGGTTTCCTTTAAGAGTTTTATAGTTCTGCCTCTTGTATTTAGCCTATGATCCATTTTGTTTATGATGTGAAGTAGGGATCTAACTTTATTCTTTTGTGTGTTGATTTCCAGTTGTTCCAGTACCATTTGTTGATAAAACTATTCTTTCTCCATTGAATTGTCTTGGCACCCTTGTTAAAAATTAGTTAATTATGATACATGTATCGTGTCATTATACATTTGTGAAAATCCATAGAATATATAACAAAAAGAATGAACTCTAATGTAAACTATGGACTTCAGTTAATAGTGTATCAACATTGGCTCATCAATTCTGATAAATTACCATGCTAACACAAGATGTTAATAACAGGGAAAACTG
>NW_012142037.1:11715-13820 GCF_000956105.1 Propithecus coquereli | reverse complement strand
GTGATTGTTAACACAGGTTGCAGCTGGATACAGTGGCTCAAGCCTGTAATCCTAGCACTATGGGAAGCTGACAGGGGTTTGAGACCAGCCTGAGCAAGAGCGAGACCCCGTCTCTAGGAAAAATTAGCCAGGCATGGTGGTGTACGCCCGTAGTATCAGCTACTTGGGAAGCTGAAGCAGGACAACCGCTTGAGCCCAGGAATTTGAGGTTGCAGTGAGCTATGATGACACCACTGCATTCTAGCCAGGGAGACACAACAAGACCCTGTCTCAGAAAAAGAAAAAAGAAAGAAAAGATAAAAACCAAAAACAGGTTGCTGGAGCACACCCTTAGAGATTCTGATTTTCTAGCTCTGGGGTGGAGCCCAAGAATTTGCATGTTTAAAAGGTTCCCAGGTCATGCCTATAGTTCAAGGACCACACTTTGAGAACAACTGATGTAGACAAATAAATTAATAAATACGTAATATTATGCCAACTAGTGATAAATGTTATGAAGCCAAATAGTGCAGGCAAAAGGAACAGAGAGTGATGCAGTGCTGTGGAGGGAGTCTCAGAAAAGGCCAATCACTTGGCAGAGATCAGACGGAAGTGAGGGGACGAGGCTTTTGGGGATCTGGGAAGATGACTGCACACGAGGAACCTGTGGCCTGGCTGCAGTCATCCCGGCCTCTGTGCCCTTGGGATGCCAATGCATCTACCATTGCATTTAACCTGATGTATGATTGGATTTGTTTTGTGTTTCAGTACTTTGTAGCAGGAACAGTGCCATTTTCATACTTGAATCCCCAAAACTCTAGTACCGGGAAGTAGCTCAGGAGCTGTAATAAGACTGTTGATCAAAGGAAATTCAGATATTTTACGTAAATACTTTGATTCTATTTTGATGCAATTTTCAGATTGAAAGGTAAAGAAAGGCTGAAAGATAACCAATGTTCCTACACACCAAGATCCAGGACCCAGGCCAAATCCACCGAAGAAACTGGTTCATTTGCATTTTTCTTCGCAATTTGTGGCATCTAGAATCTGGTGGGGTAGCCCAGATTCTACTCAAATAGAGCCAGGCACTATTTGAATCACTTCACAACAATAAAATCATTTAATCATCATAGAAGCCACACAATGTATTTCCTGTTACATCCCTATTTTACAGATCAGGGAATTGAGGCACAAAGCGGTTAAGTAACTTGTTTAGGATTAGAGAGGCAGGAAATGCCAGAACAAGTCTTTGAGCCCATCTCTCATAAAAATTGGAGGGATGGATGGATGGATGGATGGATGGGATGTTGAAATTGAGCCAAGAAGAGTTATCCACTGGCTCTATATTTTAAGAGAACTTAATTAGAACTGAGAGGTGGATGTTTGTCCACCAGAGGAGGAAGAATGCCACAGGTGGAGGAGTCCATATGAGAGAAGGTATAAGGAAGCCAGGTCTAGAAGTAGTGAGATCAGGTGCATGGCAAAGAGGACAGGTAACAGTAACAGGCTCCCTTTGCACAAATGCAGGACATGCCATTGGAAGCAGGAGGCCAAGAGAAAACAGATTCAGCAAACCCCTTCCTCTCAAGGGACCTTGACGAGTTGTGTTTTAATCTAATTAATTCATTCAGGAAGTTGGGCCAAGAGGAATGTGATTATTTAATTGTTTTGTTCAAAGGGTATGAAGCAGGCTATTAGTCTGGGGTCATGACTCCAAGGTTCATTTAAGGTTATTACTGAGGAGGGTTTTGGAACAAGAGTGGCTGATTGATTCTTTCCCACTGTTACTCTCATTAATTTACAAAGATTCATTGTGTCAGTGCTAATTTGCAGAGTCTGGAACAAAATGTAAAACAGATTCAGACTGATAAGAATTGTTTTGTTCATTCCCTACACTTTCCCTTCTAAAGATTTTCAGGTACATGAATTTCCAGTCTGATTATAATTAACTCTTTTTCCACATGACAAAAGTTGTCTCTAATGATTAAGCTGCAAGAGGAAGTATATATTTGGCAATTCATCTCCAGTCCAGCAAAAATTTGGCTCTCCTATTACTCTGCCTATGACCCAGGAAAAGTCATTTAACCTTTATCACTCAGATTCCCCTTATGGAAAATCAGGATAAT
>NW_012142037.1:0-545 GCF_000956105.1 Propithecus coquereli | reverse complement strand
ACAGCTGTGGATGGCACCATGAATTTCTAAATGTGATGTCCCTTCACATCATGAGTTCGCTTCTTTCTACTTAATATACTTCTGGCAGTATCAAACTAGTGATAAATTTCATTCCATTTTTCATGTCACAAATATTTGGCCAGGAAAAAAAAAAGATTTAATCACAGAGCAGCTAAAGTCAAATTCATAAATAATGATGTTTTAAAAGGTAAGCCCTTCCTATTCCACACAAATGGCGAATCCTTGCATTATTCATACTTGAGTTGATCTTGTCCAATTCTTAAATTTTCCTCTGGGTGGGGAAAAAAAAATGCTTGTCTTAAAAATATGTCTTACTTTAAAGGCAACATTCACAGATTCTTCTGGGAATCTATGCCATGGGTATTGTTATGTTTTTGAAAGATAGACTTATATAATATGTCAACTGATTTTTCTTACCCTACCAGTGATTATTGGGCATGCTATGTAAATAAATTTGTAGTTCTCACATAAAAATACTGGAAAAAGAGGATAAGGAATTCAGATTTCAACTCTGAGTTGATAAG
>NW_012142036.1:18692-19907 GCF_000956105.1 Propithecus coquereli | reverse complement strand
GATGCATATTTATCAAGTCCCTGCTATGTTCTAGGCACTGTACTGGATGCTGATGATACTAAGAAGAAAGCCTGCTCCTGACTCCTGGGAGCTAATCTAGAAAAGCAGCACAGGGTAATGGTTAGGAGCCCAGCTCTGGAATCAGACAGACTCTCTGGAGCTTAGAGTTTTATGACTCTGAACAATTGCCTTAATTTTCAGTGTCCCAGTTTCTTCTCCTTTGAAACAGGAATGATGATAGTTATAATTTATTGTGAGGATTAACTGAGTTAATACAGGTAAAACCCATAGACGGAACTTGGGATACACTAAGTACTCAATAAATACTACTCCCCTTAGGAGAAGAGTCAGACAAAAAACAAACATAGTGTGCTAAGTGTGACGGCGGTGGGTGGTGCACAGGGAGCTAAAGCAATAAAACAAAGAGGATGCCAAACAGTGTGGAGGGCTCAAGAAGGTTTCGCAGAAGAGCCAATATTTGGTCTCATATTAAAGAATTAAGAAAAGTGGCTGAAGAAGGTAGGTACAGTACAGTTAAGCACTTCAATGTGATGGAATAAGAGCAATAGATGTTAATCATTCCTCTCCATGGGGGAAGTGCGACTTGAGTTGGGATGGAAATGGTTCAGACAGGCTCAGCCGGGTAAACTATGTCCAAATATGTAAAAGTAAGAATTCAAATGTTTCAGAAAGTATCAGATATATTTAGGGTAAATATCAGAACTTTAAGGCATCAATTTCTAATTTTTAAATATAGTTCATTAGAAAACATATGTTTATATCAAAGAAAAGTCCACACATAGGCGAACTGCTGCATGTATTTGTGAAACACATTAGGGATGATTTTTGGCTCTTGTAGGTCTGGAAATTTAATTATCTGGTAATAGGAAGAACAAAACACAGTGGATTTTTCATTAATAAGTCTAAAACCACTTGGACTGGACTATTTAAAAGAAGCAAGTATCTTTAAACTGTGCATTATGTTTTTATACACTTTTAAAAATGATGCTGTATTTCACAATAAAACATTTTTAAATGAAAAAATTACAACGTGAAATATTAAAGAAGTATGACAGAATTCCACCAAAAGTAACCAAAGACCTATTCCACTCAATACAAACTAAATGATTAATCTATGTTTATTTATACCCTTTGTACTTTAAGCATACATCTTCATTTTCAAATAAATGCAATATAGTACTAAATAGCATCCTT
>NW_012142036.1:14174-14582 GCF_000956105.1 Propithecus coquereli | reverse complement strand
ATTTTATCTGAAACTGGCAGAACCACCAGGGCATGCATATTCCTAATACTAACCAGGAGTTTCTTCATGCTATACAAAGTCACAAAATGCATTATGAGGCATGATCCATGTGATAAGCGCTGAAGATCATTTCACAGTTTGTTATTACAGAATGCACATGCTTACAAATGTGCAATGACCCAGTTGAAAATACAAGGTCAGACTCAGGTTGTTTAAAAGAAGAAAAAAGCCACATGAGACATACATGTTAACAAATACCACATAACATACCTTAATGCCTCTCTGAACAGATTTTGGTACTTAAATGATTCTTTACTGAACTGGTTAATGCCTTCATTTTCAAAATAGAACCAGAGAGCTTTATTTTTTTCAGTGGGATGCACATAATTTTCAAGGATCAGATAGACT
>NW_012142036.1:13710-14124 GCF_000956105.1 Propithecus coquereli | reverse complement strand
ATTTTTATTTACTTAAGTTTCTTGTGATTTTCCCCTCAGAATATAACCTGTTACCTAATTCTCCTCCTTTCATCTGTTTACCTTATTATCCTATTACTTTAGGGGAGTGTCAGGACTGTGTGGACCACTCTCCCCATCATCCCAGATTCTGGTCATTCATCCTTTCATATCAGAACCGCAGAATCCAAACCCATTTTTTCACTATTATTATTGTTTATGTCAAGGTCCTTTAAAATTTTGACAGTAAGTTTCTATCATCTTGTTCATTACCTTCCCCATCAAATTCCAATGACCTAAGAGTAAGTTGCAGGACCTGAATCACACCCATCCATTCATTTATCCCTCCAATTATATGTTCTCCATCTCTCCATCCTTCCATTTATTAAATTCTATATGGAGGACAGGGCAAGAGAG
>NW_012142036.1:11714-12115 GCF_000956105.1 Propithecus coquereli | reverse complement strand
GGAATGGAAAACAGAATGGGACTCTACTTCTATCTGAGTTAATAAATTTTAAAGCACCTTAGGAATGTCCTTTCCTCCTCTCATTTATGAATATGGAAATGGAGTCAATCTCACATTATGTAATATTGAGAATTACTCTGACAGGCATCCAACATTAACAGCTCCATATGACACAAACATAGAAATATTTGCATTTTTCACAGTAAGTACTTACTACATAAGTAAAGCACTCTTGTGATGATTCCAGTTCTAAAATCTCAGTATACTCTTTGACAAAGACTTCTGGTTTATTTTTATTTACTTAAGTTTCTTGTGATTTTCCCCTCAGAATATAACCTGTTACCTAATTCTTCTCCTTTCATCTGTTTACCTTATTATCCTATTACTTTAGGGGAGTGTCA
>NW_012142036.1:9410-11049 GCF_000956105.1 Propithecus coquereli | reverse complement strand
TTTTAAAAAAATAGCTTATATTGCTTTGATTATAAAAGTGGCAATGCTCATTTTGCACAATAAATACAATATGCATAAAAAACAAAATGAAAAGAATCTTCTCCAATTCAATCATTAAAAATTAAGCATTATAAATGTTTTGGGTGTATTCCCTGTCAATAGTTTTACACCTATGCTTATAAATTCATACTTGCCTCCCATCGTCCCACACTCAGGGCTAAAATATACATACAGCTTTTATAAAATGAGAACAATAACAGTATCTATATACAGAGCTGTGAGAATCAATTAATGTAATATCCTTAAACTATCTGTCCCAGAGTTTGGTGCATACTAAATGTTCAAAATATTAGCTATTATTTTTATAACTATAATTATTCAGGTCTACAACCTCCTTGTTCATGCAACATCCTGTGGGCATTTTTTCTTGTCAAAATATGATTTTTAACAATGCATTTATAGGATCACTGAAGAAACAGCCTTTTATAGGGGGATCCTGGTTTGGAATTTCTACTGGTTCCACCACTTACTACTTGTGGGAGCCTGTATGTGCTTTCCTCATTTGAAGTTTGTGGGAAATGTTTATCTTTCAGAATTTTTTTTTAATTGTAGGATTAGAGATCATATGTGGAAAGCATCATAGTAAATACCAAATAAATAATAATACCTATTGTTTCCAATGTCTCTGTGTGATAGCTGCAATGAACATATTCATGCATATTGCTTTTTTCTTCTGTTGAATTATTTCCTTGGGAATGATTTCCAGAAGTCGGATTACAGAGTCAAAGGACGTGAAAATAGCTATGGTCTTTGTATTTACTGTTATGTTGTTTTTCAAAAAGTTTCAACCAATACATAATGTAATAAGCAAAGCACCTCATATATTTGAAGAATGTTCTTATACCTGTTTCATTTAAATCCAGATCCCTATGCTCACCAGTTAAGAAGAGGAGAATCTGGGATGGATTTTATTGCAGGAATGTCAAACTGCTGGGAATTGAACAGATGGTGCTAACTCATTTTACATTTGAGAGATCACCAGTCAGCCATGTTCGGTAACAGCTTTCAGAAACATCTGGATTTAAACTTACAGCTTAAACATGACAGGTTAAGTAGTATAGAGTTATAAAATAGCTTCATGACTAGCTAGATTCTCGAAAATCTGAATTCATGGAGATTTTTAGAATTTTTAAATGATCAGAAAAACTGAAAATAATGTAAGCATTAAGACTCACATAAACTATACAGTACATCATTTTGATATTGGGGAATTCTGCTCAGAGTTTAGGCATTCTTTGAGGATTTTTACAAATACTATTTTGAGGGTAGAAAAATCCTTACTAATAACAATTTTAGTCAAAGGAGCACAAAGATATATGAAGTATTCAAGTTACATTTATTAAATCTTATTAAATTTATGTGAAACTGAAATATTAACAGTTAACTCATAAGAATAGAAAAAGGCAGTTAAAAGGATTGGCTTAAACACCAACATTTATGACATTTCACGTCTAAAGTATTACTAGAATGCAAGCTTCTGGAAGGCAGACCCTCATATCTATTGCATTGTTCTTCAATGACTAGCATAGTGACAGGCACCACAGTAAGCCCTGCACATCTGTCTAAGTAAATGATGACT
>NW_012142036.1:7574-8492 GCF_000956105.1 Propithecus coquereli | reverse complement strand
TCCATAGTGACCTTTTCCCTTGCAAATTACACAAGTTTGATTTGTGAATTCAAAATATGTAAGCTTTCATCCCATATGAAACATAATATTCGCAAAATAAAAATGTCTTTTTCTCTCTGACATGAACACTTCTTAGCTCCTACACATATTCAATTCTCAGTTAAGAGCTTTGTTGAAGGCTGTGTGTGGGATTTCTATGTCTATTGTCAGCTTTAGTCATTTATTTGAACCACGGTCTCTTTAGTTCATTAATTTATCTTGACTGTCAGTAAGAGATACTGACAGTATCTCGGGTTTATGCTTAGAAAAAAAGAACAGAAAATTAATAAACATTCGTGAAAGAGATACTGACAGTTTCACTTTCACAAATGTTTATTAATTTTCTGTTCTTTTTTTCTAAGCATAAACCTGAGATCAATGATTACTTTTATATATCGAAGAATAACTTTAAATATATATATATCAAAACACATATGGTATATGGTCTTTTTAAAGGGTGGCTTTTCCCCCAAATACTACAAACAATACCCTAATTTATTAATGTTGAAAATATTAAACAATCACCTGTATTGACTATATTTTAATCCTATTTGTTCTTTGGCTGAAAGAAATAACCTACTACTACAATGTAGTGTTTCTAAGCAAAAATGCAGATAAACCAGTTTAAAATATTGTCTTTATTTATACACTCATATCAAGATAACCCCAACTAAGGCAATTTGCTTAAAGAACTCATTTTTTTTTAAAGTAAAAATGCAATGGATTATTTGCCTCCAATACATTTGTGAAATTAAAAAAAAATGTACTAGGACAGGAATGATGCTAGGAAGCAATTCTCCTAAGAACAGTAGCCTTCCTTCAGCAATTTGTACACATATGTAGCAAATTACTCTGATCACCAAGGAAGGTTATTTGTTA
>NW_012142036.1:6002-6345 GCF_000956105.1 Propithecus coquereli | reverse complement strand
TTAACTGTATATTAATAGTGAAAACAAGATAGTGTTAAAATGTTTTACAAAATTCCTAGACTACCTTCAAGGGTTTGGAGAGGAAATGTCATTTGAGATTTTAAAATATGCATTGGTTCTCCGGTAATGGAAAATTTCCAACAATCTTAGAGTCTAGTGATGTAATTCAGCTTTCAGAAATAACATCGAGAATACCAATAAAGTGTACCCCTTCCTGATGAGTTAAATACACGTGTCACTAAACTTTGGAATATGGCATCTTTCAAAATTATCATCAGCCATTTCGTCAAAATTTATAGTAAGTTTACCTATTTGATACCAGTGAATTTGATGATTTACATGT
>NW_012142036.1:3340-4017 GCF_000956105.1 Propithecus coquereli | reverse complement strand
TCTAGGTATTATGCTAGAAAAGTCAATCTGCTACCAAAAATAATAAATACAATAAATAAAAACTGGTGAACAAGACAGGTACAGTGTTTACCTCATAGAGCATAGTGTGTGTGAGAATACAGTCACTCATTTTGCAAATATTTATTGAGGTCCTACTGTGGGCCATGTAGTCTTCTAGGTGTACAGTGCACCGCATCAACAAGATAGACAAGGACCCTACTATAGTTTGCATTCTTAGTAGGGGGAGACAGAATAAACAATCTGACAAACAATAAGGAATGTAATATCTCATGGTGGTAAATTCCATGAAGAAATAAAACAGTATAATATGATAGGAAATCACTTAGCAAAGTGGGGAAGCTGGTAGGTAATGGTGCTTACAGAAGACTGTCTGAGAAGACTTCTAAGTAAAGAACTGGAAGACCCAAATGAAGAGAAGGAACTATCCATACCAAGATCCCAGGGAAGAATTTTCCAACCTGAATAAACAGCTTGTAAAGTCCCTGAGGCAGGAATGAGCTTGTCTGTAGGGGAAACAACAAGAAGGCCAATGTCATTTGAGTGTCTGGAATGTCCTTTGAAGGTAGTAAATGATGAGGCCAGAGAGGGGTGTGGGGGCAGATCATACATGTCCTCAGGGTAAGAAATTCAGATTTTATTCTTATGTAATGAGAAAC
>NW_012142036.1:0-1315 GCF_000956105.1 Propithecus coquereli | reverse complement strand
TTTTAAATGTACATCTTTGTGAACTTTTGCGATGTGGGAGACAGAAAACAATAGTTCAAGAAGCACAGGATATGGGCTAGATGTTAGCCAGTACATTTCTCTGTTATAGGAAGGTAGGAAGGGATTTAAGAAAGTAGAAAAGACACTAAGGCCAGTTGTATCTATTTGTACTTACCCAAGATCTGGTCACTCTCAGGTATTGGGTATGGCTTGCCAATTAATTCTAAAAAGAGCTATATGATAGAAGAGAGTCAAACCCAGACACATACCCAGGTATTTCATCCAGCAAAATTATGATATTGGGCATATTACGTAGACCACTCTTCCCCATCTGACAAGTCAGGATGATGCTATCAACCTACCTCATATTGATGAAGTTATCATAGAAAATTGAATTAAATCCAACACATCGAGAAAGCAGTGCCATGACAGTTCCAGCATTTATGGTGACCAAGAAATCATTTGTTGTTGCCTTGCGTACCTTGCTTCTCATCCTGTTCACTTGCAAGACCAGAAAAGCTGAGGAATGAGGTTTGAGACTGTAAATTGCAGAAAGTCACTTCTAGTGATGGCCAGTGCCTTGTGAAGAATGTTAAAAAGACTCCAGTTTACCAATCTCCAGGGAAGGGAATGGATTAACATAATTATCATCTAGCTTCAACTAGCGTTCATAACACACATTTATTCTGCATCAGAAACTTTCCTGATAGTGATGCCATGAGCTGCATAATAATCACTGTGCTTTAATTAATTGCTTTGTTGAATAAATGGATGAATTAATTTCACTTACATACACCAATAACCTCAGTTTCTGTAGTGTATTGCTTCTTCCTATATAGCAACTACTTGGAATCAAAATACAAGTAGTACAAATCGCAGTATTAAGCATAACAAATGGTTACAGTATAAAGATTTCCATTTCAATTATCAAAATAAAAATATCACATGAAGTTTAGAACTTAGAGTGAAGAAAACCTCTAATTCCTTCTAATTAAGGGAAACTATGAGAGCCTTTAGCAAGTTCTCTGGTGAATAGGTTTATTTGGTTTCTTGATCCTCCAACCAATCACATTAACGATGACAAAAGATATGCAAATTTAAACTGACAATAGTCAAGCCAAACGGCTCTGACTCATACCAACAGGGACATTTGCAGCATATATTCAGCTTGATTTTCACACTTGAAAGGGTCAATGTAACGAAAGAACATTTTAATAGTTATTCTTGGCTATAATCTGAAAGCTATCCCATAATCATTGACCAAAAACAATACAAATAAGCATCAAATTTATTTCACAAAATAAATTAACATATG
>NW_012142035.1:990-2144 GCF_000956105.1 Propithecus coquereli | reverse complement strand
ATTATGCATATTTCTAAAACAATTACAGAATTGAATATCCCTACATACTCGTTACTTTCCTCACCCAGAAAAATTTTCCCACATAAATAAGCAGCCTTCAGTGAATGTAAACATTTTATTTTCTAGGATTTTCCAATTGTACATCACACCAGTAAACATAAGCATTATTGAATTTGGAAACATTTGGTTGCATTGTCTAACGTGCTCACCTTTATTCCTGGAAGTCAACAAATGAATCAGTCTTGCTGCTGTCATCTAGTTACTCTGTAGTCAAAAATGATAAAGGGAACCTTTCTGGAATGTTTAAACCTAAAGGTCAATGTAAAAACTTAGGGTGGTTTTGAATAGGAATTTTGTTTAGGTATAAAAAAAGTTATTAACTGGGCGAAAAGTAGTTTAAAAAGTTGGATTGTGATCACTTCTAAAGAAAGAAAGAAGGTAGGTAAGTTGGTATAATCTTTTTGTAAACATCTCGTTAAGTGAACTTCAGACAATAATAGACAAAGGAGGCTTACTAGGATAGTACGTAGCTTTGGAATACTTTTATCAGGATGTTCCTAGTTTGTTTATAGTAAACAAACTTTTAAGAATTGATAAGACATGACTTCCTAGAAAATATCATCTGAGCCATATGACTATCTGGGCATATAAAATGGTGATGTTTTATAAACTAAACTTCCCATTGTTTGAGGTGTTCTGTAAACCTTATAGGAAACCTTGTATGTTACTCTGGACCAGAGAGGACATGCTGATGTTGACAAAAAAGACAAGGAGAGACGTATAAAATGCCCCCAATCTCTTTCTAATTTACCTATGCTCTTTGATTGGTTATATCTTGGAAATTACTAGTAACAACTGCTATTAAGACCTCAGATTTGGCCGGGTTCAGTGGCTCAGGCCTGTAATCCTAGCACTCTGGGAGGCCAAGGCGGGTGGATCCTTTGAGCTCAGGAGTTCGAGTCCAGCCTCAGCAAGAGTGAGAACCCGTTTCTACTAAAAATACAAAGAAATTGGCTGGACAACTAAAATTATATAGAAAAAATTAGCCGGGCATGGTGGCACATGCCTATAGTCCCAGCTACTCGGGAGGCTGAGGCAGGAGGATCGCTTGAGCCCAGGAGTTTGAGGTTGCTGTGAGCTAGGATGACGCCACG
>NW_012142035.1:0-940 GCF_000956105.1 Propithecus coquereli | reverse complement strand
AAGAAATCTATGTCTGTTTTATTTACTAATGTACCCCAAGTATCTAAATTAATGTTTAGCAGATAATAGGTGCTCAAGTTCCTTTTTAAATGAATAAACGTAGTTTAGTAGTGGTTTCACAGTGGATGCCTAGAGTAATTATACTTGTTCATTGCACATTTACTAGTGAATTAGATTATTGAGAACAAATGTCATCACGATAATCAGCATCACCGTTGTTGATAGAGTTATCCTATGTGCCGAGGATGCTTTCACATAATTCAATTTGATACTCTTCTATGTCAAAGGTGTCTATAAATAAGGCAACTGAGGTTTTGCAAGATTAAGTAACTTGATCAGACCTAAACAGCTTGTAGAGAGTGGTAGAGCCCAGAGTCAACAACAGGTCTGTGTAGACTGAAATTCCACTTTAACTATTCTGTGATATTTCCAATTTTATAAACATTCAAGGAGCAGGAAGGAAGTTTCTTTCATTCATCAGACACATATGCTCTCTCATATGTAACTGAGTGGCATTTATATGTACAGAGGCAGCTGCTACTCATCCAGCCCTGAATTTGTTAGTGTAGATTTGTTAAAACTACCACTGATATTGTTATTTTTTTTCTGTTGTCATCAGCTTCTTTTTTTTAAGCAATCTGTGACACATTGAGAGATGCTTCTAGGGTATATAACTTTGCAACTTGAGAGTGGCACTCCAGAACTAAGTAATTTAATAGTTCACAGAGTAATGTACTGAATGCATCAGTTTTCTCAGGGGTTTGGTTGGACTCACAGAAATGACAATGTGCTATTCTATAAAAGGTCTTAAGCTTTCTTCACAATGGTTTTTTAATGCATGTGGCCCAGAAATCATTGTAATATTCATCTTAAAGAGGATTCACTAACCGTGTCTTATTTATTTGTTGCCTTTTTAAAAAAAAATTACTTGTGCTGCTAT
>NW_012142034.1:922-1247 GCF_000956105.1 Propithecus coquereli | reverse complement strand
ATAAATCAAAAGATTCAAGAAGATGAATGAATCTTAGATGAGATGAACTTAAAGAAATTCATGTTAGACACAGTATAGTCAAAACTTTGAATACTTAAGACAAGAAAACAAAATCTTGAAAGACACCAGAGAGAAATAACATTACCTATAAGACAAGATTTTTCAAACTCAGTACTATTGACATATTGAGCCAGATAGTTCTTTTTGTAGAGGGTTATCCTGTGCATTTTGAGGTATTTGTTAGCATACTTGCCTTTACCCCCTAGATCACTAGTTACCAGTAGCATCTACCTTACAGTTGTGACAATGAAAAATGACAACAGAC
>NW_012142034.1:0-872 GCF_000956105.1 Propithecus coquereli | reverse complement strand
ATATGTGAGAAAATAATAGACCATTCTTTTCCTCTTGAGTTTTTTTATATTGTGTTTGACAGATAAAAACAAAAAAGTAAAATTGTCTGATGTGGTTCTCAATGTATGTGGAAGTAATATTCAAAACAATTACATCATTAAAATACAGGATTAAAGGCCCTAAGCAATAAGCTATGTATGCATATTGTAATATCTAGAGTGTGACAAAAACAACAAAACTACAAAGAAGTATACTCAGAAACACTATTTATAAATCAAAACGTTTTAAAAATATTCAAGTAACTCACAGTGAGAACGGGAAAGGGAAACAGAGGATTAAAAACCAGTGGGACCAAACAGAAAACAAATCATAAAATGGCAGACCTACGTCTTAATATATCAATAATTTCATCTAATGTAAACAATCTGAACACATCACCAATTGAAAAGCAGAGAATGGCAGAATGGATTTAAAAAGTTACCCAACTAAATGCTTTCTACATAAAAATTACTTCAAATAAAATACCATAAGAAGGTTAAAGGGAGAAGGATGCAAAAAGATGTACCAAGCTAATCAAAAGATATTTGAAGTGGCTATATTATCAGAAAGTAGACTTCAGAGCAAAGAAAATAATAGGTACAAATAGGAACATTACATAGAGATAAAAGAATCTAGCAAAATAAAAATTGTAAATGCTCAACATGTGCTTGAAAGCATAATGAAATATCAAGCTTGAAGTATCCTTTTCCCATGTATGCTAATTAGGTTAATGTACTAATTATGTAGAATATTTTTTATTATCACTGATAAGTTTTGGCTTATGTAATTTGTTATTAGTTGCTGAGAAAATTGTTTTAAAATCTTCCTTTGAGTAAAATTGGTCTTTTCCCCC
>NW_012142033.1:367-662 GCF_000956105.1 Propithecus coquereli | reverse complement strand
CCGTTGGTCAAGAGAAAGGATTATGGACCAATCAGACCCAAGCAGAGTTATTTATATCACTTTTGCTTGAGTGGCCCTTTTTTTTGCCGATTCCCTGGGACTGGACTGTAAGGCTGGAGCTGCTGGCAGTCATTGTGTCATTCTGCCATCTTGAAGGAAAGGTCACTCGAATGAGAGAATAAACTCAGAGAGGAGCCTCACCAAAACCTGAATAGGAACCAGTTACAGATTACATTAATTGAGTCATCTAGCCAATCACACTCAAAGTTATTTGGACTCCTTTTTTTTTGAGCTG
>NW_012142033.1:0-317 GCF_000956105.1 Propithecus coquereli | reverse complement strand
ATAGGAACCAGTTACAGATTACATTAATTGAGTCATCTAGCCAATCACACTCAAAGTTATTTGGACTCCTTTTTTTTTGAGCTGTGATGGCAAATAAATTTGCTTTTCTGTTAAAGCTGGTTTTAATTGGATTTTATGACATTTTAAAACCAAAAGAACCCCAACTAATAAAAAGATGGTATCTTAGCATACAAATGGAAAAAATCATCTCTGTAGAGAATTTTAATTATGACAATAGTTGAATACTAAATAACCATTAGAGAAAATGAGGTAGAGCTATAGGTAGTTCTATAGACAGACATCTGGGATATACGAAC
>NW_012142032.1:6182-7684 GCF_000956105.1 Propithecus coquereli | reverse complement strand
ATTTTTTGAAGAATGGTTTCTTCTTAATTGTTCTGCATAACATTGTGAATATGAATACTATCTTCCTAAAAGCTGAATATGCTTACTCTCACCTTACGTGCCTCTTCTTATCTAGATTAGACAGTAAAGACTTTCCTATGTAATCAATTCCTGCCTGACATTGAAATATGACCATGGTTCTACTGATGTTAATGATGCAATGAAGCATATCTGAAGCTATGCTAAGATGTGACAAAAGTCAAGAAGTACACCATTTTAAGCTATATTTCTCTCATGGGGCTTTTAACAGAGTTCACCCAGAGTCTAACAATACCAATATCAACAATAAGGTTTTGAACTCTTTAAAGGACTAATCATTTTTGCATCTAAAGCTCAGCACAATGCAGGCCCTCAGTAACTGCTTTTTAAAAAATCATCTCCATTTTTTTCTCCCCAGTTATTTGTGAATGCCAATAGAATTTATTACAAAGATTTATAGATTATCATTCCTCAGTGTTTGTACATGTGAGAAGCAGCCACGGGTTTAAGTCTGGTTCTGCCACTCAGTAGTTAACGGTGTGTTGGGTAAGTCAGACCTCATTGCTTATCAGAAAGAGGCAGAGACCTTAATTCTTTACATAATTCTTAAAAATCTATAAAATGGGTTTTCCATTCCTTATGTCTCAAAAATGTCCCTTGATTTCTCATCTAGAACTTTTTTTTCCCCAGAAGCCAGAAAAGAAAGAACTTTTTTTTGAGAGAGAGAAAAAGTCTTAGTCTGTTGCCCTGGGTAGAGTACAGTGGCATCATCATAGCTCACTGCAGCCTCAAACTCCTGGGCTCAAGCAATCCTCCTGCTTCACCCTTCTGAGTAGCTGGGGTGCAGACGTGTGCCATGATGCCTGGCTTTTTTTTCTATTTTTAGTAGAGACGGGGTCTCGCTCTTGCTCAGGCTGGTTTCGAACTCCTGAGCTCAAACAATCCGCCCGCCTCAGCCTCCCAGAGTGCTAGGATTACAGGCGTGAGCCACCGTGCCTGGCCCAACATTTTTAATATTACGGAGACTTGAAAACAAGTTTCTTTTCTAGAAAGTATTTTCATTAAAAAAAATCTTCAGAGACCAGGCATGGCGGCTCATGCCTGTAATCCCAGCACTTAGGGAGGCCAAGGCAGGAGGATTGCTTAAGGCCAGAAGCTAGAGACCAGCATAAACAACATACTGAAACCACCTCTACAAAAAATTTTAAAAATAGCCAGAGTGGCATGCCTGTAGTCCTAGCCGTGCAGGAGGCTGAGCCAGGAGGATCACTTGAGCCCAGGAGTTTGAGGTTATAGTAAGCTGTGATCATACCACTGCACTCCAGCCTGGGTGACAGAGAGAGACTCTGTCTCTAAACAAACAAAAAAATCTTCAAAGCCACGCACAGTGGTGCATGCCTGTAGTCCCAGCTACACAGGAGGCCAAGGCAAGAGGATGGCTTGAGTCCAGAAGTTCAAGATGAACCTGAGCAACATAGCAAAAC
>NW_012142032.1:0-546 GCF_000956105.1 Propithecus coquereli | reverse complement strand
TGTCCCCTGTTGTTTGCTTCTCTGTAATTGCTATTCTGGAGTGACATAGCTGGTGGTCATAAAGATTCTTAATTTTCTCTATAGATAACACCACCTTTTTGAAACCTAAGGGTAGTTTCTAAGATATCATCCAGGCCCCACATTCCAGTGACTGGCTGACCCACCCAGACCAGAGGCCCATACAAAGAAACCGACTAAACTGGAATTGTGACCCCCCCACACCCAGGAACTGACTCAACACAAGATAATTTCTACACTCCTATAATTTGGCCCCGAACCTAACCAATTAGCAAACTCAACTGCCTAATGCTTTGCCTGCCAAACTATCTTTAAAAACCCCATCTCCCAAATTCTCAGGGAGGCGGATTTGAGAAATTCCTTCCGTTTCCCTGCTTAGCACTCTGCAGAATTAAACCCTTTCTCCATCACAACCCTGACTGCCTCGGTGTATTGGTTCTTCTCTGTGCAGCGCGCAATACAACTTGCTTGGAAGGCAACAGAACTCCTGAGCTCAAGGGATCCTCCCTGCCTCGGCCTCCCGAGTAA
>NW_012142031.1:411-4317 GCF_000956105.1 Propithecus coquereli | reverse complement strand
GGACCCATCAAAAAGAACAATTGACTTCCTTCCCCTCCCTGTTATCTCAATATAGTACAAGAGAGAAGATCAAGAATATAACCAGACCTGGCCCAAATCATTTTAAATATAATACCTGTCTCTTAGGTTAATTTAATTTCCATAGAGAGTCATTTACAAGTCAATCTGTTTCCCCACATCTATTCATTCTCCCAAGTATCTATGCATCCTCCCTAGTAACCACTTAAATTGCTGTTCAAGGGAATTATCTATACTCCTCATCTGCCCCCTCCCTTTTAAAATGAGAGTATAAAAACTCCTGGGCCCCACTGGTATCTGTGATTCTCCTCCTTCGCAGGTAAATGAGTCTTTTTCTCTTATTAATCTGCCTTATTGTGCGCTGATCTTTCAGCGAACCTTCCAGGGCGAAGGGGAAGTTTCCCTTCTCCCCCACAGCAGCATTATTTACAATAGCCAAAATGTGGAAACAACCTAAACGTCCATTGACAGATGGATTATTATTCAGCCTTAAAAAAATTTTTTATTGAGGTAAAATATACAAATATACTTTACTATCTTTACCATTTTTAACTCCATTGTTAAGTGGTAATAAATACGTTTATATTCTTTTTTTTTTCCCTCTTCATCCACCCTCACTCCTCCCCTTCTTGGCCTCTGGTCACCACCAATCTACTCTCTATCTTCATGAGATCCACTTTTTTAACTCTCACATATGAGTGAGAATGTGTGATATTTATCTTTCTGTGCTTGGCTTATTTCACTTAGCATGATGGCCCTCCAGTTCCATCCATGTTGCATCAAATGACAGGATTTCATTCTCTTTTATAGCTGAATAATATTGTATTGTGTATATATACCACCTTTTCTTCATTCATCCATCGATGGGTACCTAGGTCGAGTGCATATTTTGGCTATCGCAGATAGTGTTGCAATAAACATGGGAGTGCAGACATCTCTTTGATATATGGATTTTCTTTATTTTGGAGGTATATTCAGTAGTAGAATTGCTGGATCATATAGTAATTCTATTTTTAGTTTTTTGAGGACGCTCCATACTGTTCTACACAGTGGTTGTTCTAATAGTGCACACTCCCACCAATGGTATATGAGTGTTCTCCTTTCTCCACATCCTTGCCAGCAGCTGTATTGACTGTCTCTGAGATACAAGCCATTTTATCTGGGTGAGGTGATGTCGCATTGTGGTTTGGGTTTGCATTTCTCTGATGACTTGGTGATGTTGGGCATTTTTTTCATACGCCTGAAGGCCATTTGTATGTCTTCTTTTCAGAAATGTCTTTTCAGAAATGTCTATTCAGCTCTTTTACCTATATTCAATTGGATTGGTTTTTTTTTTGCTATTGCATTGTTATATGTTCTGGTTATTAATCTCTTGTCAGATGGATAGTTTGCAAATATTTTCTTGCATTCTGTGGGTTGTCTTTTCACTTTATTGATTGTTTCCTTTGCTGTACAGAGCTTTTTAGCTTAATGTGATTTCAATTGTCTATTTCTGCTTTGCTTGCCTATACATTCGAGGTGTTAACACACAAAAAAATCTTTTCGCAGCCCAATGTTCTGGAGCATTTCTCCAGTGCTTTTTTTTTTTTTTTTCCTAGTAGTTTCATAGTTTCAGATCTTAGATTTAAGTCTTCATTCATTTTGATTTGACTTTTGTGCATGATGAGAGATAGGGGTCTAGTTTCACTCTTCTGTATATAGTTACCCAGTTTTCCCACCACCATTTATTGAAAAGTCTGTCCTTTCCCCATTGTATGTTCTTGGCACCTGTGTGAAAGATGAGATGGTTGTAAATGCTTGGATTTAAATCTCAGTTCCCTGTTCTGCTCCATTGGTCTATGTGCCTGTTTTCATGCCAGTACCATGCTGTTTTGGTTACTATAGCTTTGTAGTAAATTTTGAAGTCAGGTAATGTGATGCCACCAGTTTTGTCCTTTCTGTTCAGCATTGTTATGGCTATTCAGGGTCTTTCGTGATTCCATATAAATTTTAGGATTTTTATTTCTATTTCCGTGAAGAGTGTCATTGGTATTTTGATAGGAATTGCACTGACTCTGTAAATTGCTTTGGGTAGTACTGTCATTTTAACAATGTTAATTCTTCCAATCCATGAGCATGGAATATCTTTCCATTTTTGTGTGTCCTCTTCTATTTCTTTCATCAGAGTTTTATAGTTTTCCTTGTATAGATCTTTTACTTCTTTGGTTACATTGATTCCAAGGTATTTTATATTTTCTGTAGATATTGTAAATGGGATTGCTTTCTTGGTTTCTTTTTTCAGATTGCTTGCTGTTGGTGTATATAAATGCTACTGATTTTTGTATGTTGATTTTGTGTCCTGCAACTTTACTGAATTTGTTTATCAGTCCTAATAATTTATTGGTGGAGTCTTAAAGTTTTTCTAAAGGTATAAGATTATGTCATCTGTGAACAAGGCTAATTTGACTTCTTCCTTTCCCATGTGGATGTACCTTATTTCTTTCTCTTGCCTAATTGTTCTGGCCAGGACTTCTACTACTATGTTGAATAAAAGCAGTAAAAGTGAGCATCCTTGTCTTGTTCCAGTCTTTAGAGGAAAAGCCTCCATTTTTCCCCGTTCAGTATGATGTAAGTCATGGGTTTGTCATGTATGGTCTTATTTCGAGGTATGAAAGGAAGAAAATTTTGACACATGCTACAATTGGGATAAAGCTTGAAAACATTATGTTAAGTGAAATAAGCTGGACACAAAAGGACAAATACTGTATGATGCCATTATAGGAGGTACCTGGAATAGTCAAATTCACAGAGACAGAAAGTAGAATAGAGGCTACCAAGGGCTAGAGGGAGTGGGACCTAGAATTGAATGGATATGAAGTTTTAGTTTAGAATGATGAAAGAGTTCTGGCAAGGGGTTGTGGTGATGGTTCCACAACAGTGTGAATGTACCCAATACTACTGAATTGTACACTTAAAAATTAAAATGGTAAATTTTATGTTATATATATTTTACCACAATGAAAAAAGAGATGCAAATGCCTGAAGTGGCCCTTCAGCTAGAGAATGTGATTCAGTTGGTCTAGGTGGGACCCAGGAATGTGTACTTTAACATCTAGCCCAGGGGATTCCAAAGCAGGTGCTACAGGACAAACTCCTCTGTCTCATTGCTAGCGAAATGTAGCCCCTTTGAGTAAAGTCTTTCGTGAGAGAAGGATAGGGTTTTGCATAAAGGGAGAGTTTTCCAGGTACCGCTTAGACCAGTAGATTCTCCTACCTAAGGCCATAGATGTCCATAACATTGCTGTGACTTCAAGAAATCCTAACAGAAGCTTTCATCTGGGGCCCTGTTCACCATTTGTAGATGGCCACATGGGAGAGTCTCCTCTCCTACACTTCTTGCATTGTATGTTTTCTATAGTAACCAGAAACAAGTAGAACGAGCAACTTAAACACAGATAATGAACTTTGTGCAGTCGAAGCAGAATGCCTGAATTTTATGGCTTGAACTTTGTACAATTATTGACTGACAGAGAGCTCTCTACAATGAATATTAATTAATGGGGAGCAGGAAACAGTCCAGCAGAAAGCAGAATGGAATATAGATGAGGGTAATGGGGGTTGAAGTCGTGGAAGCAGGATAACTACTATGACCGAGGATCTGCATTAGGACCAGAATGGAGATACCATGTCAGCTGCTGTCTGATGACTTAACCCTGGAGACCACAGGGGTTATTAGCCTACACTTGTGTATTGCATAATTCTAGTATAAAGTAGATTTACTTCTGTGAGCCTTTTTAGGGACTGAGAATTATTAGATCAGTTATATGTGATTCCAAATAGAAATTTAGGGAGAATAATTCTAAGCTCTGATGAAACTAGAAAGGCAGGTATCAAAAAAGAAGACAGACA
>NW_012142031.1:0-361 GCF_000956105.1 Propithecus coquereli | reverse complement strand
GATCAGTTATATGTGATTCCAAATAGAAATTTAGGGAGAATAATTCTAAGCTCTGATGAAACTAGAAAGGCAGGTATCAAAAAAGAAGACAGACATTTAATATACAAATTATATGGCAATAAAATAAAGTAAATTTTAAGGTTTTTTTTTTACTGGGAATGTGGTATTGGGGTGATGCAATGATAATTATATGTGTTAACTTGGTTGGGCCATGGGGAGCCCAAATATCTGGTCAAACATTCTTCTGGTTGTTTCTGTAAGGGTTCTTGGATGAGACCAACATTTAAATCAGTGGACTTTGATTAAAGCAGATTGCTTCCCCCATCCGTGTGGGTGGGCTTCATCCAATAAGCTGGAGGCC
>NW_012142030.1:1559-2341 GCF_000956105.1 Propithecus coquereli | reverse complement strand
AAATTATAAAATCACTAAAATTCTTCTATTGTGTTTAACTATAAAAATATGCCTAAAATAACTATGACTTCTTAAACAACTTTTTCAAATTGTTTTTTTAATAGTAAGATACTAGTTTAAAGATATGATATTTATAATCAGTTATAAAAAGGTACTTTGATTTGCATTCCCAAATGTGCGAGGCAAATGCATTTCATGTAACCAAAATATTTGCACTCCCATAATATCCTGAATTTTTTAAAAAAGGTATTAACAGGTTTTTAAGAGAAAAGCCAGGTTGTTATAATGAGAATGTGCAGTTTTCTTTGACAGATGTAGAGAAAGGTCATAGAATCCTAGCAGTTGTAGCCATCACAGTCATTTCCAGAATTTACAATAATCTAAATGATAAGATTCTAGATTATTTTAATCTAAAAGATGAAAAAATACTCTGAGCCATGCTCTGTGCTAAAATCTGGGCTCACCTGGGGAAGGCAGGTGTTCTAGGCAACAGGACCAACATGTGGAAAGGGCCGCAGTTGAGAGTGCATGATCTGTTCAAGAAACCAAAAGTGGCTCCTTTGGCTGGAATAGGGAATGGAAAAAGATGAAAACGGAGAGGAAAGCAGAGTTAGGTAGGTACTGAACTGTATCAAGAAATTTGGAGTTTATTCTGAAGGGATGGGGACATGATCACATTGTTACTTCAGAATTCTCACTCGAGATGCAGTATGTGAGATTGATTTGAGGGAGACAACAGAGGCTGCACAGACATTGCTGTGATGATGAAGACCATGATGGTA
>NW_012142030.1:0-524 GCF_000956105.1 Propithecus coquereli | reverse complement strand
TGAATATAACCAGAATATTATTAGTAATATGCTTGAAAATCTAGACAGCATAGAAGATGGAAATGAGTATATCAGAGTATTGGGTTGCTGTTGTTTCCACTAAATTCCCTACTTAGGTTTCCTTTTTTTAAATTATTGTCAATGTAGGTCTGAAAATAAGGGATGGGAGATTCAATATCTCTGTTGGACTCCAGGTTATTGATATTTTTATAAAATATTCAAACAATGAAATTGTTAGTTTTGTTTTTAGTAGTTAAGTATTTGATAATTATCTAAATTAGCATTTTCTTTCAGGACTCTGGGAGTATCAGGCACACTTTTTAATAAAATGTTTCAAGATATTTATTAACGTATTAATCACTTCCATTCAGAAAATTATAGCCTCCATCTCTTTTTTTTTTCAGTTTGCTCATTTCTTTATTAATAACCCTAAGATATTTAGTGCAATTTTCATTTGTACATAGCACGATCTGATTTTGTGAGAAGAACATAGGAGAAAAATAGGATTTTATTCAATAAGCCAA
>NW_012142029.1:6172-7179 GCF_000956105.1 Propithecus coquereli | reverse complement strand
TTTTTTTTTTTTAATTCCCCTGTAAAGGGAATTACAGGTATTTTGTAATTCGATTGAGGCTTTGCTTAATTTTTCAAAGTTATGTTAGGTTATTAAGTATGAAATGTCCGATTTCCTTAAGTACAAAGTTCGACTGATGAGATCTCTGACATTTCACTTTGACACTTCTTGTTTTATTTTTATTGTGAAGTTACATACTCAGTCTTTCACACACACGTTTGTGCTTGTGATTATCTTGCACATTTTTTAAGAGCAAACTTTGTGAAACCATGGATAAGTCAAAAATTCATGTTATTTTCGAATATGAATTCCGTCGTGGAATCAATGCAGCTCAGACAGCTCAAAATAACAATGAAGGGTTTGGGAAGGATGTGGCTAATGAAGGCTCAGTACATCCGTGGTTTGAAAAGTTCTTTTCTGGTAATTTTAATATTGAAAATGAGCCATGTAGGTGACCTGAGACCAAAGTGGGTAATGATGAACTGAAAACTGTAGTGGAAGCAAATTCATCTCGACCTATGCATGAATTATCAGCAAGGTTTGATGTTACCATTCCAACAATATTGATCATTTGAAGGAAATCTGCAAGGTGAAGAAGCTGGATAGATGGGTTCCACATGAATTTAATGAGTGTCAAAAGAGAGAGCATCTGGAAGCTTGCCTTTCTTTGCCGTCGCAACATTAAAGGCAAACCATTTCTATACCATTATTATTACATGTCATGAAAAATGGATTTTTTTGACAATTGCAAATGTTCAGCACAATGGTTGGATAAAGATGAAGTACTGAAACACAGTCCAAAACTGAATATTCATCAAAAACAGCTAATGGTGTCTGTTTGGTGGTCCAGTGCTCGAGTTATCCACTACAGCTTCATGAATCCTGGTCAAGCGATTACGCTGGATATCTATTACAAACCATTCATTTTGTTAGCATGAATAAATATTGTACATGCCTAAGTTGTATTTTATTAAAATTAGAAGATCCATATAGACGATCATCCACCA
>NW_012142029.1:0-276 GCF_000956105.1 Propithecus coquereli | reverse complement strand
TTTTACACAGGCAATATTTTTAATGGAATTGTGATAGATTGGTACAGTAGGTCTATTAGATAGGTCATTTGCATATACCGTTTTAGATACATTATAATGTACGTGTAGCTGGGAGCTTCTTTTGCTCCTATCTAAAATTCTGCCCTTGAGGCCTGGCTTGAAAAGATCATATCTGAATCTATTGGCAAACTATTTTTGTTAGAGAGATATCAGAAATAAAATTCATTTAGAAGGATGAAAATCACTAGGCAACAATTAATTGCTCCAGTAAATGTT
>NW_012142028.1:13128-13427 GCF_000956105.1 Propithecus coquereli | reverse complement strand
AGGTGCAATGGCACGATCACAGCTCACTGTGGCCTCAAATTTCTGGGCTCAAGGGATCCTCCTGCCTCAGCCTCCCAAGTAATTAGGACTACAGACACACACCACCATGCCAGGCTAATGGTTGCCCAGGCTGGGATTTGCAACATTTTAAAGTGTTTACTAGGTATCTTATGCTTTATTGGATGTTATAAAACACAAAAATAAGTAAGACAATCCCTGATCTCCAGGGACTGTAAAATGCTGGCTCCCCCAAATCACCTAAACAGCCTGTTGATAAGACAAAGCTGTTTATTATGTAA
>NW_012142028.1:0-1568 GCF_000956105.1 Propithecus coquereli | reverse complement strand
TACTTCTTCTTCTTCTTTTTTTTTTTTAAGACTAGTCAAGTGCAGTAGTGAGAAGCGGTTAAAGAGTGGAACAAGGAGTTCAATCTGTGGCTCACTGTGAATAATCAGGTGAGATAACTGGCTACCTTCAGACCAGCCAACTCACTTCTTAAGGCACTACCTGTGTTTGAATCTTGGCTCTGGAGTTCATTAGCCGTGTAACTTTAACCCCTCAGGGCTTTAGTAGGGATAACAAAAATAACACCTACCTCATGAATTAGACCAGCACCTCCGCCATACAAAAGGCTCAATTAATATTAGGTATTAGATTTTTTTTTATTTTATTTTATATACAAAGAGCTAGCATGGTTTCTTTTAGTGAGTGGGCTGCCTTGGATAGTCCATTGAAGGAAGACCACTTAGTCCAACTTAATGAAACTGATGTCCTTTGTGATATTTCTGGATCAGACCGTGCTGGTTTGAGCAGATGCGACAAGAGCAAGAACCCTGGCAGAATTTTCACTGGTGGCTGCAGTAGAGTCTTGCTTTCAGGAGTGCAGCGAGGAAAAGGCTAATATTAGCTATGAGTTCTACAGCCAAAACTGTATAACTAACTGGAATGTGGTTCACCTGAAAGATAGAAATTGGTGGATAAAGTTGGCTTAAATTAAAATAATTTATGAAGAGTTACCATTAAGATATCAATGAGTATCACTTCATAGTCACATAAATAACACCAATTATTTCCTCTTCAAAACTAAAATTCCAAAAGTTTGTATAGCACGGAGGAAAAGTACATGGGCTTTTAAGTCAGCCATGACATTTACCATGTGTCTTTGCCTTGGTTCGTCCATCTGTAAAATTGTGAAAAAGAGTACTTCATGGAATTGTTTAGATGAGAGAGATTTAAATAAGATGATGCAAGTAAAGTGATAAGCTGTTTCTGATAAACAGTAAATACTTAATATTATGTTATTAATAAATGTTAATGGTTGTCACTTATTTTAAATAAAATAACAAGGCATATAAGCTGCTTCTGAGATTCCTAGTTTTAACTGTCATTATCACAAATTTAAATGTGGTCAGAATTAGGGCTTCTCATTGTAGATTTAGACATACATAAGCAATCCTAGAACAATCCTATACCTGGTCTACTCATCTAAATATTGTTAAATGAATGCCTCTGTGGGTATACTGAATGTTTAACTTTCCTCTGTGAACCTCATAGCTCAGTATCCAAGATTTTTTGTTTGTTTTGCCTTATTGTTTCAGGTCAGTTTAGCTGAGGGAGGTTGTTTATGCCATCACTAGGTCCTGCTGTATCGAATCTAGTCTTGATCTGAATCTGTTAAAAGGAGCTGAAAGAGGCCATAGCCAGTTGGCCTTAGAGTGGACATTGAGAAAATATGGAAGGTTTGGGAAACCATTTTTTTAGAGTAATAGGAAAAGAATAGGCTATTATTTTCTTAGCTTTAAGTGCCTTGCATATATGGTGGAATTTGAATTACCTTCTCTATGGGCTAACTCTGGTGAAATTGTAGTTAGCATTTTCCCTCACCCAATTTACTCTGCTTAAACCTCATTATTGT
>NW_012142027.1:16236-18388 GCF_000956105.1 Propithecus coquereli | reverse complement strand
CAGAATTTAAATTGCACTGTTTTATTTACATTTTTAAAAAATTTTACAGATTTTTAAATTAACCGAGTATGGGGAAAAATTTGTGTTCAGTTAGAGATAACAATATATGGAGTCCAAAGAACCAGATTTAAGTCCTAGTTCTATCCAAATTGCATCAGCTTCCTGCCCTTGGGTGAGTCATTTATCAATTCCCTCATTTTTGAAGTGGAGATAACAGTATATGCTTTCTCTAGTTCATAGAAGCTCAAGTACTAAAACTTGCAAAATCACTCTACAAATTAAATATTAATATTAGATGAAAGATATTCTAATAAGTTTTACAGGTAATGTCATGTGAGTTATTACCTATTAAATGGGCACTTACTTTCACAATAGTTCAAAAGTATCAGAATCTCTGGTTAGTATAGTGAAAGAGTCTTTTGAATTTTGGAATTTTACTCTTACTATGGAAATCATTCAAGGACATGATTTAGTCTTAAACGTTTCTTCATTTTAACATTCTCAGAATGATTTAGCAATTTTGAGAAGAGAATCCTTGTTGGTGTTTTTGAGAATGCTTCTTTCCAAAACATCTTTCTTTCCTGCCTGGGTTCAGAACTAGCAGAGAAATAAAGAGTAAAATTTTGCTCTTGATATAGTGTACTTGGAGGACGTAGCTTGATGTGAGAGACAATGAATCAGCCCTGATCACAGAAACCCGGGCTAACCAGCTCTTCCAGCGCACGCACAGGCGGTGCTCCTAGCTCAGGAAGGAGCAGGGGACTCAGGCTCCCAAGGGCAGCCCAAGTCATTCTTTCCAAATGTATCAGTCAGAGAAGACAGTCAGTCCGCTTTGGGACAGAAAGAGTCCAGGAGTTGCTTAGGGATAATTCTTCCTTGTGGAGTATGAAAAGGCATTTCCCTTCCCTCAAAGATTTAGGTTCATTTTAGTGAACAAATATGAATCCATACAGAAATGAGCCAAGTCAGTCTGGCTTGTTAACCACTGAAAATTGCTCTTTTTCAACATTTTAGACACTAAATCCTTAAGATTTGTTATAAAGAAAATCTGTCATGTAGCATACCATAGGTAAATCAAAAAGGATCTGTGTTAATGACAATTGTACATGTGAAGGCTGATATTTTTAGCACCTGTAGACCAAGAAAACTTATAAATGGAAAAACATACCTGCTAATTTGTTTGTTTGTTTCATTTTTTTTTTTTTTGCCCACTTTTCTCTTGCGGTTAAGTATTTAGTAATCAAGTCCTTGAGCAAATTACCAACTCGGATAAGTAAAATGAAGACCTATGAATCTAAAGCACATATTTTTCTACTTTTATAGCCCTAGCCATCACAAATGTTTAAGCAACAATCTTTTCCAGAGTGTTTATTTGAAAATACATATTTATCTTACCAACAGGAGCGATACTTACTTCTATATTCCTTCTGCACACTCTGGTTGCGCTCTTCCTTCCGCTCTTCCTTCCCTGACGAGGACGCTCCTTCACTTTCACTGTTCATGGATTTTTTCAGATACCTCAAGCCCTTGGTCATTTGCCACCTCTTCCACACCATATTCCCTGCCATCTCTTTGCTTTCTGAACCCACAGAATTCTTTGCCTCTGGCTCTTTTACAGCACTTGCAGGCGTTTCTACTACAACATGACATGTGCATTACTGAGAAAGCTTGCATTCTATGAAATCACATGCAACAAGTAACAGGGCTTGCTTATGGGAGCACAGATTTGGAGCAGATGACTCAAAAGCTTTGCAACTTCTTACCAGAGCACAGAAAAAAAACAATTGGTACCTCAGAGGATGACGTAGGGGCCCAGGTGGGCAGTGTGTCTGGCAGCTGCGTCAGGATATTAAAACTTCACATTATAAAAAGGCTTTTAGGAGCTGAGACAATATAAAAGGAAATTGTATCTTTGAACTATTGGGGCTGCCATTAACGTGGGCCCTGGAAGAAGAGCAACCAGCCCTACACTGACAGCTGTGCTTGTGCAGGAATGGGGTGTCCTTCCCGGGGAGGGAGCCCTGTTTGCAGGCACTTGTTCGAAATTGTACTAAAATAGGGCTGAAAAGGGCTCTTGCTTGTAAAGTTGTAAAGCTGGGAAGTTTTTCCTTAACACTGTACTCTAGTCCCATCGTTCCAGATCCCTAGGCCC
>NW_012142027.1:0-246 GCF_000956105.1 Propithecus coquereli | reverse complement strand
ACAGAACAATTCACAATTTTGATGAATGTGCAAATCATCCTGAGAGCCTGTAAAATGCATATGTTGAGGCTTACCCTTCAGAGATTTCAACTCTCTCGTAGTTTGGTGTGGGACCCAGGAATCTACAATTTAAAAATCACCTCAAGTGATTCTGATTCAGCTGGCCTATGGATTGTATTTTGAGAAACACTGATTTAAGAAATCTATGCATTTTACCCTTCAGAGATTTCAACTCTCATAGTTTGG
>NW_012142026.1:2501-3462 GCF_000956105.1 Propithecus coquereli | reverse complement strand
TTCTAAATTATAATTCTCAAAATTACTAACCTCAAGGAATTTCCTTTATATGTTTTGTTTTTGTTGTTGTTGCTGTTCAACTGCTAGGTAACCAGATATTAACTGTGAATCCTAAAATAAATAACATTCTAATTTCTCATATGTCTAATATTGGACAAAGTTAATTATTGTACAATATATTTTAATCACACAATTACTAAAAAGTAGGGATTCCACCGTATGAAGCAATTGAATAATTCCTGAAGTAAATTCCAAATTGTGGACTCTTCTTGCATATTTTAGGATCCATTATAAATACCTTGTTTGTTTTTCTTTTCCAACTTGGGAAATTTAGGCAATGTGAGCAAAAAAATTTTTTTTTAATTTTTCCAGATTTTTTCCTGTTAATTACTTCCCTGGCATGTTCTGAAACCACAAGACTCTCAAATTCACATCCTATGTAGAAAGCTACAAACGCTTAGGTCTCTCATCTTGCACTTAATCTTTTCTGTGTCAACAGGATTGAAAATACAATGAGGCATATAAGGATTTTAAATTCTAGAAGCTACATGAAAAATTTTTAAAGGAGTTTTTTTAAAAATGAAATTTACTTTTTAGAACAGATTTAGACTTACAGAAAAATTGAGATTATAATGCAGATACAATGAAATCAGCTGAGACTCTGTTAGAGATTTCATTGACTCTGGAGAACAATTTAGGAGTATCACCATCTTTACCATATTAAGTCTTTTGATCCATGAATATGGAGTGTTGTTCCATTTATTTAGAACTTCTTTATTTCTTTCAAAAAAGTTTTTTAGTTTTCAGAGAATAAGTTTTGCACATCTTTTGTTAAATTTAAACCTAAATAGTTTTTTTCTTTTTGATGCTATTATAAATTAATTTTTCTTAATTTCTACTTGAATGCTCATTGGAAGTGCATATATATATAACTGATTTTTGCACGTTGATTTTGCATTCT
>NW_012142026.1:0-911 GCF_000956105.1 Propithecus coquereli | reverse complement strand
AATCTAAAGAATTAAGTAGTAAGCAAGAAATTTAAATGTATAAGCAGACACTGTCACTGATTCCATAAATGGGGATTTTATATTCTGGAAACTTACACTAGGAAACAAAAGCTTTTTGTCTCTTACTAAAGTCATACCCTTCATAGATCTCAATGGTCCAAGTGCACCAATTAAAGACAAAGTATCAGAGCAGATCAAAAAACAAGATCCAACTATGCGGTATCTACAAGAAACCCACTTTAAATATAAAGACACATATGACTAAAAATAAATGGATGGAGAAAAATATACTATGCTAACACTAATGAAAACAAAGCAGAAGTAGTTATATTAATTTCAGACACAGCACACTTCAAATCAAGGAAAGCTATCACAGATAAAAAGGGCATAATGATAAAGTAGTCAGTTCTCCAAAAGGCCACAACAGTGCTTAATAGGATAAGGAAGAAATAAAAATGTCTTTGTTTGCAGATGAAATGATCATCTATGTTAAAAACACAAAAGGACACACTCCTCTAACAAAAAAGTAATGATAGTAATGTGGATGGATACAAGGGTAATACATAAAAGTCAATCACTTTCATATATACCAGCAATGAACAAGTTAAATTTCAAATTGAAAATTGTAGAGGGGAAGGGCATGCCTATAACCTTCACTTGGGTGAGGCAAAGACATAAAATGTAACCAAAATGTTTGTACCCTCATTATATCCTGAAATAAATAAATAAATAAAAACACAATACCATTTACATTAACACCCCTAAAAATTAAATACTTAGGTATAAATCTAACAAAATATGTATAATATCCATGTGAAGAAAAGTATAAAACTTAGATGAACAGAATCAACTGAATAAAGGGAGAGATATTCCATGTTCAAGGATAGGAAGACTCCATATTGTCAGGCGGT
>NW_012142025.1:40733-41236 GCF_000956105.1 Propithecus coquereli | reverse complement strand
AACTGGGGAAACTTAGCAAGGCCTCTGTGTTCAGATTCTTCTTGGTCTCTGGCTATAGAGCAGAACCCCTTTGGAGTGAGGGTTATGACCTACTTGCAGTGGAGGTAGGTCAGAGAATTCTTATTTCTCATTTTATTTTATTTTTTTAAAGACAGGGTCTCACTCTGTCACCCAGGCTGGAGTGCAGTGGCACGATCACAGCTCACTGCAGCCTCCAACTTCTTGACTCAAGTGATCATTCTTCCTCAGCCTCCCGAGTGGCTGGGACTACAGGTGTGTGCCACAACGCTAGGCTAATTTTTAAAAAATTTTTTGTAGGCCGGGCGTGGTGGCTCACGCCTGTAATCCTAACACTCTGGGAGGCCAAGGCGGGCGGATTGTTTGAGCTCAGGAGTTCGATACCAGCCCGAGCGAGAGTGAGAGCGAGACCCCATCTCTACTAAAAATAGAAAGAAATTAGCTGGACAACTAAAAATATATAGAAAAAATTAGCCAGGCATGGT
>NW_012142025.1:37410-37856 GCF_000956105.1 Propithecus coquereli | reverse complement strand
TCCCTTTCTTTTTTCCTAAGTAAGTTTTCACTGTGAAATATATAAACAAACAAGCACATACATGTATATGGTTAGGAAATAAAATAAGGTTATAAGATAACTTAGATTATAAATATGTAAGATATAAAATAAAACTATGAAAGCAGGAGTTCTAAATGACCTATCTAGGACTGCTATAACAAAGCTCAAAGCCAGAGTCCCTTAAGCAGAAAACATATTGATAAGTAGATTCTTACCCTTGAAGGCAAAAACTAGCTTAATTTTTTTGGAATCCTTACTGCCTAGCACAGTGACAACCTGTGTTACAAGGAGTATATTAATTATCTATTACTGCATAATAAATTACACCATACTTATTGGCTTAAAATAATAAAAACCATTTATTATCTCACAGTTTCTGCTGGTCAGGAATTCAGGCAGGGCACTATGGTGTGGCTGGTCTTTGC
>NW_012142025.1:34197-34985 GCF_000956105.1 Propithecus coquereli | reverse complement strand
TTTTTAAAAATTAGTTTACAAAACTATATAATAATTCATTCATATACTTCAAAAATCAGAAAAATTATTCTTCCCATTCTCTTTGCTTATATGTTTTATTAAACATATTATATGCAGTCATGAGCTCCATAAAGACATTTCTGGCAACAGTGGACTGCATATAAGACAGTGGTCCCATGAGATTATAATATTGTGGTTTTTACCCTACCTTTTCTAGGTTGAGATATGTTAGATACACAAATGCTTACCATGTTATAACTGCCTATGGTATTCTGTACAGTCACAAGCTGTACAGGTGTATAGTCTTGGAGCAACAGGCTGTATCATGTAGCCCGTGTCTAATGCAGTAGGCTGTACCATCGTGCATTCTATGAAGTTTGCACAATGATGAAATGGCCTAAAGATGCATTTTTCAGAAAGTATCCCTGTCGTAAGCCATGCGTGACTGTACTCTGTTCTATACCTTGCTTTTTCACCTAAAGATGAGTCCTGGAGCTCTTTGTTATTAGTCCCTTCAAAGCATTCTCATTCTTTGTACAACTATTTCCTGTGTCTTTATGAATACACCGTCATTACTTAACAGACCCCTATCAATGGACATCTGGATTTAGACACTATTTCTCCTAATAACCACAAAATATTAACTTCTGACTTCTCAAATTATTTTATTAAGAGATCACAAGGAAAAGAGATTCAAACATGTTTAATATTGTCTTACATTTGAAATTTTCTTAGTTAATTATACCAAACAGTTTTGATCAATAAAATTTCCTCTCTGTTCAAAATTT
>NW_012142025.1:21193-21732 GCF_000956105.1 Propithecus coquereli | reverse complement strand
TAATTCTACTTATATCTAAAAGTGAAATAATGGAATAAATGATTAGAGAATATTTGGAAACCTACAAGAAACTTTTATAAGAAAATGGTAGAGAATAACTTTGACAAAGTCATACAAGATTTTCTTTTTAAAAAGTATCCATTTTAAGTAAAGGTTCATTTAGTTGAAGGCCTACTTTTTCACTTTTTACGTTCATTTATAATAGATTACTTTTCCAGATATATTGCCTGATGTCTCTGTTTGACAGTCTTCAAAATTTTAAAAATAAGGGACAGATTTTGCAGGATCCAGTATTATTTACTGACTATAAGAAAAGCAAACAAGGTGTTCTAAGTTCACATCTGAGCAAGTCAACCTTAGGACACCCTCTGGCCAATCTATCTGACCATAAATATGACTTCGAAATTAAGGACTGGGGAAAGATACCTGCTCTTGTTACAGAAGTACTGAAAGGCAGAAATCAGAAAACTTCACACATCAGAAAACTTGGATACCACAGAGACAATAATCACAACAATAACAACAAAAACAAATAGAAG
>NW_012142025.1:20589-21143 GCF_000956105.1 Propithecus coquereli | reverse complement strand
GGTCGTGGGTGTAATATGGTGATTTTATTTTTTAAAAAATGGTTAAGTGGAATTTTTCTTTAAGACAGAAATTTCCCTTCCGTCTCTCCCCTTTTGATTTTTTTTTTCACAATGTAGACTCATGAACTTATTTTATTAAGTTTTTCTAATACATTCCTGTCATTATTCACCTGGATGTTCAAACTATCCCAAATTTCCCAAGCAGGCATGCTTTTAAGTTGACTCCATGTCCTTGTGATATGCCCCTATGGGTTCTGGGGGCATGTCCTTGTTTTCTGGCACTAGAGACGTTTGTTTACACTGATATACAATAAATAGCAATTTTTTCATTTTGTTGTTATTTCTCTTAATTTTAATCTAGAAGAGTTGTCCCTTTTTGTTTTAAAATTATATTGACATATTGAAGACACTAGTCCAGTTTCTATAAGGTTCCATCTTTTAAATTTGTTCCATTGTTTTCTCATGATATCGTTTAACTTTCTTTATCACCTATATTTCCTATAATGTGAAACTGAGACCTAAATGTTTCATTAGCTACAGGGCAAGTATTTTTG
>NW_012142025.1:8803-10974 GCF_000956105.1 Propithecus coquereli | reverse complement strand
GCAATGTAGAACAGCACCATTTTCCTTCACACTGGCCAACATGTTGCTATCAAATTTTGAGATCATTGTAATTTATAGTTGAAAAATGATATCACATTGTAAATTTAACGTTCTTTTCTTTAAATATAAGTAAAATATATTCATTATCATCCCATTTTAAAGATATTAGTGACTATATTCCTATAATTGAGAGTCAGGAACTCTTTATATATTACCAACTTATTTTTACCGCTATTTTCTACTTTTGTAAATTCAATTTCAGTCATCATTTCCTCACTTTTTACCCTCACATATTGTCTCACATTCTCACTTCACTGGCTTTGCACTTGTAATTCTCTTTTTCTGAAATGCCTTTCTCTAGACTTTCCTTAAATCCGAAATCAGAATCTGAATTCCATATGCACAGAATATCTCCAGGTGGTAGCAGAGGGGAGACATCGTTAACAAGGATCATTTCTGGGTAGGAGAATTGGGTAAATGGAAACAGAGATTTAGGGAAGACTGACTTTTCACTGCGATATCTTTTGTACTTTTGAATTTTGTATCAAGTTTATGTGTAACCTCTATACAAGCGAACACATGCGCAAATACACATACATTGTTAATTCACATCCTTGTCTTGCAAGAGGCATAGCTTGAATGTAATTTCCAGCTAAAAGTTATTTATCTTTAGTATTATCAATACTCATGGACATTAACTACATATACATATCTATAAATTACATAACATATCCATTTTTACAGAAAAATAAAAAATATGTCTTGTGTAGCTTGCTATCTTTTTGATTCAGAATCTACATCTGATTATTCTTTGAGTTCTGCCAACATGTTTAGCATATTTCTTAATCAATGTAGGTATTCAAAGACTGTTTAATTCATTTAGCAAATATTTATTGAGTTGCTGTTCTGGGAAAGTATCTTGGCAATCACGGGCAATAGAATTTATAGTCACAATCCTTGCCCTTAGACATCCCAGTTAATGATGAAGATAAACACGGAGATAAATAATTCTAATAGGTGCAATTTAGAGACATGCAAAAAGGGAAATGATAAACATCAAGTGATTATCTATCTCAGCATTTCCCAAGGACTCAGCCAAGTGGTATTTTCTTGTGATGATTTTAGGTGATCACCAGGAACACTTTTTTATTAGATAATGATTTATTGCAGAAAATACATTAAAAAACTAATAATTTTGTGGAGATTAATTTTGTATGAGGTTAAAGTAGACATTTAATTTTAAGGAGTTAGTCACTGTAAAGTAAAATATTAAGTAAATAAGCGTTTAGACAGAACACAGCTACTGCAACGGTGCGGCAGAGATAAGAATGACTGAAGCCCGGCAAATGTTGATCTGCCCCATCCCAACCAGGTCCACGTTGCCTTGATAAAGACGATTATAATTAAATGTTAGAACAGCTTCCCTTTCCTGCGGGTTTACTGTGTATCAAGCATTGTGTTATGTACTCTATGATAGCGCATGTAATAGTCACAACATCCCAAAGAGATTTGTATTTTCTTGAGGAAAGAGAGGCTGATGGAGGTTAATTAAATGGCATAGATCACTAAAAGGTTATTTTTTTAAACTATATGCACTTGTACTTACTAGGAGCAAAGTATTGGAGGAAAGGATCACTAAAGATTCTGACCTGGTAAAATTTTGAATTTGAGAGAGGATAACAAATTCGAGATGAATAAATACCCTTTATGAGAGATTCTGTGAACTGGTTTTATAAACACTTGGGGCAAGAGAAGGATTGGCCGTGGGAGGTGAAGTCAGGGAGGAAGGAGAGAAGCTTAACCAAAGTTTGTTCCAGCTGATCATTGGGGACAAGAAGTTCATGAGCCAAACAATTAGAATTTGGAGGCTGAGTCTGGCCTTGTCCTGGGTAAACAAGGGGACATCCATGAGTTTTATCTGAGTCATATGGGCAAGGGCGTTTTTTGCAGTATGCTGTGTTCCAGAACACGAAAGGATGGGGGGATTTCTTAACCTTCACTGTTTGGCAGGATCACGGGGCTCAGGTCAAGTTCAGTGTTGTCAATACATTTCTAGATAAACATGTGCGAGAATTTTTAAAAACTATATGCCTAGAAGTGGAATTGCTGGGTCAAAAAGTGTGTAGCTTTGCTTTCACTAGATAATGCCAAATTGTTTTCCAGAGTGGTTT
>NW_012142025.1:5346-7088 GCF_000956105.1 Propithecus coquereli | reverse complement strand
TACTTTTTGTTGGCTCTTTTTATATACTTATTATTCCATATACATTTTAGAACCCTTTGTTGAATTCCAAGAAAATCCTGAAAGGACTATATTTGGAATCTCCAAAAATTAGGTGAGAATTGGCATTTGTCTTTATAGCAAGTGTTCTGTTTAGAAAAATAGTGTGTCTTTCCACTTTCAAGGTCCTTGGAATAAATTTTTGTATTAACTTCCCCATAAATCTTTTACATTTCTTTTTAAGTCCTAGGTATTTTATAATTTTGAGAGTTTTTAAAAATTTCACTGAATGAAATCATTTTGCCATTCCATTTTTTAACTTAGTTACTGCTTATGTAACATCTACAAAGTGCTGTGGATCTTTGTATACACACAAACACACACACATACAAATACACACACATCACACAACAAATAATAAAATGCCCAGATTTGAGAAATATATAAACTTTTGGGTACATTATTTAATTTGCATGTTTCAGAACTCTATGGGCCAGCAATTACACTTGTAGATATATAGCCAAGAGAAACCAATACATGTGTCGACCAAAAATATGTACAAGAGCTGAGCTTAACCAAAGTTTGTTCCAGCTGATCATTGGGGACAAGAAGTTCATGAGCCAAACAATTAGAATTTGGAGGCTGAGTCTGGCCTTGTCCTGGGTAAACAAGGGGACATCCATGAGTTTTATCTGAGTCATATGGGCAAGGAAGTTTTTTGCAGTATGCTGTGTTCCAGAACACGAAAGGATGGGGGGATTTCTTAACCTTCACTGTTTGGCAGGATCACAGGGCTCAGGTCAAGTTCAGTGTTGTCAATACATTTCTAGATAAACATGTGCGAGAATTTTTAAAAACTATATGCCTAGAAGTGGAATTGCTGGGTCAAAAAGTGTGTAGCTTTGCTTTCACTAGATAATGCCAAATTGTTTTCCAGAGTGGTTTCACGATTTACACTTCCACTAACAGTGACTGAGAGCTCCAGCTGTGCCACATCGTCACCAACGCTCAAGGGTTTTAAAAGCTTGCCAGGGTGGTGGATGTGAAGTCGGTCTCACTGCATTTCCTTCATTATTGAGACTGAGCATATTCCACTGTTCATTGCACGTGGATGTTTCTTCTTCCATAAAGCATCTTTGCCTCATTTTTCTGTTGGGTTATCTTTTTCTTACTGATTTGTGGGAGTTCATCAGTATGTTTGGGAAGAATAAATGTAAGAATGACTGAAAAGGTACCGAACTGAGGAAGACTGAGATTAAGTTTGGGAGATCCCCATCTGTAACCGGTTCTATAAACAAATTTCAATGACCTCATATGTCTTTCATAATCCTTTCCCTCTCATGTTTTAGATTCTCGGGCCAGAAGGGCTTGATGACCTTTCTGAGTTGTTTCCCAGAAATAACATAATTTCTGGAAGACCCAAGAGTGGAAATTCTGAACGCTGAGCAAGCTTCCTGGCGCCAAGGCTCGCCATCCGCACCGTCTGCCCCCTATGCACAGTAGTCCCTCATGGGCTACACCACAACCCGCCCCAGCGCACGTGGCCCCTCCTTAAAAAGCCCGTGATCTCCGTTGGTTGGAGATTGATTTGAGACTTCTTCTCCTGTTTTCCCCATGTCTTTCCCATTAAAATTTCCTTTCTGCCTTGGCAAAAAAAAAAAATGTTTTGATATACTAGACATTTCAGGGTTCTGAGCATTATATGAGATGATCCATGTCAATTATTTAGCACAGAATTCTCGATA
>NW_012142025.1:0-266 GCF_000956105.1 Propithecus coquereli | reverse complement strand
CGACCCGTGGTGGGCTGACGGGGCCCTTTACTAACGATGGCTGTGTTTATAATGGAGTTGAGGAGAGTTCGCTGCAGGCAAGAAGAGAGGCTGACATAGTAATTCAGAAGTATGAAGAGGACTAACTTGAGGAAATAGCCTCTCATTTTTATCAAGTAATTCACTATTTTTTTTTTTTTTTAATTGAGACAGAGTCTCACTCTGTTGTCCTGGCTAGAGTGAGTGCCGCGGCGATCTCCCTAATCTAAATACATCCACCATAACTG
>NW_012142024.1:15696-16656 GCF_000956105.1 Propithecus coquereli | reverse complement strand
ACTCTTTAACTGAACTGACCTGTGCTTAGGACTGAGAAACTGATTCAGAAAAATATGGGCCACTTAATTCCAATCTATATTTTTTTCCCCTTTGCCAATCTCGTATCTCACAAATCTCTAACCCAAATCTCTCCATGGCTACCAATTCTACTTTAATATATAAAACTCTCTAAAAATAAATTTTCAAATGGGGGACAAAAGGAAACCAAAAATATTTTACCCCAAAATATACTGTGACGTATTTTGAGATGACTGTTCGGAGAGCCTGCAGACTGGAATAGAGCCACAAAGCAGCTTTTTTGTGGAGATTTTCATCTGTGGAGAAAAATCTACATTAGTGAAAATAGACTTTCTCTGAGGCTTTGCATGTGCATATCTAGGAATGATGAACTCATGGGAAGGAGAATGAAAGTCTAAAACACCTTCAAAGATCTGACAGAGAACCTGTTACCACAAGCTACCGTCTATTCATTCATACCTGTGAGGTTTCATCCTCATAACAAGACAGAGCTGGCTAGCCAGGTCTTTTCTCTTCTGTTCCTCAAATAACCTGTTTTGCCATGCTCTAAGCCCTATTCTTCCTGTAACCTCAAGATGGTATAAAAGCATCAGACATCTAGTCCTTTCTTTGCGTGTTCATATTTTGTATGACTCTCGTACGTATGTATACAAATTAATAAATGTATATGTTTTCTTTACCTGTTGTTAATCCATCTATTATCATTTTGTTTTATAGACTAAAATTATCAAACTTTCAGGGGAAAAATTTAAACTTACCTCTAATATTAAATACATGGAGAATGATACCTTTAAAGAAATTAATGCTATGGTAATTTGATAGAAGAGATTACTTTGAACTAGAAGAGGCAGGAAAACGAAATCCATGAGTACAGATATGAGTAGACCTTAAATGATGGTGGGTTTGTGGAAAAGCAGAAAGCACAGAGAAGACATTCTAAG
>NW_012142024.1:0-1691 GCF_000956105.1 Propithecus coquereli | reverse complement strand
AAAGATGGCAGGTTTGAGAGGAAGTTGAAGCATCCCAGTTTCCTTCACTTGTTAAGGGAAAGATTGAAATATTGATCACCTTTAGGCTTTTTAAAAAATATAAAATTATGGACATTTACATATTATAAATATCTAAGGAAAGCCATTGAAACAAAGGAAAAACTATATATAACTTTGAAATCAGAAAAAAGAAACAAAGGACGGAAAGAAAACTCCATTAATCTAATATACTCTGAGAAAGAAAGAAAGAACCAACAAAACAATGGAAATAAAAAGATTCAAATAACCCCAAATATATCAGTATTCATAATAAATAAAAATGAGCCAGTTGCAGGTAAGGAGGTGTATTTGAAGAGATTCCCTTGAGGGGTTTTGTTTCAACAAGATACGATGAGTGTCTCTTTGCCCAGAGACCGCAGCATGACTCCTTCCTGAGGCACCTCAAAGTTGCAATTTGGCCTAAGTAATGCCAGTGGTGGTGGAGCCATGAGTGTACTGATTTCCCGGGACTGTACTGCTCTCCCAGGGTTTGTTCAGAGCCGGGTTTTATGAATAATTCTCTTGGACTAGATATGGACCATGTAGACGGAGAGTAAAACTAGGATCATTTCAAATTCAACCTTAGAAAACTGCCTTAAGGGAGGAAGACTGAATGAGCTATGTGATCCAGACTGCCAGCGAAGTAGAGGCTGTGAGAAGACCCACAAGCCTGGGGAAAGGCATGCATTGTCTGATGCATGAGAGTTACAGGTAAGAGATCCAAAATCTCAGCTCCCACTAGAGTATCAGCTTTAACTAGCTGCCAGATGCAGAGAACACAAAGGCACTTAGCTAAGGAAGAACTGCCCTGCCCCTTATTCTTATATCTCACTGATTTCCTCCATTTAGTGCTGGCAGTTCAAGCCAGCAGCTAGCAAAGATAAAGCAGGTATCTTTTAATAAAAAGAAAATGTGTCATTGTAAATACTAATAAAAATAGAATTTAGAGTAAAAAGCATTCATGAGGATTAAAGAAGGATATTGCATAATGGTAAATGGAACAAATCACTAAGATATACCAATTATAAACTTTCATGTAGTTAACAATGTGATATTAAAAAACATCAAATAAAATTAATAGCATTATAAAGGCAATTTGAGAAATAAAGAAGGTCAGTAAATCTTTTTTAGAAAGTTACAGATCAAAAAACAAAAAATAAGTACATGAAAGTATTGAATAACATATTTCTCTGTCAACCTAATCATCATATGTGGGAATTTTGTGTCCTAAAAAATAAAGACTATGCCTTCTTTTCAAGAATCAAATATTCATAAAAAATTGATGAAATATCAGCATAAAAAGAAGGTATTAACAAAGTTCAGAGATAATATCATGTAGCTCATACATTAACATGTAAAAAATAGCAAAAAGGTAATGTTATTATATTACCTTTAAAACATTCTAAATAAATCATGAGCTAAAAAGTAATAAAGTTAGAAATTATCAAATGCCTAGAGATTTGACATATTGGAAATAATACAAATTAAAACTCATGAGATGCATCCAATTCTTGTTTAAAAGGAGATTTATAGCCTTAAATCAATATATTAGAGGAAAAGGGAAAAATAGTGAGCCAACATTTAACTTAGAAGTCTTAAAAAAAAAAACTGAGTAAAATCAATGAAAATAAGAGTATAGAAATTAATGGAAT
>NW_012142023.1:3240-4051 GCF_000956105.1 Propithecus coquereli | reverse complement strand
ATGAACAACCTAATACTACACTTTAAGGAAATGGAAAAGAAGAACAAACTAAGACCAAAGATAGTAGAAAGGAGAAAATAATAATGATCAGAACAAAAAAAAAACCTTTTAGCTAGATTAAGAAAAAGAGAGGAGACTCAAATAAAAGCAGAAATGAAAGAGGAGACATTACAACTGCTATCACAGAAATACAAAGGATATAAGACACTACTATGAACAATTATATGCCAAGATATTGGATAACCTAGAAGAAATGGATGAGTTCTTAGACAAAAACAAGTTACCTAGACTAAATCATAAAGAAACAGAAAGTCTGAACAGATTGATAACAAGAGACTGAATTAGTAATAAGTCTCCCACCAATGGCTTCACTATTGAATTCTAGCAAATATTTAAAGAACTAATACCAATGCTTCTCAAACTATTCTAAAAAAATTGAAGAGGAGGGAAAACTTACAAACTCATTTTAGGAGGCCAGCATTACCCTGATACCAAAATCAGACAAGGACACTATAAGAAAAGAAAATGACAGGCCAATATCCCTGATGAAAATAGATGCAAAAATCATCTACAAAATACTAGCAAATTGAATTCAAAAGCACATTAAAAGGATCATTCCACCATGATCAAGTCAGTCAAGGTTATCCCTGAGATGCAAGGATAACTTCACAAATGAGTATATACACAAGTGAGTAAACATGACGCATCACATTAACAGAATGACAAACAAAAAGCATATGATCATCTTAATAAATGGGGAAAAGGCATTTGACAAAATTCAGTATCCTTTGATGACAAAAAATCTCAATCA
>NW_012142023.1:0-1079 GCF_000956105.1 Propithecus coquereli | reverse complement strand
TTGAGCTTAAAATCATAATTATCAGAGATTGAGGGGGTAGGAGAATTTGGGAGATATTGGTCAAAGGATACAAAATTTCAGTTAGATGGGAATAATAAGTTCAAGCAATCTACTGTACATCATGGTAACTTCTGTTAATAACACTATACTTCATAGAAAATTGATGAGAGTACATTTTAAGTGTTTCCACTACAAAAAAAAAAATAAGTATGTGACGTAGTACCTATGTTAAATAGCTTAATTTAGCCATTCTATAATGTATACATATATCAAAACATCATACTGTAGATATATAATTTTTTTTTGTCAGTTTAAATAAATAAGATCCACCTCCAAAAAAAAAAGAAAAAGGAGAAAAAGGCAATAGAGTACTTATAAACTTCAAGAGTTTTTAGTGAACAAACTTTTCTCTAGAGTTCAAGAAAATATAGTGATATAGCCACAACAGCTGTGGGGAAGTTAAGAGGGGAATAGAAGGTTAAAAAGTGAATCATGAGTCTTCTATGAATCATAAGCTATCAATAAATGATATTATTTTTGTTTACTTTGATCTAGTTGTCAGTAAACTAGTTTATTCAAAAATTATTAGGTATTATAAAGGTAAGAGGTTATCTCTTTTTTAGGACAGCTAAATCAAGCTGCTGTGTTTGCTTATTTTTTTGTTTTATTTTTTAACCTGGTGATGAGGACTATGGGCATGGAGTAATTTGCTCCTTTCAGCTAACAATCCTGGGATAGTCCTCCATGTACTTCTCTACCTTGCTCTAGTATAAAATTGAAGGGTGAAAACCTTGGCTTGTTCTTATTGTCAATTCTATATCCTGTTTAGAGGTAGCAGTATCACATAAAACTCACTGGAAGCAAGCACCTAGTCTTTGGCCATTAACACATAAACTACACTGAACTGAGCCCCTTACTGTATCATCATATTCCACTTTTGTCTAGAAGGTAGAAGAAATTTTCCTAACAACAAAAACAGAATGTTACACAAGTAAAAATAGTTTTCCTGTAATTTTTATTAATAGTAACACATCTAATAAAAACTCTACTTGCTAAGGCAATACCTTATATAAGATAGA
>NW_012142022.1:3928-5478 GCF_000956105.1 Propithecus coquereli | reverse complement strand
CTTCAACCATTTAATCCTCAGTCTGTTCATCCATAGAATGGAAATAATAATATAACCTACCTCATTGAATATGTTTGATAAGGATTATAAATTAATATATGCTGAACATATTAATCATCAGGGAAATGAAAATTGAAACCACAATGAGATATCACCACACACATGTTAGAATGGCAATTATCAAAAAGATAAGTGTGGAGAAGAGGTGTTGGTGGAAATGTAAATTAGTATATCCATTATGGGAAACATTATGGAGGTTCTTAAAAAATTAAAAATAATGCCACCATATGATCCAGAAGGCCAACTTCTGGGGGATATATACACAAAGGAAATGAAATCAGTATATCATAAAGATATCTGCACTCCCATGTTTATGGCAGTATTATTCACAATAGCCAAGGTATGAAATCAACGTAAGTGTCTATGGACAGAAGAATGGATAAAGAAAATGTAATGTACATATATAATGGAATACCATTTAGCCTTAAAAAGAAAAAAAAAGAACAAGGAAATCCTGTCATTTGCAACACGAATGAACCTAGAAGACATGTTAAATGAAATAAGCCAGGAACAAAAAGACAAATAACCACATGATCTCAGTTATACGTGAAATCCAGAAAGTTGAACTCATAGAAGCAGACAGAAGAATGGTGATTGCCAGGGGTAGGAAATGGGGAGATTTTGGTCAAAGAGTACAATATTTTAGTTAGAGAGGATAAATAATTTCTAGGGATCTATTGTACAGCATGGTGACTATAGTTAATAATGTATTGCACACTTGAAAATTATTGAGAGTAAATCATAAATGTTTTCACCACAAAAAATAAGTATTGAGGTGACAAATGTGTTAATTAGCCTGATTTAATCATTTCACAATGTATGCATACTACATTAAAACATCACGTTGTACATCATAAATGTACACAATATTTTTATTTGTCATTATACCTTAGTAAAATTGGGGAAAAATTAAAAACAAATAAATTAATATATATACAACACTTTAACCAGTATCTTCACATGGTTACTCTTCATGTGATACTATTATACTTAGCAATCATAGCTTAATCATATTATTTATGCTTCCTTTGATACTGTTCACTTTTTGCCCACTATTCATTCAACCAATATTCATTTGCTGCCAACTATGTAAGAAGCATAGGTGCACAAAAGCACACACCTCTGTTCTCATGTGATTTTATAATTACTCTATTTTTGTGAATATATTACTCAACTTTTCATTATGTATTCTTTACTATTTTTCTATTGTATTACTGGATTAATACCAATAATAATAAAATCATTATTGAGATAATGTCACAAATAAATATAAAATTTTACTGAGAAATGATTCAAAGGGGAGTGGATTAATGCTATGAGGACCTCATTGTTTTTCCATACTCAAGAGTAGACCTGATACACAGCTGTTATCCAGACTCTCAAGGTTAGAAAGAATTGAAAGGATACCCAATTAAACATGTTTGTTGTTTGTATGTTATTCATTCTCTTTAATTATTATTTTCAGTACATTTTCTATCATTTAGTCAAAT
>NW_012142022.1:0-263 GCF_000956105.1 Propithecus coquereli | reverse complement strand
CTAGCCCAGGCAACAGAGTAAGACACTGTCTCAAAAAAAAAAAAAAAGAAGAAGAGATCCCAGAACTGTTTTATTATTTTGGGGGTGCCCCAAAATAATCTGTAAACCTACAATATTGAAACTCTCCATCCTTATTCCTACCAAACTCCTGCTTATCCTCCAAGGTTCACCTCTTTCCCAAATATGAGCCAAAGTTAGTCCCACCCTTTTCCAGCACTTCCCACACAACTCCCCTGTGGTTCTTGACAATCTCACATCATGTG
>NW_012142021.1:1061-2395 GCF_000956105.1 Propithecus coquereli | reverse complement strand
TGTACACCCATAATTTGCTGAAATAAAAAAAAAAAAAAAGAATCTTATCTGTGATGTACTTAGTAGACAATTATAACAAAACTATAGTGTTCAAATGTAAATCAAATACTTAGTCTTCTAGTTATTTAATTTGCTTTTCTGATCATATTAGGACAGATAGTTTTCTTCATGTATTTTATTCAAGTATTAGATATGTAGTTCTCCATAAACATATTTTCCTAATTCAGTCTTGAAATTTCATAATACTATATATTTTGAAGGACTCTGCATTCAATCATATGATCTCATGTAGGACATATGTTCTGATAAGATGTTTCACATAATTTAAATTACACACACTTATAAACACATTATCAAATGTTTATCATGTATTTTTACTGTTCTGCTTTTCAAAATGTGATAAGGAATATGGAAGATTCTATGACACTTAACAAATGAGGAAATAGAGTCAACATTTAATTGCTTGTTAGTGACTCGAATTTACATAACTGAGGAAAGTAAGCAGTATGCTACTGTTTTACAAAATTTGGGGGAAGAAGAATTACCTGGGTATTTTATTAAAGATAAGAATTCCTGGGGCCCTGAACTTGAGACTCTGATGTAGGTTCAGGTTTGGGACTAGGAACTCCATTTTTAATGCGTGCACCAGATTGATTCCTGTGTCCAAGCATGTTTGGGAAACACTGCCATATACTATAGAATTTCAAATATCAGTCGAGGATCTCTGAAACTATTATCCAAAGGAATTTCATTATTTATCATCTTAACAAACATAAGCAAATGGACCTATAAAGGCTAAGGGCAGTGATAAGCAAACTAATAGATGCACATTATGTTAGTAGTTCTTGCTTTTACCAAACAACCATTAAGGGCCAGACAGTTTTCCACAACATGTTGGCAAAGAGAAAACATTGACAACCATGGAGACATTCTCAATGTTATAGCCAAGATTAATTTTTTCTACTTATCTCTTTGTTATGGAAAGTTTTATCTTCCTTAAATATGAAAGGTAGGTACTGAGAGAAAAAAAATCATATTTTTTTCAATATTTTCTCTTGTATTTTTTTCCAAAACATGCATATTTGATGTTTATGTCAAAACATTGAATTATTAGTCTTTCGAATATGTTAATTATAGAGTCTAAAAGTATTTTATACATTCAGACTTAGAAAGGAAAGTCTACATCAATACTTTGACATAAAAATGTATATTTTTCCAATGAGAAATTATTTTATACAATTATTTTTATCCAATTACTTTTATAAACAAATGGAGGACAATAACATAAAAGATACAGGAAATGTAGAAAATATTATTTTTTTCTTATTCTGTTA
>NW_012142021.1:0-1011 GCF_000956105.1 Propithecus coquereli | reverse complement strand
TTTCAAGTATGCTAATTTCACATTTCTAATATTCAGTGTAACAGTAGTGCATGTCATCAGTTTATTATGCCTATGATTATACAAAATAAATATATTCTTCTATATAACATTATTTTTGAGATTTGTTAAAGGCACGTATTATCATAACACATCCTGAACACTTTTGCTTTGTGCTGTCTGGCTTTAATTATTATAATTTTTCCTAAAATATTCCTAGAAAAATTTTACTTAAACCTCCTCAAATTGTTCACCTCTAAAAATATTTTATATGAGAATTGTGCCTATACATTTAAAAGAAAAAGACTACACATTATTCTGAAGTAAATTCAGAACAGAAAATTATCAAATATTGTCAGATTTGTTCTAAAATCTCTTAATGTTTATTATTGATTAAATCAAAACTATGTATGTTATAATATTGTATATAGGTTAAAACAGTGTAAAAAATGTCTGATCCTTATTTAGATCTTTTGCCATTCTAGAAACTTATAATTCTTCTGTACCTGGCACTCTTTCTAGCATGTAGCTATTATACCTGTATTGATCATGTGTTATTTAAGGATAGCTTGTACAGATCAATATTGTGCTGTAATATGCTCTTCCAGGGGCACATTACTGAACTTGATATATTTTATTTTCTAGATTGCTCTGAGGGGCCCACCTGGCCCAATGGGTCTAACTGGAAGACCAGGTCCTGTGGTAGGTTACCCAAAAAAACATAGTGTATTTTAAAATTTCCACATTAGTGGTTCCCTGTACAACTTCTGCTAGGCATTGTACATATCTCTGGCTGGTGAAAAATAGTATACATGTATCTATTCATGTTATTGCTTTCATTTAAAAAAAATCTCTTTCAATTAAGTTTTCAGTATATTTTTATGAAAAGGATTCAATGAAAAGTTTTTAAATCAAGTAAATGAAAAATATAATTGAGTCCCATGTCAAACTATTAATTTCTGAAACCGTAATTATAAATTATTTGCCTATTATCTAGTTACCAAAATGTAATTT
>NW_012142020.1:6299-7880 GCF_000956105.1 Propithecus coquereli | reverse complement strand
CGCCCAGCCTACAAATGTAGTTTTACTTGTTCTCTTCCGATTTGGAAGCCTTTTCTTTTTCTTCTTTAATTGCACTAGCTAAAATTTCCTGTAGAAGGTTGAATAGCGACAGTGAAATTGGGCATCCTTCTCTCCTTTCTGATCTTAGCAGAAACTTTCAGGCTTTCACCACTGAGTTTGATGTTAGCTGTTTCTCATAAATGCCCTTTATCATTCCTTTCTAGTTTTCTGAATTTTTATCATGGAAGGGTGTTGGGTTTTGTCAAATGCCTTTCCTGCATCCGTTGAGATCATCGTGTGGGGTTTTTTCTATGTGTTTTTAGTTGTCCGATTAATTTCTTTCTATTTTTAGTAGAGACGGGGTCTCGCTCTTGCTCAGGCTGGTTTGAGAATTTTCTTATAAATAAGAACAGCCCCACATTGTAGCTCACACTTGTAACCCGAGTCACTCGGGTGGCCAAGGCAGGAGTATTGCTTGAGGCCAGGACTTTGGGAACAGCCTGGGCAACACAGCAAGACCCCTGTCTCTGGAAGAAATGAGTAGAAGGCTTGGCATGATGGCTCACCCCTGTAATCCCAGCACTTTAGGAGGCTAAGGTGGGAGGATCATTTGAGGCCATGAGTTTGGGATCAGCCTGGTCAACACAGCAAGATCCTGTCTCTACAAAAAATTTAAAAATTAGCTGGGCATTGTGGCTCATGCCTGTAATCCCAGCTACTTGGGAGGCTGAGGCAGGAGGCTGAGGTTGCAGTCAGCCCTGATTGTGCCACTGCACCCTTGCCTGGGTAACAGAGCAAGACCCTATGTCTAATTTTTTTAAAAAATGAATAAAAATTAGCCAGGGATGGTGGTGCACACCTGAACTCCGAGCTACTAGGGAGCTGAGGTGGGAGGATCACTTAAGCCCAAAAGTTTGAGGATGCAATGCACTATAATCGTGCCACTGCACTCCAGCTTGGGTGACATAGCAAGACCCCATTTCTAAAAAAGAAAAAAATATAAAGAATAAATACGCATGGAAACCCATACTATGACCCATTAGCAATGACACTAGAGAGGAATACCCAAGAGCATTGAAAAAATACCCTTATGTTGCCAATTAAATACACTCCCAAATACAGGTTCAATGTTCAATGAAGATATCATAATGCAAATGAGAAAGTGTTTACAGCTAGAGCCATAAAGAAAGCACAATTATATAAAATGTGTATAATATAGCAGAAAATGGCCAGGCCCGATGGCTCATGCCTGTAATCCTAGCACTCTGGGAGGCCAAAGTGGAAGGATCACTTGAGGTCAGGGGTTCAAGACAGCCTTAGCAAGAGCAAGATCCTACCTCTACTAAAAATAGAAAAAAATTAGCCATGTGTCATGGCACGTGCCTGTAGTCCCAACTACACAAGAGGTGGAGAGAGGAGGATCACTTGAGCCCACGAGTTTGAGGTTGCAGTGAGCTATGATGATGCCACTACACTCTAGCCAGGATGACGGAGCGAGACTGTCTCAAAAAGAAAAAATGGCAGAAAATCTACTTGGAAACTCTTTCAAAAACAATTAAACTTTATAATATAAAATCACTA
>NW_012142020.1:0-1329 GCF_000956105.1 Propithecus coquereli | reverse complement strand
TTGGGCTTTCTGAGTAATCTGAAAAAAGCTATCATCTCCCTTTCTGCTATTGGGTTTCTATATTGCTTCTGTTAGATCAACTGGGAAGAGATGGTATGTGTGGCAAAGCAGAATCCATAGACAAAGGACAGGGAACTGCAAGCATGTGACGCACCCATCCCAATCACGCATCCAGCAGAAGCCATGACAACAGTTCAGTGACTCAGCCCACAGGGTCACTTTAGCTTCCCTTTTCTACTGCCAACTTGGCCCAAAACCTTATAGGAACATGGACCACGGAGACTAAACTGCATGGGTTACAGGTTACAGTGACAGCTACACTGCCACCAGACTACAGTATCTTTTGGCAGAGAGCGGGGAGAGTGCAGAACAGTGGCAGAGCCTCGCCCAAGGGCCAAGGTGATTATGGCGCCGATATGTTACCAACTAGCACTGCTGCTTTCTCTCCTGTGGGCAGTGGCTGAAATCTACCAGCATCTGGCAAGCTCCCAAGGCCCAGGACCCCTTTCTTTCTGCTCCTCAGTCCCGGGTACACTGGCTACCCTGGTACCCAAAGGTCCTTCTCTGTCAAGAATGGTCAGGAGGGAGACTCATGTGCCCACATCCAACAGAAACATAAAAGTCTGAGTCCTTTCTCTCCCTGAAGTTTCCTGGTAAGCCAGATCAGTGCACGTGCCCTGCGGTTTCCCTGAGGGGCTGGAAAGCAATTAGGAGCACAAAGCAGAGAGTGGACACACACGAGTGGGTGAAGCTCTGCAGTCACGTGCAGATTCCAGTGGCTGTACACACCGAGCTCAACCAAAGAAACCACTGTTTTCAGTTCACCCAAAGTTCCAAATCAAATAGCAAGGCCTTTGATGCTGACACCGTATGTTTCAACTCACTGACCCAGCAGTCAAAGCCACAGCCACACTGCCCTTTGGCGGGGACAGGAGGTCTTACCGCTCCGCCACCATCGCACGCCTTCCTCCAGCCAGGGGAGTGAACACCCACCAAGGCACTATTTGGTCGGTTTGTTCCAGCCCTGCCTCTTGCCGCTCAGCCTCCTGAACAGGTAGGACCCAAGGAATCCCTATTTCCCTCTTCTCATCCACAACTTGGGCAAACAGCTTGGAGAAAAGATTCCGTTGCTAGATCCCAGATAGTCTTACATCTCCACTGGGTATAGCCTGGGTATCCTTGTCCTTCCTCCACCAGGTCAGGCTCCCATTGTCATGCCATCCTAGTGCCAAAACTGTGGGACCTGTGATTTGATTATTCCCTTCTTCCAAGGCAAGAAGTTAGCATTTACTATTTCATGGATGCTGGCAGAGGACCTGAGACTTTGGA
>NW_012142019.1:5745-6646 GCF_000956105.1 Propithecus coquereli | reverse complement strand
TGGAAAGCCCAGCAGGACTAGAAGAAAAGCCATGTATGGGAAAATTTAAGCTTGTTTCTGCCTCTTTGATTTCTTTTTTCACGTTTTACTGTTGGGGTGAGAAAATTCAGAGGGCCAATACCAAGGTTTGAGCCTAAGGGTCATGATCAGCCAGGTGTGGGACATAGGCAATGGGAATTTTCATGGATTATTCATGTCTCAACCAAGTTCACAGAGGTAGGAGAATGCACAAGCCTTTATGGCAAAGTTCAAATGTCCCTGGCATTTTGTTTGTGGAATGATCTGATGCAATGACTTCTGCTCAGTGTAAATTAAGAATGTGTGGATCACTGCAAGGCAGGGAATAATAAGAAGGAAAAATAATGATTTGTCCTTGTAAAAGATAAAATGAGTCAAAGACATATATCCTCTAATCCAGACTACAGAAATGTGTTCCAAGGTAAGCTGGATGTTTTCTAAAGATCCAAGTACTATTTTCTGTTAGTCTGGACATAGACTATTCCTCCTGGATGGCACTATCTACAAAAGTGCAGTGAGAAGTATAAGCTACAGCACATACCTCTCTTTGTCCAATTAAAGGAAAGCAAGGGCAAATGCAATGCTCTATGACAATCCTGACTGATGACTTTAAACTAGTTTTCTAGGACTCTAGGGCCTGAGTTGGCTCATTGATAATTTTACCATACTATCTTTTCTTGGAAATATATTCCACATAATATACATGAAGAGGGAATGAGTTGTCTTCCTGGAATCTTTTGTGGGTAGCCTAAATTTTTGTCATTGTGGAAGTATTGAAGTGTTGTTCTTGGAGAAGTGTGCCCCACTTGAGGAGTAGGAACTTCAATGTTTAGCATATCAAAATTTCTTATATACTCAAGATACCTATGTGAGCAGTTGGCAA
>NW_012142019.1:0-485 GCF_000956105.1 Propithecus coquereli | reverse complement strand
GTACAACACTTAACAAGAATATCCCTAGCATATAAATCATAATAGCTCAAAGCTGAAAATATCTCAAATGCTATCATTTAACTGCACAACAACAAAAACATGAAGGATAACTGGTTACACAAAATGGAAGAATCTCAAAAATATGTTGAGAGAAATAAACCAGACACATGCAAGTACATGTTGTTTTATTACATTTATATGAATATCAACTATAAGAAAAATGTCTATAGTGACAGATATTGGAATAATTTTTACCTCCGGAAAATAGTTTGAGCTAGAAAGCAGAATTATTAAGGGTGACAGAAATGTTTGATATATTGATTTGGTTGATAGTTGCATACGTTTTAGCACTCATGAAACTATATGCTCTGATACATTAATTTTACATATAGAACATATACTTAATACAATTAATACATAGTAAGCCCAAAAAAGCTGAAAGTAAAAGAATAAAAATAAAATGATAAATTGCGAGGCAATGAAAA
>NW_012142018.1:13524-15137 GCF_000956105.1 Propithecus coquereli | reverse complement strand
TATTGAAAAGGCTAGTATTATGAAATATGAGCTCCATGGTTTCAGTGTACAGCTGACAGCAAACTATCTCATTTTTAAAAAAATGTTTTCCTTCTCTTCTTATCTCCTGTTTTAAAAGAAGAGGTGCTTTCCTCATTCCCAATGAAGCGTAACCTCTATATTTCTTTTTCTTCCGTTACATATCCATCATTATTCCTATTCTCTTTCCAGAAACTCTATTGAGACCTCTTGTATCTGCATTACAATATGTCTAGGTCTACTTTACATTAAAATGAAAAAGCAAAAGCAAAAACCTTTACCTGGCTTGTCCCATATATTTTCCTCTTGTTTTTGGTGCTAATCTCAATCAATCATCTACATTCTATGGATCTACACATTACTATAACTTCACTCCTTAATTCCTTACAACGTGGCTTTTTCTTCTACCTCCAAACCAAGAACTAGATCATCAATGAAAATGTCCTATAACTTTCTGATGACTTATCAAGCACAATGACTTGATCTTTGTATTCTTTTTTGTATTACTATTTCTTAAACTCTGCTTCCTTTCTTTGTTCTCATTCTTACTTATTGGTTCTTCTTTACATTCCATGAAATAATAACAGTAAATTTAGTAGTATTTATTGAGCACCTACTTTCTTCCAGGCACTGAAATAAATGATTTATATGCATTACTGCCTTTAACCTCACATGAACCCTGTGAGAGAGTTGCTATTAATATTTACATATTGAAGATGAAAAATCTGAAACTCTGGTTAATTAACTTAGCTAAGGTCGCCCATATATTGTATGACAGAACTTTGATTTAAACTGTCTAAATTCGAAAACATTGAATTGCTACTATATATGGTCAATGAAATACTCCATGTTTGTCCCTCAACATTTTTCCCTTTATTTTGTTGTTAATTTCACTCTTCTTTGTATCCTTCTACTATCCTTTGTATTCAAATGTCCATGTTAGTCACTCCAATTTTGATACCCCCTATCCTTTAATCTCCTAAAGTAACCTTTACTTACCTGTAGTCAACCTGTTTTCTCCTCCCATATCCTCCAGTTCTCTTGTCACATATCCTCTGTTCAACTGAGAATAAGAGAAGTGAGCTAAAATTTATTGACTGTCCATGAACCTTGCTATCCTTCTTACAAACGATAATAGTTGTCACTTATTTATTGTTTCATGTCTATAAGTCACTGTGCCAAGCATCTTCCACACAAGATCTTATTTAACCTCTAAAAAATTCTTGAAAATAGAAAGATCTCATAACATTTAATTTACATTCACACAATGATATCTTGGGCAATATTTGCTAATTTATCTTATGCCTGATTTGCTTCATTAATATAGGTCTCCCAAGCTGGAGCGTTTGAATTTGCAACCGTGACTTAGCCAATAAATACTCTCATTTGCTCTCTTTTCCACTTCATTTCTTCTGTCTGAATTCATCTTTCTCAAGTACCTTTATTCTTTGATGATTTATCAGTTAAGATGTTTTCAAGTGAAACTTAAAAAAGAGAAAAGCTAACTTAAACAAAAATAAGAATGCGTTGACTTAAGTTTCTGAAAGTCGAATAGAAGGATGGGCTCAAATATTTTTTGATCCTTTGGCTCCAGT
>NW_012142018.1:0-1379 GCF_000956105.1 Propithecus coquereli | reverse complement strand
ATAAGATTTTTTGAAAACGTTTTGTTATCATCTAGTTTCATAACATTTTCAGTTGACTTATAATATCAGAACACAATTGGAAACTTTGATAAACCCTGTTATTGCACAGAACAAACATGTACTAGAAGATCACAAACACAAACCTTAGAAGACATCAGGATCACAAACACTGACAACATACATGTTATTTTTCTGATGTAATATATGTACATGGTTAAAAAAATTCAAACAGCACAAAGACTGTATAAAGAAAAATCAGTCACCTTCTTAATACTCTGACCCTAGCCTCCTCTCTAAAGGCAGACACTGTAATCAGTCTCCTAAATATTACTGCAAAATATTCAGGGCTCACACATAGTGAATGCATGTGCATCTCCTGCCCTTCCATTTTAACATCTGTGGTACTCTCATGCTTACCTGCATTGCTTGTTTCTTTTAAATAATATGTTTTGCAGATCATTATATTATTAGTTTTTATAGGTTACTCATTTTTTAAGCAAAAACACCATATTTTCAATTTATAATGTGTCATCATTTATTTTACCAGTTGTGTGTGTGGGTGTGTGTGTAAAATATCATTGGTCACAGAAAAAATTTGAGAAAAGAATTTGGATAATACATAAAAAATAATTATTACCACAAAAATTAGTTACTTCAGTGAGTACTGCCTACTAAGGAGAGGATGAAAAGGACCACATGTTACATTTAAGTTCATGTGTTTACAGCAGATTAAATTTGCAAATTTGAGTCATTTCTTCCCTTTAACATATGCTGTAAATTATTTAGTATGGGACAAAGCAATAAATATGTAGGTGATTAATATGTTATTTCTCATATTGATATTGAACATTGATGTCTAGAATTCAGTTCCAATTGATATTAAGTTAATTTAAAATTATTCATCTTTTGCAAAATGTGACTTCAATAAGTAAGCCATAAAATAGATCACACTGTCTCATTAATCTCTATTATTTCTTCTGGGTAGTGTTTTAAAAACTGCTTTTCTGGCTTTCTGTGCTAACAGTACTAAGAAGAATGGAAAAACTGATAGCCATTCTGAAGAATATCTTATAATAAATTCCTCTGTATTACACATATTATAATCCCAAATCAGATTCAATATAGTGAACAGACTACTATAAAATTTAAATTTAAAGTATAAAGCCCATTTTTATTCATGACAAAAATAAATGAGAGGTTATCAAATTAGGATTGAATGTTAAATATGTATAAACACATAGGAGAATCAGAAAAGCCCTAAATCAAAATTAGAATTTCTCATTTTTCCCATTTACCAGTTGATTAATCTTGGGTAATTAATTTATATACTAAGCCTCAGTTTCCCAATATGTAAAATTCAATTAATGATACCTCTACCA
>NW_012142017.1:2770-3182 GCF_000956105.1 Propithecus coquereli | reverse complement strand
CATAAATTGTAATATATTCCAAGTATCTGAAAATTAATTTGGACATCTTTGGGGTGGGGGCCATTACCGTGCTCACCAAAAACCTGCTAACTGTATTACCTAAAAATTGCCCTGGCGCTCTCCAAGTTTAGTTTTCCTCGGACATCCTTTATGATACATTTTTCATCTAAGTACAAGATTACTAATGTCCACCTCTCAGTTATCAAGAGAAAAAGCACACTTTTAATCACTTTACGACAACAATGATGTTGCATCAAAGTGATCACATGTTTATTTCTTTCCTGAGACTTCACTTTCTCCAGGGATACTCCAAAGTGTCTAGTAAAATTCTTTCTCCAATAATAAAGATAATTCACCTAAAGTTTTGTCAGAATATTTCCAAAACCAGAACATCTTGTAAAATTTCACAGAA
>NW_012142017.1:0-635 GCF_000956105.1 Propithecus coquereli | reverse complement strand
TAAAGAAATTGAAATATTAAAGAAAAATCATACTGATCTCCTGGAAATGAAGGACTTATTCAGGGAACTACAAAACACCATGGGAAGCCTCAAGAAAGGGTAGATCAAACAGAAGAAAGAATCTGAGAGATTGAAGACAACTCCTTCCAATTAAATAAGTCAGTCACAGAGATTGAGCACAAAATTAAGAGAAAAGAAATTAGCCTACAACAAATGGGGGATAATGTGAAAAAACCGAACCTGAGGTTGATAGGGGTTCCGGAAGGTGAAGAAGAAAACACTCAAGGGCTGGATAAGCTATTTGAAGAATTAATAGAGGAGAATTTCCCAGGTCTTGCTAAAAATCTAGATATACAGGTACAAGAAGCTCAACGGAACCCAGGGAGATTCAATGCAAATAGGAAGACACCACATCATGCAGTCATCAGATGGACCAAAATATCCACTAAAGCGGCCCTTCTACGAACTATAAGGTGAAAGAAACAAGTAACATACGAAGGAAAGCCCATCAGAATAACTTCAGATTTCTCAACTGAAACGCTGCAAGCAAAAAGAGACTGGAGCCCCATTCTCACTCTTCTGAAACAGAATAATGCCCAGCCTAGAATCTTTTACCCTGCAAAACTAAGTTTCAT
>NW_012142016.1:2673-3353 GCF_000956105.1 Propithecus coquereli | reverse complement strand
CTGCAAATTAGTGCAACCTCTGTGAAAAAGAATTTGGAGATACCTCAAAGAGCTAAAAATAGAAATACCATTTGATCCAGCAATAGCACTATTAGACATCCATCCAAAAGAGCAAAAGACATTCTATAATAAAAATATCTGCACCCGAATGTTTATGGCAGCACAATTCACTATTGCAAGGGTGTGGAAACAACCCAAGTGCCCGTCCATTCATGAGTGGATTATTAAAATTTGGTGTATGTATACAATGCAATATTACTCAATTATAAGAAATGACAGTGATCTGGCACCTCTTATATTTTCCTGGATAGAGCTTGAGCCCATTATCCGAAGTGAGGTGTCACAAGATCGGAAGAATGGGCTCCACGTGTACTCACCATCAAATTGGCACTGACTGATCAACACCATGGTGCTCACACAGTAGTAATATTCTCCAGGGATTAGGGGTTTGGGGAGAGGATAAACTCACAACTAATGGTTGGGGTGAGCATTGCGGAGGGGAAGGGCATGCCTCTAATCCTCGCTTGGGTGAGGCAAAGACATAAAATGTAACCAAAATGTTTGTACTCTCATAATATCCTGAAATAAAAAGATAAATAAAAATCACACACAGAACAAATAGGGTTTCCATTTGGCTTTAAAAATACAAACCAAAAAATTAAGTTAAGCCAGATAAAATA
>NW_012142016.1:0-1023 GCF_000956105.1 Propithecus coquereli | reverse complement strand
ATAAATAAAACTTATAAAGACACACAAGTGTCCATCAATACATGAGTGGATTAATAAAATGTGATAATATGTATACCGTGGAGTACTACTCTGCCAAAAAAAACAATGGTGATCTAGCACCTCTTATATCACCCTGGATAGAGCTTGAACACATTGTACTAAGTGAAGTATCACAAGAATGGAAAAACAAGCACCCCATGTACTCACCATCAAGTTGGTATTAATTGATCAATACTTATGTGCACATATAGTAGTAACATTCATTGGGTGTTGGACAGGTGGGAGAGAGAGGAGGGGATGGGTATATTCACACCTAATGGATGTGATGCGCACCATCTGGGGGATGAACACACTTGAAATTCTGACTAGAGTGGGGCAAAGGCAATATATGTAACCTAGAAGTTTGTACCCCCGTAATATGCTGAAAAAAGGACACACATAACACTAAAAATAAAGGAACGGAAAAAGATATTCCATGCAAATGCAAACCAAGAAAGAACAGTAGTAGTATACTTCTGTCAGATAAAGTAGATTCCAAGTCAAAATTTGTAAAAAGAGACAAAGGAGGTCATTATATAATGATAAAGGGGTCAATTCAACAAGAAGATATACCAATTATAACTATATATTCACTCAACATTGGAGCACCCAAGTATGTAAAGGTAACCTGAGAAACAAAACAAAACAAAACAAAATGTGGTATGATCCCTGAGGAGTACACAGTATCGTTTCTGTGGTATTTACTAAAAGCACAAGCTGAGATCAGTCATAAAAAATGAGAGAAAACCAAAGTGGGGAATGTTCAACAAAATAACTGACCAATAGTCTTCAAAAGTATTTGTTTATGTAGACAAGACAAACCTGAGGCACTGTTGCACCACAGGAGACTCAGGAGATATAATAGGTAAATGCAGTATGGGATTCTCAAACAGAAACACTGATTAATTTCAAGTATTTAGCTGAGTTAATACTATTTTAGCAATGCTGATTTTCTGTTTCTAATCATTGTGCTTTATGGTTGTG
>NW_012142015.1:3029-3694 GCF_000956105.1 Propithecus coquereli | reverse complement strand
CCACTGGCCACGTCTGACTATTGAAATTTCAACGTAAAGTATTTAAATTTTTAAAAATTAAAATTTCAGGACCTGAAAAACCAGCCACATTTTAAGCGCTCAACAGCCACGTGTCGGAGAGCACAGACGGAGAACATTTCCATCATCACCAAAGTCCTACCGCACAGCTCCGGTTTCACCCTCCAAGTGCTATGGCTGAATCGAGCCCCAAAATTCATATGTTGGAGTCCTGACCCCCAGGACCTCAGAATGTGACTGTAGGTGGACAGACAGTCTTTAGAGAGGTGATTAAGGTAAAATGAGACCATACATGTGGGCCCTCATCCAGGAGGACGGGTGTCTCATCAGGAGACGGGGACGCAGACACGCACAGGGGACGGCCACGTGAGGACACAGGGAGAAGACGGCACCCACAGGGCAAGGACAGAGCCTCGGCAGAAGCCACCCTACCAACCCTGACACAGCCTCCAGGACTGTGAGAAAACAAACTCTGTCATTGAAGCTACTGTTTGTGGTACCTTGCTATGGCAGCCCTAGCAAAGTAACCAACTAAGAACATCAAAGCTACCTTTCTGATTTTATTTCCACCATTAAATTAATGTGTAATCACTTTTATAGAAAGCAGAACCTGGTATTTATTTACTGACTCATTGAACATATAATAA
>NW_012142015.1:0-584 GCF_000956105.1 Propithecus coquereli | reverse complement strand
ATAGTCGTTACTTTGTGACATATATAAATTCCTGTAAATACCACTCTAACCAGGACACCAAACCTCTCCATCGTCACCAAGTGGAATCCACACTGCCCATGAGGGCAGCCGACACCCTCCCCAACACCGTCACACCACCCCAACTCCTGAGAGCCATGATTTGTGTGCCATCCCTCTAATTTTATCATTTTGAGAATGTTACTAATACATAAATGAGGTCACAGAGCATGTGCTCTTTGGAGATTTTTTTTTTTCCCACTCAGCTTAATGCTTGAGACCCATCCAGTTTGCTGCATGTATCAACAGTTATTTCCTGTTCGTTGCTAGGTAGTGTCCACAATGTGGACGTTTACCGTATATTTGCTTAACCATTCGCCTATTGCAAAAAATTTTGCCTCTTTCCACTTTTTTACTATTACAAATAAAGTTGCTATGAACAATAATATACAGATTTCTGTATGAACGTAAGTTTTCATTTCTTTTGGATGCAGAGCCCAGAAGTAAGATTGCTGGGTTGTAGGATAAATGTATGTTTAGTTTAAAAATAAAATCTTATTGAGATACAATTTACACGTCATAAGTCA
>NW_012142014.1:43531-44639 GCF_000956105.1 Propithecus coquereli | reverse complement strand
CAGCTCAGCACAGCAGTGCAACCAAGCGCCAGGGTGAAAGTCTGATACCACGTCAGCATGGAGAGGCCACCACGTGGTCGTGACACCTGTGGCCACCACGTCCTGGGCTGGGGGACGTCGGTGTGGAGGAAACTGTGGATTCCCCATTTCCAAATTTCCACAGAAACCCCTCCCGGGTCTCTGAAGACCAGCTGCCCCTCGGCAGGTGGCTGTGGACAGGAAGGCGGTGCCCCCGGGGCTGGGACAGGAAGATTTCACTTACCCTCGGGGCCTCAGGTCTGGGAATGGGCAGGCCTCACTCGCTCTTGGGGCCTCTGGTCGGAGAACAGGAAGGTCTGAATCACTGGCAGGGACGCGGTAGTTACAAGTGAAATGGCACCTGCGCGTCTGCAATAACAGAATGAAGCTGCGGCCTCTGATGCAGGGAGCGGCGGCCGCGCCTCCTCTCACGCATGGCACGTGGCCTCCCCTCCTCTAATGCTGGGCGGGGCAGCCCCCTCCTCTCACGCATGGCACGCGGCCCTGCCTCCTCTTAGGTAGGGCACGCGGCCCCACCTACTCTGACGCAAGGCACGCAGCCCCCCCTCCTCTCACGCAGGGCACGCAGTGCCCCTCCTCTCATGCAGGGAACGTAGCACCCGTCGTCTCACGCAGGGCACGCAGCCCCGCCTCCTCTCACGAAGGGCAGGTAGCGCCCCTCCTCCCACGCAGGGCACGCAGCCCCGCCCCTTCTCACGCAGGGCACGCAGCCCCGCCTCCTCTCACGCAGGGCACGCAGCCCCGCTTCCTCTCACGTAGGGCATGCAGCCCCACCTTCTGCACGCACGACTTCCTGGTCCCGCCCCCTTAACGCAGGGCCCATTGGTCCCACCTCCGCTCAAGTGAGGCGTGGTTCCACAGGACATCATGCGCACTCTGCCCCCTGCTGGCCATCACCCGCACAGCGGCCCTCAGAGCTCACAGTGAGATCGCAAGCGCCCCCTCCTGGCCATGTCGCGGAACCAGTTAAAGTGGAGTTAGAGTATTCAGTGCCAGGATTTGGAAATTCCAAGTGAGATGGGGCTTGCAATCCTTTGTCTTCTAGAAAAAGGGTGAGGGCAGGAAGAAT
>NW_012142014.1:37405-38816 GCF_000956105.1 Propithecus coquereli | reverse complement strand
TCTTTGTAACACAGGGGGTCTCCCCGAGTTTGCTGCACATTGAACAACGTCCTGAGTAGGGTTTCCCCCCTATGAGAGTGGCCGGGAGGTTAGATATCGTTTCACTGCATGCTGCAGGAATAGTGCGGGGCCCAACCTCCATCAATCGCCTTCTCTGAGTTTCAGCCAGGGCTCCCTCCCTCCAGCCCTGCTACCCCACATCCCACCCCCCACCTCCAGTCTCCCTCTTCCCTGCTAGCCTGTCCCTCCCTTCAGGTTTATGTGGAAAGAGACTTATTTCACACACAACAGAGATTATGCTCTACTTCGTAGGCACCCATCCCTGAGACTCACATATAGAACAATTCAAAATGTCTCACACAAGCACACGGTCTGCCGCTCTGAGCTTCCCCAGGAACGCTTCCTTTCGGGGAAGGAAGAAGCCAATACTTGCCATGTTTCCAACCACAGTGTCCTGCTGGATGTCGTCTCATTTTCTCCACTGACATCTGCTGTTTTGAATCATTTTCACAAAACCCACCTGTGGCGGTTCCCAAAGCCTCCGTCACACCACGATGCCCAGGAGCCTGGTGCACGAGGGCCTGGAGGTCAGGCACTTGGTCAAGAGCAGCAGGGGCCCAGGTCATCTGCAGGGCCACCTGGACTGGACAAAGTCTATGCAGGAGCATCTCCTCACACGGGTGACAAAAACACACAATGAGAAGTTGACATCTTTCTACAGGTTTGATTTTTTAGAGTTATGTTAATGTTTCCTTCCGATTTTTCTGGTTTTTGATTTCTTCTAAATAAGTATATAGGCGTGACAAAACAATGAATGGTGGTGTGATTAAAAGCCAAGACCAACAGCTGGAATACTTTCCAGATTTGGTTCCTGTTGGGACTGACAGTGTCTGGGAGGAAGGACACAGAGCATCTGAGTGTGTTTCTAGGGAACATTTGATGTTCAAGTACAAACAACAGCAAGGACCTGCGTGTCTGTTGGTGGCGACAGGGCTGTGCAGGGCCACAGCTGGGCTCTGAGGTCTTGCCCTGCTCACCACCGACTCCACCCGGAAGCCTGGCCAGGATTTTGGGCATGCCCTGCTCTAGCCCACACGTCTGCGCAAATGGTGTCCCCCACAAGATTTAGACCTCCTACAAAAGGTCCCAAGCACCCACCATGGATGCTGGAGTCCAAGACACAGGATTTGGACTTGCTGGGGCATCCTCTGTCACACTCAGCAACTTCCTGTTCTGGATCTGGTGTGTGATGTGACACCAAGGCAGGCAGCACATGGGGAGAGAGAGCTGCATCCTTTGAGAAAAGGTTTCATTAATCCATCCAGTGCAAAAGAGGAGGGAGGAAGAGGAGAAGCTCCACCGAGGGGCAAGGCCCCTCCTCCCTGAGGCTGTCCCCCTTGCCACTCCTGAG
>NW_012142014.1:36616-37355 GCF_000956105.1 Propithecus coquereli | reverse complement strand
AGTTTTCCTGGGTATTTCCCATGCATACAGGAAGAAAACATTATTCAATTATACATGTTAAACCATGGTAACATAAACTAAAATAAAATCCCAAGTCCCATGCCAACTGAATCGATCCCCTCTTACTCATGCAAACCTCAGAGAAACCTTAAAATTGAGTTCCGGGAGTTTAGATACAATTGACCAGCATTAATGTTTAAAAAAAACAAAACAGAGATCGTAAGACTAACAAAACACATACTTTGTGACAACAACATACTAAATTATTAACAAGATCCAACCCCTAACCCTAACCATTACCCTAATCTGAACCGAAGCCCAAACCTAAACCCGAACTCTAAAGCTGACTGTTGACTCCTTCCCCTTCCCCTTGCCCCTGACTATCGACTCCTGCTCCGCCTCCTCTCACGCAGGGCACGCAGCCCCTCCTCTCACGCAGCACACATGGCCCCTCATTCTGTCACGCAGGGCACGCAGCACCGCCTCCTCTCACCCACTGAACGCAGTCCCTCCTCCTGTGACATAGCCCCGCCTCCTCTCAGGCAGGGGATGCAGCCCAGCCTCCTGTCACGCAGGGCACGTGGCCCCTCTTCCTGTCACGCAAAGCAGGCAACACCCCTCTTGTCACGCAGGGCACATGGCCCCTCCTCCTGTCACACAGGGCACGGAGCCCCTCCTCTCACGCAAGGCACATGGCCCCTCTTCCTGGCACACAGAGCACATGGCCCTTCCTCCTGTC
>NW_012142014.1:36174-36490 GCF_000956105.1 Propithecus coquereli | reverse complement strand
GACAAAGAAACAGAATACTCAAAAATAAAACCATCTACCTAACGCCAACTGATTTTTGACAAAGCAGACAACATACACCGAGGAATGGAGGGCCTACTCAATAAATAGCTGGGAAAATTGGATACTCACACGCTCAAGAGTGAAACAGGATCCATCTCTTGGCATATCCAAAAATCAATTCAAGATGAACCCTTAAATGAAACAATCAACACAGTGAACAGACAATCTACAGAATGGGAGAAAATATCTGAAACTATACATCTCACAAAGGACTGATATCCATAATCTAGAAAGAACTCAAGTCAACAAGAAAAAA
>NW_012142014.1:33809-35687 GCF_000956105.1 Propithecus coquereli | reverse complement strand
ACACAATTAACCATTGCAGAGATGTGGAATCAACCTAAGTGCCCTTCATTTCATGAGGGGACAAAAATGTCTATGTATATATCTTTAGATACATAGACACATATATGCATACATATATATATGTATATAAAGCCTGGAGTACTACTCACCCATAAAAAGGAAGGAAATACCAGTCTGAGCAAGAGCGAGATCCCGTCTCTAGAAAAAAATAGAAAAATTAGCTGGGTATGGCGGCAGGTGCCTATAGTCCCAGCTACTCGGGAAGCCAAGACAGGAATATCATTTCAGCCCAGGAATGTCAGGTTGCAGTGAGCTATGATCATGCCACTTCACTCTATCCCAGGCAACAGAGTGAGACCTTGTCTCTGAAAAGCAAAGGGTGGGGGAGGAATGAAATAATGTCATTTGCAGCAATGTGGAGGGAACTGGACACCATTATCCTAAGTAAACTAGCTCAGGAATGGAAAAGCAAACACCATGTGTTCTCACTAATAAGTGGGAGCCTCTAGATGCATACACACAGGAACAAAGCTATATAAAGAACATGAGAAATTGAGAAGGGGGGAGGAAGGGAGAGTGGGTATAGAATAAAAACTTGCCCACAATGAACACTATTCTGCTGATGGACACGCCAAAACCCCTGACTTCAGCCTTATACAAGATATCCATGTAACAAAAACACTTGCACCATCTTAATTAATATTTTGAAATAAAAAGATAAGATTGTACTGAACGTTCTATCCAGAAAAATTAGATGATGACAGGAACTAAAAGGCATCCATATGTGAAAGGAATGTAAAACTATTCGCAGATTCAAAATCACATGATCTTAGATATAGAAAATCCCAAAGAACTCAAAAAAAATTATTTTACCTAGCAAACAAATACAGCTAAGTTACAGAACAACATATCAATACACAGAAATCTATTTCATTTCTATACACTAGTAATTAACGACCTGGACATAAAACTAAGAAAAGAATTACTTTTGAATAGCATAAACAACAGTAATCTGCTTAGGAAAAAAATTAACCAAGGTGCAAGACCTATACTTGGAAAACTACAAAATATTACCGAAAAAAATGAAAGAAAATCTAAACAAACGTCAAGACGCTCCATGATCATGGACTGCAGACTTAATATGTTTTAAGATGGCTATACTACACAAAGCGATCTCCAATTCAAGGCAATTCCTACAGAAATCCAAAAAGACCTTTTGGAGAAATGGGCAAACTGATCCTTACATTCCAATGGAATTTTAAGGGAACACAAATAACCAAAAGCTTCTTGAAAAAGAAAGGCAAACTTAGAGGTTCACACTTCCGAATTTTAAATCTTAAATTGTACTACGAAGCAACAGAAATCAAAACGGGATGATGGTGGCATGAGGGTACACATATGGATCAATGAAATGGAACTGAGAGTTCAGAAACAAATCCATCTATGGTCAATTGAATTCAGACAAGGACTGAGGTCATTAAATTGAACAAGTGATATTGGACAACTATCCGCATGCCCAGGAATGAAACTGTACACTTACACCACACCACACAGAAAAAATTACCTCAAAATTGTCCAGAGGCCTAAATGTCATAGGAAAAACATAAACTCGAGAAGGAAACATGGAGATAAATCTTCATGGCTTGCATTTGACAATGGTTTCTTGGATCTGACACCAAAAGCGGCGTTAGAAAAAATGGATTCAAAATTTAAAACTTTTGGAAATGCAAAGACGCCCTAAGAAAGTAAGATGACAACCCATACATTCGCATTATGTATCTGATAAGGGTCTGTTATCCACAATATCGACAGAACTTTTAAGACTGAACAGGAAAAACACAATTACAAAATCGATGAAGATCTTAAAATACACACTTC
>NW_012142014.1:19965-20969 GCF_000956105.1 Propithecus coquereli | reverse complement strand
GCTGGTCTCAAACTCCTGAGCTCAAACGATCCACCTGCCTTGGCCTCCCAGAGTGCTTGGATTACAGGCATGAGCCACCACGCCGGGCCTGAGCTGATTATTTTGAGACACTACAGACACAGGAGAAGCTCTGAAAACAGACTAGAAGTCACCTTTTTCTAAGGGAGATTTACATCTATAGAGGAAATCTACCTCCATGTGTAAAGGTGTCTCCCCCTCATATCAAGAAGAGAAGGCTGACTGAATCATGAGAGATTCTTATCAATGCAGAAGGCACCACTTAAATCTGAACAACAAACCTTACTCTTGTTTACCTGGCTTTTCCTAGTTACCTCCCCACTACTGGCCCCCACAACACCCATTCTTTCTGTGTTTCAATTGAAGATAGTACGTAAGCCTGAACTCAAAGCCACCTCTTGGAGATTTACTCAGTTCTCCTGGGTATTTCCCATGTATACATGAAGAAAACATTATTCAATTATACATGTTAAACCATGGTAACATAAACTAAAATAAAATCCCAAGCCCCATGCCAACTGAATCGACCCCCTCTTAGTCACGCAAACCTCACAGAAACCTTAAAACTGAGTTCCAGGAGTTTAAATACAATTGACCAGCATTAATGTTTTAAAAAAACAAAACAGAGATCATAAGACTAACAAAACAGATACTTTGTGACAACATACTAAATTATTAAGAAGACCCAACCCCTAACCCTAACCATAACCCTAATCTGAACTGAAGCCCAAACCTAAACCTAAACCCTGACTGTTGACTCCTTCCCCTTCCCCCGGCCCCTGACTATCGACTCCTGCCCCCTGACTATTTACTTCTAATGCCCCACCCCTAACCATTGTCTAATTTAATTCTAACTGTACTACAAAGTTAAACCTGTCCAGAGCCATGAGGCCCGGCAGCTGCTTACCAAGCCCACGCATTTGCAAAAGCCTGCAAAAGAGCTTGTAAGTTTCTATTTACCCATTATAACTATGTAGCCCTTGAAA
>NW_012142014.1:16933-19915 GCF_000956105.1 Propithecus coquereli | reverse complement strand
GTGGATGCGTTGAGGGAACCTGAATAAAAACCCTGAGACACCAAAACCCTGCTGTGTACCTGAAAGTGAGAGCAGAGCACACTGCAGGCAGTTGCCGTGAACTGACAATAGAGGGCAGCAGTCAGCAGTGTTCCATGTCTAGAGCGCATGGCCAGTCCTGTGTTGTTTTTCCAAGGCCAGTAGGAAACCACTGGCAAAGTTTTTAACCAGGAGAGTGACGTGATGAGATCTGAGTCTCTAAAGTGGTGTTTGCCATTATCAGGGTGAGATCACCAGTGGGATGGGGGATCTGTGCTGCTCCTGGTGGGCTGCGCTGACAAAGCACAGCATAAATGAGGGCGTTCCTGCTCGGAACGCAGGGTCTGTGTCTGCTCAGGAGGAACCACTGCCCAGAACCACCTAGGAGTGATCTCTGCTCTTTAGATCTGCTAAGTCTGGGAGACCAAGGGACAGTCTCAGAAACAGTTCCAGAAAAAGAAAACTGCAACCAAAGGGAAAGAGACATTTTTCTCCCAGTTGGGGAAGGCATTGAAGTGGGCCTAGCGGATTGGACTGTCATGGAGAAACGCGTGTTTCCTGATTTGGGGGTTAACGGTGGTCACCTGGGAGAGTGTTACTGCTGTAAAACACACGGTAAAACACACACAAGTACTTACTGTGAAGGAGAAAATCTCTCACAGCAATGACGCTGGGGACTCTGAAGGCAGGACAATGAGTACTCTGTGCTGCAGTTGCACGTTCCCTGGAAGTATGAAATTATTGGAAGGAAACTACATTTATAAACAACCACATCAACACCCTCTCAGTAAGGCCGAGAGAACACCAAACTCCCTCACAGAGGCTGAGCGAGACCCACGTTCAGCTCAGCACAACGGTGCAGCCAAGCGCCAGGGTGAGAGTCTGATACCACATCAGCGTGGAGAGGACACCATGTGGTCGTCACACCTGTGGCCATCACGTCCTGGGCTGGGGGAACCTCGGTGTGGTGGAAACTGTGGATTCCCAATTTCCAAATTTCCACACTGAGCCCCTCCCGGGTCTCTGAGGACCGACTGCCCCTCAGCAGGTGGCTGTGGACAGGAACATGGTGCCACCGGGACTGGGACAGGAAGATCTCACTCACCCTCGGGGCCTCAGGTCTGGCTACAGGAAGGTCTCAGTCACTATAGCCTCAGGTCTGGGGATGGGCAGGCCTCATTCGCTCTTGGGGCCTCTGGTGGGAGAACAGGAAGGTCTGAATCACTGGCAGGGACGCGGTAGTTCCAAGTGACATGGCACCTGCGTGTCTGAGCTAACAGAGTGAAGCTGCGGCCTCTGAAGCAGGGTGCAGCAGCGCCGCTTCCTCTCACACATGGCAAGTGGCCTCCACTCCTCTAATGCTGGGTGGGGCAGCCCCCTCCTCTCACGCAGGCCACGCGGCCCCACCTCCTCTCACGCAGAGCATGGGGCCCCTCCTCCTCTAACGCAGGCCACGCCGACCTGCCTCTCTCACACAGGGCACGCAGCGCCCCTCCTCTCACGCAGGGCAGACAGCGCCCCTCTTCTCACGCAGGCCACGCAGCCCCGCCTCCTCCAATATAGGGCATGCAGGGCCCTGCCTCCTCTGATGCACAGAATGCAGCGCCCCTCCTCTCATGCTGGGTTGGTGGCCCTGACTTGTCTCATGCAGGACATGGCTTGCCCACCTCTTTTCACATGGGGTGGGGGGGCCCCCTTCTCAGGCAGGAGGGGCCAGCCCCACCTCCTCTCAGGCAGGGCACGCCGCCCGCCTCCTCTCACTCAGGGCACGATTACTAGCTTCCTCCCACATAGGGCACGTAGCGCCACCTCCTCTCAGGCAGGGCACTTGGCACCGCGTCCTCTCACGCAGGGGTCACAGCACCCCTCCTCTCACGCAGGGCACGTACCGCCCCTCCTCTCACTCAGGGCACGTAGCGCTACTCCTCTCACGCAGGGCACGCATCCCCGCCTCCTCTCATGCAGGGAACGCAGTGCTCCTCCTCTCATACAGCTCATACAGCGCCCCTCCTCTCATGCTGGGTTGGTGGCCCCGACTTGTCTCATGCAGGACATGGCTTGCCCACCTCTTTTGACATGGGGTGGGGCGGCCCCCTTCTCAGGCAGGAGGGGCCAGCCCCACCTTTCCTCAGGCAGGCCACGCGGCCCTGCCTCCTCTGACGCAGGGCATGTGGCCCCGCCTCGTACCACGCAGGGCACGTAGTGCCCCTCCGCTCAGGCAGGCCCGCAGCGCCCCTCTTCTCACGCAGGGCACGCAGCCCCGCCTCCTCCCACGCAGGGCACACTTCCATGCTTCCTGTCACACAGGGCACATAGCACCCCTGCTCTCACACAGGGCACAGCAGCCCCACCTTCTGCACGCAGGACTTCTTGGCCCTGCCCCCTCTGATGCCAGGAGTGGTAACACAGGACATCATGCGCACTCGCCCCCTGCTGGCCGTCACCCGCACAGCGGCCCTCAGAGCTCACAGTGAGATCGCAAGCGCCCCCTCCTGGCCATGTCGCGGAACTGGTTAAAGTGGAGTTAGAGTATTCAGTGCCAGGATTTGGAAATTCAAAGTGAGATGGGGCTTGCGATCCTTTGTCTTCTAGAAAAAGGGTGAGGGCAGGAAGAATTAAGTGGAAAATATGTACCAAAATAAGTGTAGACATGAACTTTACAACTGCCACAAAAAATTCACTCAAAATAGTCCTCAAATGCAAAACTATAAAGATTCTAGAAAAAAACCTAGGGGACCTTTTATTTGGTGATAAGCATTCACACACACACCAAAAGCTGATCCATGGCAAAAAAATAATTAACTCCATGGATGTTATAACATTGAAAATGTATACTCTGTGAAAGACCATGTTCAGAGAACAAAAGCACAAGGTTCAGGCTGATAGAAAATATTTCAAAAATACATATCTAGAGAAGAATTTATATTAAAAATATACTAAGAACTTTTAAAATCAACAATAAGA
>NW_012142014.1:13457-14998 GCF_000956105.1 Propithecus coquereli | reverse complement strand
GGAAAGCCAGAGCCTCGGAAAGCACCGCCCCTTTACTGTTACTCTTTCTGCCTTACTTAAGCCTCTGCCTTCCTGCCAATAAACGAGACTTGATCAGACTCCTGTCTTGTCTCCATTTCTTGTGTCTCCTGCCTCTCCCAATTCCCACTCCCTCCTCCAGGGTCCGCGTTGACTATCTCGCGGGTCGGGACATAAACCCATATCCAAATTTGAATTTTAACCTGATCCTATTTTCAAGTGTTTTGAAACCATAATTCACATTTTCACCTGATCCCCAATTCTTGCCCTTTTCCCTATTTTCAACTTCTCCCTAATTTAACCCTGAATCAAACATTAATTTTTAACACTCTCCGTGACCCTTCTTTGCTTTTGTTGCATAGTCTAACACTTTGTCGCACCCTAATCCTCAAACCTCATCCCAAATCAAGCCTCAACCACCTATCTAGACACTACCTCATTCTCCCTGACTCTAGCTCTAACTTCTCATCTCTAAACGTACCCTGAACTCTTGCAACCTCCTGAAATCTCGCCCAGCCCTAACCCCAACCTCAGGAGGGTTTACTTGCCTCACTCTGCAAAGTAGTTGCCTGGATCTTCACCCCATTCTTTACATGAATGGAATTGGAAACAGGGCCCAAACACAACTTACAGAAGTTCACATTTTCTTTTGAGCCCTCCTGGCAGTGCACCCCCAGCCCACATGGAACACAAGACATGCCGTTCTCATACCCTTGTGTTAGGTTTATTCCAGGCGGGAACCTGAAAAGTATGTATAGAATAGAATGTGGTTAATGCAAAACTTAGGCTTGGAAAACAACAGCCGCAGGAGTCTGGGGAGTCCCTGGACTTTGTAGATCTGGCAGACAGCCACAGACAGCATTCCTTCCTCCTCCCTCCCTGATAGAGACCCAGGCTATCCCTCCCTAGCTCTCCTGATAAGGAGGAGCAGAATAGGAACTGATGTGTGAAGGGGGAGGGGGAGGTCATTCCCACCTTGTAAGAAACAGTGAAGTGCTGAGATCCCCTGAGGGAGTGAGCTGCCTCTCTTGAGGGCTGGGGAATAGAGGGCTCCTGAGCAACCTGAGTGGGGGCTTCCCAACCCCACAGCCAGGGAGCCAGCGGTCAGTACCGTATCTGTCACTAATTCACCTGGCACCCCTATGCAAGTCGTGCTTGTCCTCTTTCCCCACCCAGGGTGTGGCCATGAGAAGTCACCCATCCATACGTTCCATCCCAGACATGAGGATCTGATAGTTGTATCATATTAGGTGGAACTATGACCTTGTTTTTGTGTTTATTTGGAGATTAAGTGTGGTTTAAGGAGATGAGTGTAGGTGCCAAGCTGACACAGGCTGGACTTGTGACGGTTAATTTTAGGTGTTAACTGGATTAAGATTAAGGGATACCCAGATAGCTGGTAAAACATTATTACTGGGTACGCCTGTGAGGCATTTCCAGAAGAAATTGGCATTTGTCTCAGTGGACTGAGTAAAGAAGATCCACTTCACCCGATGTGGGCAGGTACCAATCCAACTGGCGAA
>NW_012142014.1:0-332 GCF_000956105.1 Propithecus coquereli | reverse complement strand
CTATAATGCTCTAGCAGCCACAGATGCTACATGGTCTCCTCAGGCCCTCAGCTTAAAACCCCCCAGTCATCCTCCCATTACGTTTAGGATAACACCCAAAAATCCTCTCAGTGCCCTAAAAGGGCCTGTGTAATCGGGATCCAGTTACCTCTGGAACCTCATCTCATACCTTACACACTGCCTCATTCTCTACATCTGGCCACAATGGATGTCTTTCAGCCCCACCACTGCTTATTCTTCTTGACTCAAAGCCTGTGCATATGCTATTCCCTTGGCCTTGAAGGTTAACTCCTCTTCTTCTCTCATCTAACCTAATTTCCACTCTTTTTTCA
>NW_012142013.1:11073-12172 GCF_000956105.1 Propithecus coquereli | reverse complement strand
AGTTTTCTTTTCATATATTCATATTATTACTAATATCATAGTTTTCTTATAACAATATTTTTAAAAATTGTTATTGTTTTGTAGTGCCTTCAAAAGTAATCATGCTCACTATAAAACATTTAAATAGTACATTAAATATTAAATGTAAAAAGCAAAATTATCTCATATTCCCATATTCCAGACATAACTGGTATAATTTTTCTCTAGTTTTCTTTTCATATATTCATATTATTACTAATATCATAGTTTTCTTTCAACAATGCGATTATAGAAACATATCTCATTTAATCAACCTTAAGGGTGATTTGAAATAACATTATTTGTCTCTCACATATTATCTTAAATATACATAAATCCATTACAATATACCATGATATGTCTCCCCCACACTTTGCACTGTTCTGCAATCTCAGCCAACGAGACCAGCAGAGCAGATCGGATTGTACACTCTCAGCAAATGAGGATTTGTGCTCCCTACTGCAACTGCTTTTAGCCAATGAAAGCTCCACGGGTCTGTCGTAATTATTATATAATACCTGTAATTTATGCTCCCATGGCTTATCTGTCAGCTATTTATTTTTAATTCTGGCAGAAAGTTTAACCCTCTTATCGACTAGCAAAGGGTTTACAGGTATCTGTGCTGCACCTGGCCCAAAGTAATAAAAGAAGAGAATCATGCTGGATGTTCAAACGAAAGTGTTATGAACATTCAAGGTGCTCTAATGAAATGGTAGTGGAAACAGATGATAAAGATTAACAGGCAATTAGTGATTGTGGAAATTCTTTGACATTAGGAAGGGCACCATAAACAGTACCTCAGCCTGGAAGAATAGACCTATAATGACATAACTGTAGCTGGAATCATGCCATTATTTCATGGAATTTAAGGAGCATGGAAATGTATAATGTAAGAATCACAGCTTCCTAAAGGCAGGGCTGGTAACAGCTTGTATAACCAGCTGACTCAGCTAGAGCTCCCATTGCCAGCAGCTAATCAGTCCCCAACACTAAATGGAGTATGTGTGTGTAGAGTACAAAGTATTTGCATTATCCTTTTAATTTTTAACTTTGTAATATATCAGTGCATTCTGGACAGATT
>NW_012142013.1:0-343 GCF_000956105.1 Propithecus coquereli | reverse complement strand
CAGTCAACAAGACATGGTCCCTATCCTTAAGCCAAAAACCAAGGTATCGGGTGCCCTCAATTTGATAATAATTTCATGCTTAAAGTAGGTTAATAATTTGATAGTGCATCAAATTATATTCTTTAAAAATATGTTCAACATTTTTTTTTAAATAAGAAAAAGGTCAACACCTAAGAGAAATGTTTTTCTATTTAACTCAAAGATATAGAGCTAATTTATATTTTACCAACTATATGTAGAATTGTGTTGTGACCTGAGTTAATTGGTATCATTTAAAAAATTTATTCTAGAATTGTTTGTATAGAGATCATAAAATCTGGCCTTCCCCAAGCAGTTACCCCTG
>NW_012142012.1:11492-12661 GCF_000956105.1 Propithecus coquereli | reverse complement strand
CTAAACTTTTTAGTAACTCAAGCCAGCAAAGTCTTTGTTTTCTTTGGCCAGTTCACATTGGGTGTCTGCTACTCACAACTGAAAGAATCCTGATTTGCCAGTGTCTCCGTGTCCCTGTCCCTGAAATTCAGTAGGCTCATTCTGAATTCTTGATGTTTCCTTTTCTCTCTTCTCTGCCCTCTAAACCTGTGGTCCCCAAGCCCCGGGCCTCGGACCAGTACCAGTCCATGGCCTGTTAGGAAGCCAGCCACGCAGCAGGAGGCGAGTGACAGGCAAGCAAGCGAAGCTTCGTCTGTATTTACAGCTGCTCCCCATCGCTTGCATCACCACCTGAACTCCGCCTCCTGTCAGGTCAGTGGGGGCATTAGATTCTCATAGGAGTTTGAACCCTACTATAAATTGCTCATGCGAGGGATCTAGGTTGCGTGCTTCTTATGAGACTCTAACGCCTGATGATCTGAGGTGGAGCTGAGGTGGTGATGCTAGCTCTAGGGAGTGGCTGCAAATACACATTATCATTAGCAGAAAGGTTTGACTGCACAGAGCATAATAAATCAATTGCTTGCACACTCATATTGAAACATTAAGCTAGACTCTAGTTGCAGGAAAACAAGCTCAGGGTTCCCACTGATTCTGCATTATGGTGAGTTGTATAATTATTTCATTATATATTACAATGTAATAATAACAGAAATAAAGTGCACAATAAATGTAATGTGCTTGAATCTTCCTAAAACCTTCCCCCCTTCCCCCCACCCAGGTCCATGGAAAAATTGTCTTCCATGAAACCGGTTCCTAGTGCCAAAAAGGTTGGGGACCACTGCTCTAAACCCATCTTTCACCTGGGCACTGTGGATCATACCTGTGATCCCAGTGCTTTGGGAGGCCAAGGCAGGAGGATTGCTTGAGGTCAGGAGTTCAAGACCAGACTGGGCAACATCGCAAGACCCTGTTCTCAAAAAGAAAAGAAAAGAAAAAAATCTTTCAATGTTTGTCTCCTCCAGGAGATCTTTCCAGATTCCTTTTCCCACATACTGCTCTCACCACCCCTACAGATGAACTGCATCCAGGTGGCTAAGTGTTCCATACTTTCCCTTCTGTAGTTACCAGTTTTGTGTCTGTCTCTCTCGCCTACCCCCTTTTGCTTAATTAACACCCCCTCAGCCTTC
>NW_012142012.1:0-407 GCF_000956105.1 Propithecus coquereli | reverse complement strand
ATTTTTTCTCTAAAAGCCCCAAAAAGCACTGGTGGTTTTTCCCTGTGCTGCATCACCCTCTTCTGCAGTAGCTTAATGAGATGCATAGAGTGAATAGAACTCCATTTGCAGCTTTGGCTGCTTGAGAACCATTGAAAGATCCTAAAACATCACATATCTGTTAAGTGAAAGCAAATTCTTTTCCTTAAATTAGGAGAAAACAAGTCTCCATACTCTGGAGTTTTTGCAGTTATAAAATACATTATTTAAATAATGAAAAAATGCTGAAGCAACAGTGGTGGAACTTCATTGTAGCACATTTCTAGAGTAAAAGGATGGCTACCTTAGAATACTGCATCTACAACTTACTTTGTTCTTGGTCAACTTAAATACAAAATGGCTTCAGATTCAGAATTTAAATTTCCTGA
>NW_012142011.1:12942-13279 GCF_000956105.1 Propithecus coquereli | reverse complement strand
TTTGTAGAGACAGGGTCTGACTCTGTCACCCAGGCTGAAGAACGGTAGCATGATCATAGTTCACTACAGCCTGAAACTCCTGCACTCAAGTGATTGTTCTGCCTCAGTCTTCCACATAGCTGGTACTACAAGTGTGCTATTTTTTTTTATATTTTGTAGAGACGGGATCTTATTATGTTGCCCAAACTCCTGGCCTCAAGTGATCCTCCTTCCTTGGCTTCCCAAAGTGCTAGGATTATAGGTGTGAGCCACTGCACCTGGAATTTTAGACTCAAACTTTGTATTAAATTATTATATTTCTCCTTTTTTCAATAGTTATTACTTTCTTCTGTTTTTA
>NW_012142011.1:0-1052 GCF_000956105.1 Propithecus coquereli | reverse complement strand
GAGAAAACAGAAAACACGTTGTTCACAAAATGCTGTAGGTGTATGTCTTTAGGAGTTATTTGTGTTCCTTTTCCAAAAAGAAATTGTGTTTGCCCTAGCCCTAGTTTCTTTCCCTCAGAGTTTGGACTCTTACCCTTAAACTTGGATTAACATACTCTGATTTCATTTACACCCAGTTCTTATTTAAAGGATGAAGTGGGTATGCCTTATCCTCTTATCGCCTCAGTTTTTTTCTATGTTATTGATAATGACTGCTATGAAATACATGTGTGTGGGAGTATCTGAATATATATATATGTACATGTATTTCATTTTAAGGATGGAAAAACCAAAAATATAAAGAATTAATTTGGGGTTATACTTATGCAGCATCTTAATAGGTCCACGGAACTGTAATACAACCTAGAATTCTCTGAGCCTTCCATAGGATGCCACACAAGACAGGTATTTGAGGAATTCAGGTCCCCTATAATGACATCATTCCCTGACTTTCCTGTCTAGTAAACCTGTTAAAAATGGTAGTGATATGAATTATATCTCAATTTTTAAAAAGCCTAAAAATTAGACAGTGACTTTCTGTTTGTATATATGTACTGTATTGAAATAATACAGAAGAGGTCGAACTCTGTAATATGACACCACAGAAAAGAGCGTTGTTAAGACTTTAATAGAGATAGGTCCATACTAATCCCTACATCTGTATTAGTGGGTCTCAACCTAGAGCAGTTTTGCCACATGTGGGACATGTGACAATGTCTGGAGACATTTTTGGTTGTTGCAACCTGAGGGAAGGGGACACTACTAGGGATACTAATGGCATCTAATGTGTTGGTGCCAGGGATAGCATTAAACATCCTACAACATGCAGGGCAGCCCCTGCAACAAAGAATTATCCAGCCTCAAATGTCAACGGTGCTGAGGTTGAGAAATCCCGATCTATATGACCATATTCAGTTTTGTAATCTTACTTACCAATGTATCATGGACATTTTCTCATGTCAAAGCTTAGAGTTTTACCTTATCTCTTTGTATTCTTTTTTTTTTTTTTTTTT
>NW_012142010.1:2658-3939 GCF_000956105.1 Propithecus coquereli | reverse complement strand
TATCACAATATTACTACAGAAGACATAAACTAAGGAGCTTTCATTTGTTATTTCTGCTACCCTAAAGGTTATTTGACATTAAACATCTGGACAAATGACACCTGGAGTTTGTTTGGCGGGGTTCACAATTTAGTTTTACTTATTTGCATAACCCTAAATATCTCATAAAATGGAGAAAAAGAATAAAGCATAATGGGTTCATGTTATCATCCAGATCAGCTACTCTACTAAGCAAAAATTTCAAATGGTCCCAATATGCTTTTTTTTTTTTTTTAAAAGAGATGGAGTATCACTAGCCGGGATATCACTGCCCAACTTGCTATTCACAAGAGTGATCATCATAGCACACTACAGCCTTGAACTTCTGGCCTCAAAGTGATCCTCTGCCTCAGCCTCTCTAGTAGCTGGAATGACAGGTGCGCACCACTGTGCCCGGCCTCCAATATTCTTCAGAATTGAATAGATTATAACAATCCATTCCAAATATTTTCAAGCTCAAAATTTTTTTTGTTTTGAGACAGGGTCTCACTTTGTTGCCCAGGCTAGAGTGCAGTGAGATCATTATAGCTCACTGCAACCTCAAATTCCTGAGCTCTAGTGATCCTCCTGTCTCAGCCTTCTGAGTAGCTGGGACTCCAGGTACACACCACCACACGCAGCTAATTTTTCCATTTTTTGTAGATATGGTATCTCACTATGTTGCCCAGGCTGGTCTCGAACTCCTGGCCTCAAGCAATCCTCCTGCCTCGGCCTCCCAAAGTCCTAGGATTACAGGCATAAGCCACCATACCCGGCCTCAAAACATTTGAAGGTCAAGGTGGAATTTATTTACCTGTAAATATATATACAATGTCTACTTAAAGTGTACTACTGTAACTAATATGATAGTAAAAGTACAACATATATACATACATATTAGCTACATATGTATATATGAATGATGCATATTAGCTATCAGTTACATAGCTAGAAAAGTTAAGTCCATATTTACTATTTTTAAGGATCCTATCATAACTGTATATTACCTTGCTTGTAGCTTGTGGATAACAATTTTGTCTTACCATGAGTAATATCATCTTCTCAGACTTAAAAGTATAAACAACAATAAAAGCATTCTTATTAAAGCTCACCTTTACAGTAGTGTAGAATACAAGACATTACTGATAGCAGTCATCTCCTAGGGTGGAAGGAGGATGGCTGGGGGGCAGGAAGGACTTATTTTCCATTGGATAATTTTTTAGAACCTTTTAAATTGTGTATACCATGTAGCTATATAAAAAT
>NW_012142010.1:0-978 GCF_000956105.1 Propithecus coquereli | reverse complement strand
GAAGTATTCACAAGAATGGAAAAACAAACACCACACGTACTACCATTAAATTGGTACTAATGGGCTCTCTCTCTTTTCTCAAAAAAAAAAAAATAATAATTACTGGTACTAATGGATCAACACTCATGCACATATGGAAGTAAGATTCATTGGGGACTGGGCAGGTGGGAAGAAGGGGAAGAAGGGGATGGGTAAATTCATACCTAACGGGCGCAGTTCGCACTGTCTGGGGGATGGGCACGCTTCTAGCTTCGACTCAGGCAGTGTAAAGGCAACTTACGTGACCAAAGCATTTGTACCCCCATAATATTCTGAAATTTTTTTAAAAAGTCCTTATCATTAGATGCATACTGAAGTATTCATGGGTAAAAATACCCAAAAGTGAGTGGCTTTCTTATAATACTTTGTCCTCACACACACACACAAATATTTTCAGGGAACAGAGGCAGTAAGAGTGGCAGAATGTTGTTAAGTGTTAAAGCTTGATAATAGGTAGGTGTGTTATACAATTCACTGCATTCAGTGTATGTTTGAACATTTCCATAATAAAAGTTTTTTTAAAAAACTGTTTTATGAATGTTTGAAAAAAACTGAGCAAACGTTTCTTGATCTGTAGACTGACACATAGTCATGTTGACTATTTTCTTGGCTAGAGTATGAGATATTCAGGATCATTCAGTGAGCAATAATTAAAATAAAAATAAATGATACCAGTATTTTTCTAAAACGTGTTTTTTCCACATAACACTATGTATGTCAACCATGTTAATACCTTTAGCTCTGGTTTACTTAGACTATTATACCGCATGTGATTTCTATCCTCTATCATAAATTGAGGTAGTCCTTCCTTTCTCCAATCTTGCTTTTCCTTCCTTTCTCCATCCCTTCTCTTCTTCCTCTTTCTTTCATTTTTACTCTCTCTCACTCATTTCTTCCTTCCTTCCTTCCTAAAAATATTTTGGAAAATGAACTTTTAAT
>NW_012142009.1:2248-2594 GCF_000956105.1 Propithecus coquereli | reverse complement strand
AGGTTTTTCTTTTAGAAGTATCCTAGTTCCTCCAGGCTGGCCTCATAGTAAAAAATAAATAAATATCCTAGTTAATAAGTGAGGAAAAAATGAGAGAAATGGGATCTCTTCATTTGGCCCCCAATGAATTAATCAATCTGGGCACTGGTCAGCACTGGTTCCTGATGTCACAAGAGGCAACCAAACATTAAGTGCCATCTCATGGAAGAACACAGTATCACTTATGAAGTAATTTTTCCCAAAAAACAAACAAAAAAATCCAATGTAAATGTGATTAAGTCTTTAAAACCAACACCAATTTACAGAAAATATAGAGGACAGATAAACCTGTTAAAGATTATCATGG
>NW_012142009.1:0-1498 GCF_000956105.1 Propithecus coquereli | reverse complement strand
CTAGGCACTTAATAATGATTGATTCCTTTTCTTTGCCCTAATACAGTTTCCTTAAAATAAAAAATGTGAAAAAGCCAGATTTAAATTAGGATACTTGTTCTTTGTAAGCATTTATTGCAAATTTAATATTTATTTTCAGACTAAAATGTTGACGTTTTTCTAAGCCCAATGTTGTTTTCTTAGACAAAATGACACCACCTTTTAAAATGTTTATACACATACATATACATATATGTTTTATGACATATATAACATGAATTAGAACATAATTTGTAAGTAAATGTACATATGTTTTGAGTCATAGTTAATCAAAATTTTGAAGATTACTGTCCTGAAAAAATAGTCTCAGTTTCTTATCCAACTAATACCTTTAATTCAACAGTTTTTAAACACCTACTGGGTATCAGTATGTGTTATATCCTGGGAATACATACATCAATAATCCTGTAGTAGTGGAACTCATACTCTGGTAGAAAGAGAGAAATTATATAAATATTTATGATACAAATAATATATAGGGAACATGAGAGATTTGTCCTTCTGTGCTTGGGCTTATTTCACTTAACATAATGTTCTCCAGTTTCACCCATGTTGCTGCAAATGGCAGGATTTCATTCTTTTTTATGACTGAATATTATTACACTGTGTATATGTACCATATTTTCTTTCTCCCTAGAAACAGTGACCAACCTGATGGCAATGCCTACTCTGGTGCCCATATTATTGTCTTAATATACCATTTCCCACCCAAAGAAATGAGGCTTCTTTGATAAATTGCTGATCTTAGGGCTGAGGCAAAAGAATATACAAGACAAATCTGAAAAAGTTTGTTAATGTTTAATAAAGGACACTATCAATGAGAAACAGGTCCTGAGTCAAAATTATTTAGAGGTTCTCTTGAAGAGGTTCACAATGGCCAAAATAAAATAATTAAAAATCAAGAAGAATAATCACTGAAATGAATTGACGCAAAATAAATATATTTATAGTTTGTAATTACACAAAAAATAAACTTATTGAAGGTTAATGAAAGGTGATAATGAACCAATTTATCATTTTGAAAATTGGCAAATAAAGGGAAATAAGTAAGCATTTATTTTTCCTTTCCTACATGAAATCGCATCAATGAGAAACCAAATAGTAGCTAGGGAAGGTTTTTCTTTTAGAAGTATCCTAGTTCCTCCAGGCTGGCCTCATAGTAAAAAATAAATAAATATCCTAGTTAATAAGTGAGGAAAAAATGAGAAAAATGGAATCTCTTCATTTGGCCCCTAATGAATTAATCAATCTGGGCACTGGTCAGCACTGGTTCCTGATGTCACAAGAGGCAACCAAACATTAAGTGCCATCTCATGGAAGAACACAATATCACTTATGAAGTAATTTTTCCCAAAAAACAAACAAAAAAAATCCAATGTAAATGTGATTAAGTCTTTAAAACCAACACCAATTTACAGAAAATATAGAGGACAGATAAACCTGTTAAAGATTATCATGG
>NW_012142008.1:2125-2979 GCF_000956105.1 Propithecus coquereli | reverse complement strand
TAGTTTTAAATAAGTTACAAAACTCATCTATTGCGAAGTTATTTTTCCAAGGCTAATTCCCTGCAGGCTTGATGTTTAGATGAGAAATTAGCCTCTTGAAAAGCTCCGTGGAAAATGATTCTGTTTGAGGCAATCATTTTTCAGTCAACTACGGTCCTTAAACTTTAGCCTGTGATGGTTCAAGGTAAGAGATCTTGTTTCACCAACAATAAAGGCTAATGTGGTCAATCCTGCCACTGACTTGACACTTTATATACTGGAAGTGCAAGTTTCCGCCCATGACCCCAACTACAGACCGGAAGGGACAGTTGTTCCTTACAACTCAGCTGGCAGGATGAGCATGAAGCCAATACTTTGCCATATTATGCTGGTATGAACATCCTGGACCCTGAGAAAGGCAAGGAGGCAAGGAAAGCCTGGAATTTCCCTAATTATGTATCTTAAAACTCTGTGTCCAATAGTTGTGTTTCTTCTCTCAGTGTCTGTGTCTCATTTTAACCGACCTTTGTGAACCTTTCTAAAATGCAGTGGGCATACTTCCACTCTGATCATGAGAGAATAACAGAAAACAATCTGGGAAAAAATATGTGAACACTGCTTTCATATTTTGTATAACAGAGAGTTCAGGACTGTGAATCTAAGTATAGGAAAACAAACAGGATGACACCCTTCATCACCCCAGCTTCTAAGTGAGGCAATTTCCAAACAGGAAATGAGGAAGCCAAATAAAGAAGAAGAACAACAAAAATATGTAAAAATGACATTATTTCCAGAAAAACAAAAATAACAATGACAGAAGATTTATAAAAATCTATTCAATTAGAAGACAATAAGACAATATCTGAAGATGTTGA
>NW_012142008.1:0-265 GCF_000956105.1 Propithecus coquereli | reverse complement strand
TAAACTGTGATCTAAAGTGTAATAATTGATGCTAATGTTTGAGTCCTTACTCAATCCCAAGTACAGTGCCTTTACATGTTTGAAGTCATTATTCACTTACCAGCCAAGATAATTAGAAATAATATAGCCACAATGTAATTCAGCTAGAGCACTAAGTTTTCCAAAAAGACTTAGAAAAATACATAGATTTAATGTCCAGTTTCTCTTAGTCTCTCTCTAGCAGAATTTTATGAATTCAGTAAAAATGTGTATTTTTATTGTTGTT
>NW_012142007.1:5042-6649 GCF_000956105.1 Propithecus coquereli | reverse complement strand
GGGACGGGTATTTGCATACACAAAGAGTGCAATGCGCAGCACCGGAAGGATGGATATATTTGAAACTTGGAATTGGGGGGGGCAAGGGCAACATATGTAACCTAAACATCTGTACCCCTATAATATGCTGAAATAAAAAAAAAAAGAAGAAGAAAAAAAAATAAAATGTGGAGCATGGGCAATGACGGATGTGTTAATTAATTTAATTAAAAATGCATTTGACATGCAGCTAAAGACTTGCTGATTGCAAACAATCTCATCCATCGGTCTAGCATGTGTTGAAAAAGTAGGGAGATGTGCCTCCCTAGAGTAGACCACCTTATCATTCTTTATGTGACCTTGGATTATTGAAGCTCTAGTTGTTGAACTTAACACTGACATGAGTGAGTTTATCCGATTAGCTAACTGACCGGGTCTCTGAGAAGGGAGGCTGGGGTGGAGTAGCGGGGAGGACCTTAGTTAATCCAGAGGCAAAAACCAGTGGGAGGTGGGAAGAACAAGTCCAAGCCGGGCAGCTACCCTGGTGGTCCCCAGGCATGAGGAGATCCCACGTGGCCTGCCCTGCCCTGCCCACGGGCTGGTCCCATGGCAGGGGCTGCTGCCAACAGATTTTCTCTACCCATCCACACTCCATTTTCCTATTGGATCTCATTTAAAAAAAACAAAAACACCCAAATTCACAGATAAAATGATCAAGAACTTCAAGATGGGTGACGGCAAGCTTGGGACCCAGTGCCACTCACACAGCGCTTGCTCATGAACCAGGCTCTGGGTCCAGGCTATGGAGTCTGCACAGGCTGTTCTTGGAGATGCAAGACGGGACGAAAGAACACCCTGTACAGCCCCTATGTGCTAGTCACTGAGCTAGTGCATTGTAGTACTCTAACTAATCCTCACAGTAACTCGCTGTCAGGCTCCTTGTACCTGACACTAAGGAAAAGGCTAAGTGAAGTCGGCCTGGCTGGTCCAGGTGCACCGGTGAGGCAACCTGTGCAAACCAACCCATCTCTTCTGCTTCAGGGAGCTGACGATCATCTCCTCCACTTCCTCCACGTGGGGGCCCACCACTCTCAGTCCCTACCCCAGACCCCCAAGTCAGACCAGGAACAGGCCTGCCCCTCTGTCCCCTGATCCTGAGAAGGTTAAACAGAGAGAGAGAGAGAAGTATTTTCATTTCCTGTTAGTGGGATTATTCATTTGAGAACATCATGCTACGGAATTCAGGTCAGAATGGAAATCATGGGTACATAAACTGGCTGAATAACTTCAAGCCACAGAACATATTGATTCTATATGGGATGAGTAGGTATGAGGAGTGTCATGAAGTTTTTCTAAGTTGAGATAGATTTTTCCCTAAATGGCTATATTAAAAAAAAAAAAATAAGACAGCATAAGGACTAAGCGGCAATATATTTATGCCTAGCACAGATTTTCAAGCCATTTGGGGCTTTTCATAGAAGATAAAACTGCTAAACATGAAAAAAAATACAATTACTTACACCTTTTACTTGTTTTATTAGTGTAAGTCTAAAATCTCTCTCTCTCTCTTTTTTTGACTTTAGAATATAGATTACGATGACATTTAAATTCCATCCTTTCTTTCCTAC
>NW_012142007.1:0-454 GCF_000956105.1 Propithecus coquereli | reverse complement strand
CATTTTGGTCTGCGTACCACCCGTTATAACACAGGGCGGCGTGTTCTGCACAACACCTGAGCCGCGCTGATCCAGGCTGGTATCCTCATGCATGGGGAGGGGCGAGTAATCCCCCCAAAGGCACAAAACCAGGAAATGGCGCAGCCTGTCTGCACGCCCAGGTCTCCCGCATCTCTGCAAATCCTGCCCCACACCCCCACACCTCGTTCACAGGCTGAGATAACACTGCTCCTGGCCGTCAGCGTGCTTCGTTTCCCTAACTCGACCACAAGATCCACGCAGACAAATACTTGCTCTCTCTTCCTCATTAGCATTACGGGTGGAATGTTTTGCTTCCCTCAAAATTCATGTGGAAGCCGGAACCTCCAGGTGATAGCATTGAGAGGCGGGGCCTTTGGGAAATACCTAGGGTTAGATGAGGTCCAGTGTGGGGACTTCCTGATGAAACCCGTGC
>NW_012142006.1:2028-2889 GCF_000956105.1 Propithecus coquereli | reverse complement strand
AGCACCCAGCATAATGACTTTTAAAAAGGCCCACAGTAAAGTACATCATTCTAATAATTTTTTTAAAAATTCAGAAAAAAATTCCTTGAAAACAACAAATGAGAGCTGAAACGGGAGATTCAAACAGAAGGGTTAGAGCCCTGATACTGTTTTAATAACAGCAACTCCAGAAAAGAACAACAGAGAAACTGGAGGGAAGAAGGTTAAGAAATATTTTTTAAAATTCTCTGAAGAACAATGAGTTTCCAGATTTAAAAAGATTTCCAAGCACCAGCATGATGACTTTTAAAAAGGCCCACAGTAAAGTACATCATTACGAAATTTTAGGGTACTGGGGATAAAGAGAATATCATGAATGCTTTCAGAGAAAGAGGGCCAGGCACTGTTCTAAGTGCTTTATGTATGTCATTCAGTTAATTCTCTCAATAATTCTAGAGGTAGTTAAGATATTATGCTTGATTTTTAGATGAGGAAACTTAGACAAAGAAGAGGTTATGTGACATGCCCACATCACATGGCTGGTAAGTATGATACAAACTCAAGCAGTCTGGTTGTACCGTATAAGCTTTTATTCATATGCTACACTTTTTCAAAATTCTGACCTAGAATTCTACACTGACCCAAATTATCAACCAAATTTTAGGGTGGAATAAAGACATTTTCAGATATCTAAAAAAAATGCACCTTTTCTCAGGAAGTTACTAGAGGGTGTACTCTTCCAAAATGAAGAAGGAAACCAAAAAATACAGGAAACATCGGAAACAGGGCTTCTAGCACAGATGAAAGGCAAAAGGAATTCCCATGATGACAGCCCAGCAGGCCACGACAGCAAACAGTTTAGAATGAAACACATGAAGGGCT
>NW_012142006.1:0-388 GCF_000956105.1 Propithecus coquereli | reverse complement strand
ATTTATTGTTTAAACTTCATTTATTAGCTAATTTAGTATACATTCTCCTCTATAATATTAAAAAAAACTCTTTTGTTAAAACAGACATTTAAAAAGCATTATCTAAATGGTGGTAATACCCATTCAGGTTTAAGAGACTTTGAAATAAATACATGGCTCTGTACTGCAGATTGATGGCTTTCCTACTTTAACATAAGCACTTATTTTATACTGTCCCAATTCATAAGAAGCTTGATCCACTATTAACGGAGTACTAAAAACCACAATTAAAATGGTTTTTTTTCTTGTTTTACTTCTTGGTTAATTACAATGTTCAAACAGACCACTGGAAATAACTCTCTTTTAAAATTCTCAGTTTTGTCCATTTTTATTCTTTCCTGCTTTTAAA
>NW_012142005.1:2026-2959 GCF_000956105.1 Propithecus coquereli | reverse complement strand
TCGAGACCAGCCTGAGCAAGAGCGAGACCCCGTCTCTACTAAAAATAGAATGAAATTAATTGGACAACTAAAAATATATAGAAAAAACTAGCCGGGCATGGTGGCGCATGCCTGTAGTCCCAGCTACTCAGGAGGCTGAGGCAGGAGGATTGCTTGAGCCCAGGAGTTTGAGGTTGCTGTGAGTTAGGATGACACCATGGCACTCTAGCCCGGGCAACACAGGGAGACTCTGTCTCAAAAAAAAAAAAAGAAAGCTGAGGGAGAAAGATTCTGAACACATATTTGAAGATATCTCTGGAAGTTGTAGGTTCTGGCCAGATTATAAAGAGGCTTCATTTTAGAGAGGTTTTCAAAGTACATAAATAAGGGTAAGACAATGATAAAAAATATTTCTGGGGTCAGCACAGTGGCTCACGCCTGTAATCCTAGCACTTTGGGATGCTGAGGTAGGAGGATTGCTTGAGGCCAGGAGTTCAAGACCAGCCTGAGCAACAACAAGACCCCGTCTCTACAAAAAAATAGAAAAAAACAAGTCAGGTGTGGTGGTGCATGCCTAATAGTTCCAGCTACTTCAGAGGCTGAGGCAGGAGGATCGCTTGAGCCTAGGAGTTTGAGGTTGCAGTGAGTTATTATGATGTCACTTCATTTCAGCCTGGGTGACAGAGCAAGACTTTGACTCAAAAAAAATTTCTGGGAAAACTTGACAGCACTCTGGTATCTTGACTGTAAAGCTGAAAACCACAAGAGAGTAGGCCAGTTAGAAAATTAGTGTGATAGAGCCTATAAAAGGTCAAAATGACCCAAAAACAATTACTATAGAAGGAATGGAGGAAAAAAAATACAGTTATGGAAATAGTAGAATCTGAAGAACAATTGCACATGGGTTGTATAATAAGTGAGTTATAAAGAACAGACTAATAAGAACAAATATTT
>NW_012142005.1:0-415 GCF_000956105.1 Propithecus coquereli | reverse complement strand
AAAATGTTTTAATAATAGTACTTGAACAATAAAGAAATGGAAAAATGTTAAGTCAAGTTTTGTTAGCATCAGAATTTCAGATCAAAAGACATAGATTTTATTTGCCCACTATCAATCACATTATTTGTGATTTAATATATAGATAAAAGAGAGCAACAGAGCAAGAAAGTGAGAGAGAGAGAGATTAAGTGTTCTGTGATTAAATTCCTAGATAATGCCTAATTCTTTATTTGAAACACTAGATGTTCTCGAAGTCTGGAAATTCAGTTAAGTATTGTCCTCGTTATACTTCCTTTTGATTTTAACACTGCTATCCAACATCTTTTGCCTTCTAAGTGTTTCTCAAAGAAATATCCTCAGCTCTGTTCTTTTGTGCTTTGGTTTTGTTTTAACAAAAATTGTATTCTCACCATTC
>NW_012142004.1:1024-1364 GCF_000956105.1 Propithecus coquereli | reverse complement strand
GTGGAATTCCCCAATAATATTTCTCATGGGAATCCAACATGTGTCCAGAAAACTAATCATGGTCAGCTTTTCAATATATCGATGTCAGTATCTGTATCTATATATCTTTTATTATTTTTATCTTGCAAATGCCATGCAGGTTGTATAGAAAATAAATAACAAAGTATAAACAGCTATTAATAATACCTAGGAAATCAAATACTAAACTACCAGGGGTAATTTCTGGCTATCTCTTTTCTACGTATGTTCATATTCACATTGATGTGACTGAGAACAATTGATTAAACTGATTCTATATTTTAGCCTCTTTTTTTTTTGCCACCCTATAATATATTGTAAA
>NW_012142004.1:0-974 GCF_000956105.1 Propithecus coquereli | reverse complement strand
TCTCTGGAATTTACTTTCAAGGAGCTTAAAGACAAGACTGGATACTTGACATACACATCAAGACCAATGAATAAGATATACGTTAAGGACTGTCATAAAAAGTAGAGATAAATTACTGAAATACCAAAGAATGAAAATAGTATTTTTTATTTTTTTGGAGACATGGTCTCACTAGAGTGCAGTGGCATCATCGTAGTTCACTGCAATGTTGCAACCTCAAACTCCTGGGCTCAAGAAATCCTCTTGCTTCTGCCTCCCGAGTAGTTAGCACTACAGGGCACTATTTTTTTTTTTTTTTAAGAGATGGGGGTCTTGCTATGTTGCTCAGGCTGGTCTCAAACTCCTGAAAATAGTACTTCAGAGAATGTATCTTCAGACTTGGGAATGTAAAACCCATAAAAAACAATATAAAACATATTAGGAAGCCCAGCTATGGAGTCAGACTCATAAATTTAAATTCTGACTCCAGATTATCCAAATGTAAGATTCCAGGCAAAGGGCATAACCTCTCTGACTCAGGTCCACATCTATAAAATGTAGATAATAATTACATTAATAATAGGGTCACTTTGAGGATTAAGTGAGGTAACATCCAAAGTTCCCAGAACAGTGTCTGATATATAGTAAAATGTCATATAAATAACAATATTATCACTTAAGACAATTGGTTTTAGAAATACTGAGCGGGGGAGAAATGAATTGATGCACAAGAGGGGTGTAAGTCATGCTAAGAGGGGGTGAAGCAGGGGCAGGATACAGGGAAGTGCATGTATCCCCCCTGTCTGAAGTGCATGGCCTGTGGTGGAGATACATTAGGAAGAGGTTGTAGAAGGTTTTGAATGGTCAGAAAATGAGGCCATGGTTAATAACTGGGCTGTGATTAACGATGGTATTCATTTTCCTGGCTTTAAAAGAATAGCATTAATATTTTTCTATGTATTCTTTAAACAAAAAGTTCCTCTTGATCATATCAA
>NW_012142003.1:27711-28079 GCF_000956105.1 Propithecus coquereli | reverse complement strand
TGAATTAATAAAAAAAATACAGAAAGAATGGATCCTTCCTTTAAGAGGCAATCCAAATAATAAATGTAAAAAGAATGAGAAAAATCAAAAATCATTGTTAGAACACCATACAAATAATTCCTGCAGGCAAAATCGATGCATGAATGCTAAAAGTAGTGGCCAAAATTCTAAGGAGGAACAGGATATTTGCTTAGCCTCAAAGTGTCTTCCCAAAGTATTTATTAATTACTGTGATGGATCTAACATATGTCATGCATTCTTTGATCTGACTCCCTCTAGGAGATGGAGGTTAATTCTCCTGCCGTTGAGTATGGGCTGGACTTAGTGACTCACTTCCAATGAACAGAGTTCGGAAGGGAAAAAACAAG
>NW_012142003.1:23222-24576 GCF_000956105.1 Propithecus coquereli | reverse complement strand
TACAGATGAGGAAACAAACTGAAATTTAGAAAAGTCAAGGTTCCTCTTTATCCAACACTTTAGTTAGCCTAAATAAATTCTCTCTGCCTGGGCCTGTATGAGCCAATCCAGAACACCAAAACCAGGCTTAAGAGCTATTACAGCTTCTCTATGCAATTGAAAGTTTGTCATTGTTTTTCTCAGAACGGGAAAGCACTTTTGCTTAATCAAAACAAATAAATAATTCCAAACAATTTTGTAAGACATTGTGCTAGAAAATGTGGGAAATACAAAGAAAAATAAAATGTACTGTCTAACCTGCAAGAATTTTAAGATCTTTTGGTGGATGTAAGGTGAAAACACAGAAGGATAAATAATACATTTTTAAAACAATTTTAAGACCACATGTGATAAATCTCCTAAGAGATTAATTCACAGTTTATTATCAATTGAACCTCATGGGGGAGGGGAGCAGAGGATGGGACAGTAGTATTTTTTCAACCATTATTCCAGCACAAAGAGTGACAGTCACGTTGTTTCAATTAGTCTGACTATCCATCCACTCCCAGGTGTGTAGACCTTGAAGGGGGTAAAGGCAGTAGCTTTCCTAGTCCTTTATCACTGCAGTCCCCAGCCCTGGGCAGTGCACAGGTATCAGTCAGAGGCCTGTTAGGAAGCAGGGCAGCACAGCAGGAGGTGAGTGGGGCAAGCAAGCAAAGTCTCATTTATCTGTTTTTTTTGTTTTGTTTTTGTTTTTGTTTTTGAGACAGAGTTTTCCTCTGTCACCCAGGCTAGAGTGCTGTTGTGGTGTCAGCCCAGCTCACCACAACCTCAAACTCCTAGGCTCAAGCCATCCTCCTGCCTCAGCTTTCCCAGTAGCTGGTACTGCACACATGCACCACCACACCCAGCTAATTTTTCTATTTTTAGTACAGACAGGTTCTCACTCTTGCTCCCGTTGAGTATGGGCTGGACTTAGTGACTCACTTCCAATGAACAGAGTTCGGAAGGGAAAAAACAAGTAACTTTACAGTGGAGAACCTGGCAAACATCACCTTAACCAAATGATCAAGGTTAATACCACTAGTAATAAATTATGTTGAAATCATGTTAATCCTGATATGAAGCCATGAAAAGGCCACTTGGCCTTTGAGGTATTTCCCCCCAAATCAATAATGCTTGTGTAATTATGACAAAATGTGAAACTCAAAACAAGGGACAGTTTACGAAATACCTGACCAGTACTCATGAAAATGTCAAGTTCATGAAAACAATAAAAGATTTAGGAAAGATTATTGTAGATTAGAAAAGACCAAATAGACATCACAACTAAATGCAAATGGTATCATGGACTAAATCTTGGAACATAAAAAAT
>NW_012142003.1:22790-23172 GCF_000956105.1 Propithecus coquereli | reverse complement strand
GACAGTAGTATTTTTTCAACCATTATTCCAGCACAAAGAGTGACAGTCACGTTGTTTCAATTAGTCTGACTATCCATCCACTCCCAGGTGTGTAGACCTTGAAGGGGGTAAAGGCAGTAGCTTTCCTAGTCCTTTATCACTGCAGTCCCCAGCCCTGGGCAGTGCACAGGTATCAGTCAGAGGCCTGTTAGGAAGCAGGGCAGCACAGCAGGAGGTGAGTGGGGCAAGCAAGCAAAGTCTCATTTATCTGTTTTTTTTGTTTTGTTTTTGTTTTTGTTTTTGAGACAGAGTTTTCCTCTGTCACCCAGGCTAGAGTGCTGTTGTGGTGTCAGCCCAGCTCACCACAACCTCAAACTCCTAGGCTCAAGCCATCCTCCTGCCT
>NW_012142003.1:20363-21308 GCF_000956105.1 Propithecus coquereli | reverse complement strand
TACAGATGAGGAAACAAACTGAAATTTAGAAAAGTCAAGGTTCCTCTTTATCCAACACTTTAGTTAGCCTAAATAAATTCTCTCTGCCTGGGCCTATATGAGCCAATCCAAAACAACAAAAACCAGGCTTAAGAGCTATTACAGCTTCTCCATGCAATTTAAAGTTTGTCATGTTTTTCTCAGAACGGGATGGCACTTTTGCTTAATCAAAACAAATAAATAATTCCAAACAATTTTGTAAGACATTGTGCTAGAAAATGTGGGAAATATAAAGAAAAATAAAACGTACTGTCTAACCTGCAAGAATTTTAAAATCTTTTGGTGGATGTAAGGTGAAAACACAGAAGGATAAATAATACATTTTTAAAACAATTTTAAGACCACATGTGATAAATCTCCTAAGAGATTAATTCACAGTTTATTATCAATTGAACCTCATGGAGGAGGGGAGTAGAGGATGGGACAGTAGTATTTTTTCAACCATTATTCCAGCACAAAGAGTGACAGTCACGTTGTTTCAATTAGTCTGACTATCCATCCACTCCCAGGTGTGTAGGCCTTGAAGGGGGTAAAGGCAGTAGCTTTCCTAGTCCTTTATCATTGCAGTTCCCAGCCCTGGGCAGTGCACAAGTACCAGTCAGAGGCCTGTTAGGAAGCGGGGCAGCACAGCAGGAGGTGAGTGGGGCAAGCAAACAAAGTCTCATTTATCTGTTTTTTTTGTTTTGTTTTTGTTTTTGTTTTTGAGACGGAGTTTTCCTCTGTCACCCAGGCTAGAGTGCTGTTGTGGTGTCAGCCCAGCTCACCACAACCTCAAACTCCTAGGCTCAAGCCATCCTCCTGCCTCAGCTTTCCCAGTAGCTGGTACTGCACACATGCACCACCACACCCAGCTAATTTTTCTATTTTTAGTACAGACAGGTTCTCACTCTTGCTCAAACTGGTCTC
>NW_012142003.1:16186-17558 GCF_000956105.1 Propithecus coquereli | reverse complement strand
CTCCAGCTTTGGAAATTGTCATTGAAAGAGTCCCTCATGACTGGAAATAACGGGATGGTGCATCAACCTGTTTAATTCACTTGAGGTGACCTTTGCCTAGCCTAACCCATCAAATAGAGACATTAAGTAGTCACTTGACATGGTCAAATATGCCAAAAATTGCCTATGCGTCTTTCTAGACCTTATGGCCATACTATAAATTAGCAGAATGACATGAGCTAAATTATCGAGGCTGAATATTTTAAAGGGAAGAAGAGTGAGTTGTCAAGGGTTGGATTTGATATTAAGCTGAACAATATATAGTTATATCCTATAGCATTTGGGAAGCTACTGAAGATTTCCGAGCAGGGGAATAAAATGTTAAAAGCTGTGTTTTAAATGTGGGATAGAGTCAGAAAACAGGGAGAGAATTATACTACTATTATGACATTGGCCATGCCACCATGAATCAGAATCGGATGGAGGCAATGAAAATGAAAACCAAAATGTTTCAGAGCACTTGTAAGGCAAGAACAGGCTAAACTCAGTGGCTAACTGGATTGTTTGAAAGGGAAGAGGGTCGATAACTCTCAGGTGTCGAGCCTGGCAAAATGATGGCACTATTATTAAGATTGGGGAAGTAGGATAAGCAGTTGGCTTGGATATGAGGAGTTGGCTAGTATTTTGGATATCGGCACACCGTCAAATACAGTATTCAGTCTACAGCTGAAAATATGACACTTAAGCTCACAAGACAGGCAAGAGCACCTTTGAAATTTATCCATGATATATCTCTGATAATAATGACTAGAAATTTATAGTCTATGACAACGGCCAATCTTTCAATTTAGTAAATCTGTTCATTGACTTAGCACTCCTCCGCCAGAACAAAGAAAATTACTGAAAAATCTCTTGAGATATTTTTTTATTTCCCCTTGAAGCCAATGAGCCTCTACAAAATCCACAGTTCCAAAAAGTGTTAGTACTCTGTGCAAGAACCGTCTTAAGGGAAAAAATGAATTAGCCATTATTAAACTTTTGCTCCAGGGTTTGCAATACCTGCGGTTTGCCACAACGTGTTGCTTTGTTATAACAGCCTTAGACTTGTGAAGTGATTTATCTTGAAATTGTGTTAGTCTTTAGAGATTTTCAGAGAAACTCTCTCTCTCTTACTTAACTTTGAAGCGAAGTGATACCAGACAACTGAATGTGAAAAAAACTGAAAATATGAAATGCAGAAAAGCATTATAAATATGATACTGAGTATATTCTTATTAACAATACAGGCAGTAGAATTTCTTTTTTGTCTTTTGCTTCTTAGCAAATATTCCAATCAAAGCAAAACCTTTAACTACTTTGAATCAGGATCATAAAAACTACTTTGAATCAGGAT
>NW_012142003.1:15791-16136 GCF_000956105.1 Propithecus coquereli | reverse complement strand
AATACACATTTTTTGACTACAGAGATGTCACAGTAAAAAGAGAAGTGAGACTAATATTATACTGATTTATTTCACTACATTCTGATTTTAACATTGCTACCACATGACCCAAGTGTCCTGCAGCTGGTCCAGCTGTGATTCCTGCTTTCTAAGGAAAGCATATAGCTGGTTTCAATGCAGCAAATTCCATATAAACCAGTGTGTTCCCCAATATTTAGAGGCAGTGCAATTGACTCAGCTATTTGACTTCTCTAAGACAAGGAAAAAAAATAAACAAAACTAGAAAAATTAGAGAGCACATATCTTCTTCTATTCTCCTTAATTGACATTTTTAAAGTCATCTGA
>NW_012142003.1:13115-13465 GCF_000956105.1 Propithecus coquereli | reverse complement strand
TTTATTTACACACTCACACAGTTTCATTTGTCCATTCTTTCTGTTATATTTCAAATTCCTGGGCATCAGGAAGTATAACTATAGTGGTTATTTCCTTCAAGTATCTTGGAACACAAAAATGCAGGTTTATTTCTCATTGTCTTTGTTAATAATGTCCTTTAGAGTGCTGATTATTTAATACATTAAGCCATCTGATTAGCAAAAAAATTATTTTTGCTAAGTGAAAAACTAGAATCATTCTTTTCCTTAAGTCTAAAAACTAGTGAAAATGGTAGAGAGGAGAAAGTATGCATATTTATCATGTAAATATAACAAAATTTACACTATATTTTTAAATTATATGAAAAAAT
>NW_012142003.1:0-639 GCF_000956105.1 Propithecus coquereli | reverse complement strand
TAGCAATTATCTTCTGTGTGTTTGTATTAATGTTATTCATCTTCCATTTATTTATACCTTTCATTATAAAATACATATTCTTTCTTAAATACGTAAGTAGATTTCATTTATAATAGTCCCCTCTTATCATCAGAGATTATGTTCCAAGATCCTCAGCGGATGCCTGGAACCACAGATTGTCAGTACCAAACCCTAAACATACTGTGTGTTTGTATTAATGTTATTCATCTTCCATTTATTTATACCTTTCATTATAAAATATTCTTTCTTAAATACGTAAGTAGATTTCATTTATAGTAGTCCCCTCTTATCATCAGAGATTATGTTCCAAGATCCTCAGCGGATGCCTGGAACCACAGATTGTCAGTACCAAACCCTAAACATACTGGGTTTTTTTTATCCTATACATATATAGGAAACTTGAGATAAAGTTTAATTATTAATTAGGCACAGTAAAAGATGAACAACAATAATAATAAAATAAAACAATTATAAGAATATGCCAGTACCACCACCCTTGAGCTTTGGGGCCATCATTAAGTAAAATAAGGGTTACTTGAACACAAGCAGTATGATACAGTGACACTTGACCTGATAACCAAGATGACTGATAAGTGACTAATGGGCAGATAGCTTGCA
>NW_012142002.1:6653-7352 GCF_000956105.1 Propithecus coquereli | reverse complement strand
CCCGTGGCTGGCCAGGCACCTGCTTAACATTTGGAATCAATCAGCATAATTCACCATAGAACAGATTTTAAAGCACAAACAGTATCTCAATAGAGGCAGAAAAACAGACAAAGTCAAACATTCATTCTTGAAAAAAAGTGCTCAGCAAACTAAGAATACAAGAGAAGTCCCTCAATCTGATAAAGGCATCTGCAGAAAGCCTAATTAATACCATACTCAATAACGAAAGGCTGAGGCCAGGCACGGTGGCGCGTGCCTATGGTCCCAGCACTTTGGGAGGCCAAGGCGGGAGGATGCTGGAGCCCAGGACCTCCAGGCTGCAGTGAGCTGTGATGGCGCCATTGCACTCCAGTCTGAGCGACACAGAGATCCTGTCTCTAAAAAAGAAACTAAACACAAAACATAGTGAAAGGCTGAATGCTTTCACCCCAATATCAAGAGCAAGACAACGTTGTCTCCTTTTACCACTTCTATTCAACGTCGCATTAGAGGTTCTATCCAGCCCAATAAGGTAAAAAAGGAATAAAAAGAGCCCGTACAGGAAAAGAAGAAGTAAAGCTCTCTGCTTCGTGGCTGACGTGACCAGCTAAGCAGGCGCTCGGAGGGAGTCTACAGTAAAGCAGAAGTAACGTGCTGGTTCCACAAGTTTGCCTGATACAAAATCAATATTCAAAAATCAACTTTATTTCTATATATTAG
>NW_012142002.1:0-2181 GCF_000956105.1 Propithecus coquereli | reverse complement strand
GGAGCCCAGTGCCAGGGCGAGGAGGCTTCACTCTGGGAGTGCTCCCTGGGTGCCTGGGAGCCACTGAGCAGCTGTGAGTGCCACTGCGTGGTGGTGATAACCTGCTCAGGTAGGTCAGACTGGGACCCTGATCCCCTCTCCCCCCTGGGACCCCCATCCTCTGTTAGGGCTCCGGAGGCCACGAGGCAAGCCCCAGGGCAGGAGGGAGGGTCTGGCTCTGATGTGAGTGCCCCTCCGGGCTCCTCAGGGGTCCCTTTTGCTGCAGGACAACAAGGTGAGGCGGTTTTCCTTGTCTGTCTTTTGGAGAATCGGCTCTCGCTCCCTTTCCTGTCTCCCAGCCTGGACCCCCTTCCCGTTTATGTCAATGTTGGTCTCCAGGTTTCTAATCGCAGCCACCGACCACTTTTCCTTGAGCTCCCCTCCACCATCAGGGCCACCTCAGGAAACTCTGTGGGGTCCCCACACACTCTAGCTGTGTAGAAAGCGCAGCTTCATCACAGTGCAATTACCTGTGTGCTCATGGCAGGTGCCCCTGACCTGGGCTCCCGCGGTGGCCACTCTCCGTGCTGTGCTGGGAGCCAGCAGTCCTGGGAGGAGTGGCTCCAGCACCTCGGGCACAGGGTGGGTAAAGCTGCGAGGGGCCCCGTGGATGCCAGTCAGGCCGGGGCTACCAGAGCTTAGTCCCTGCACTTGTGCCAAGGGTGAGGGCTCCGAGGACTAGGTTTCTCCTCTGTGCCAGCAGATGGTACCTTTCAGCAAATCAGGCTGGGCCAGGGTGGCAGCCCCTGTGCCGGGATCCCCGAGGCGGTGAACCCGGCTGGCAATGTCCTGAGGTGTGACTTGCATAAGGAAGAGGCCAACGTCTTCTGCAGAGAGCTGGGGTGTGGCTCCGCTTTGCAGTGGTCTAGAGCCCACGGCAGAGGGGGCCCCGGGGACCAGGGGCAGAAGTTTGTGACCTGCGAGGGAACAGAGTTCAGCATCTTCACCTGCAAGATCGACCTAAACGTCCTAGAGCAGTGCGACCTCCCGACGTACACCCAGGTGGTGTGTTCAGGTAGGGACATTTCTGCAGGCCTCGATTTTTCATATGAACAAAAGGGATAATGGCGTCTACCTCACGGTGTGGCCACAGTGTGAGTGGAAGCCCCTCTCCCCAGTACATGGTGCACTTCCAGCGGGCAGCGGTCCGGGAAGGCCCCTGGAGCTGTCCCCTGTTGGCAGCGCCTGTCGTCCTGGCTGTTCTGCCCACGGTTCCTATCTGGCCTGTGCGAATGTGGGGGGGTGGGGGGTGCTCATATACTCCCGCCCAGAGTCCCAGGGGACCTGTGTCCCCCCAGAGGCAGGGCCGGGGAAGAGGCTCGCTGTCAGAATCTGTGTGGGGGCCAGGACCCCAGGGAGATGCAGAGTGGAGGGAGGGCCCCCTCCAGGACTTCCCCTGCTGGCCTCTGGGACCCCCTCTGAGGCCCAGAGGCCGGCACAGAGCCGGTCCTGCCCTGGTGGCTCCAGTCCAGCGTCTGCCCCCAGGACACACGGAGGCCCGGCTGGTGGGCGGCGAGCACCCCTGCGCCGGGCGCCTGGAGGTGAGGCGGGGCCTGACCTGGGGCACCGTCTGTGACGCAGACCTGGACCTGGCCACGGCCCACGTGGTGTGCCGGGAGCTGCGGTGCGGGGCGGCCGTGTCCACGCCCGGGGGCGCCCACTTTGGCCGCGGCTCCGGACCCGTGTGGACCGAGGCCTTCCGTTGCGCGGGCAACGAGTCGCTGCTGTTCCACTGCCCGCGGGGGCCGGGGCGCCAGTGCGGGCACGGCCGGGACGCGGGGCTCGCGTGCTCCGGGGAAAGTAAGTGGCGGGCGCGGGCTCCCGGGGGCCTGGGCTGCCCTGTGCGGTCGGGGGCAGGGAGGGACTGAGCTGAGGGCCCTGGAACCGAATCCAATCCCGTGCGGACGCTGCACCTGCGGCTCGGCCCGCCCCGCCTGCTCCTCCTCCTCCCGGGCTGGCTCCCTCGAGCCGGTCCGGTCCTGTCTGAGCCCCCGGTCCGGTCCTGTCCGAGCCCCCGGTCTGGTCCTGTCTGAGCCCGGGCTCGGGCCTCGCTGGGAGCTCAGGAACCAACAGACACAGGCGCACGTGTCCATTCCCCCAAATCCGAGCTCGCATTTCCACGTTCCTTCCCACCTGTTCTTT
>NW_012142001.1:2562-2909 GCF_000956105.1 Propithecus coquereli | reverse complement strand
GACCTCTGTTTTGGAATTTGGACAAGAAATGGCTGAATCTCACACAACGGATTTTTTTAAATCACCATGAGGGGTTATGGGAGAAAGGGAAGAAATCAGCAGGTGGCACCCCAGTCCTCTCCCCAACCCCAACAGACAAGATTGGTATTTATGTCATTCTGTACAAGCTATCTTTTTTCAAGTATTCTACAAAATCCAAATGTTTTTACACCACTGAGCTAGAGGCACTCTAGTGCTGTGTTACTGCCGTTACTGACCAAATCAGGGGCCAGGAATGGTGCACGTGGTTGTAATCATAAACTATATCCACTAATAATAAAATAACCATGTATTTTTTTTTTTTTTTT
>NW_012142001.1:0-972 GCF_000956105.1 Propithecus coquereli | reverse complement strand
GTGCCGGGATATTCTGCAATGTTTCCTAAAAAAAACGAGTTTGAAATAAAGTCATGGGAACTGCAATTGGGGTACTCTTTCGAAGAAGGTTCGGCGCTTCCACAGAAGTAATCAAAAGATACAGGTCATATAAACGACAGTATAAAGAAGAGCAATATTGGGCACAAAGAACAGAAGTCAAAATTCTGGAAATCCATTTGTATGATTTCCTGTGTGTTCATGGGCATTAGAAGGAAGGACAGAGAGATGAATGATCTCTCAATGTTGGTTCTGGTCCTAGATGTAATTACATTTTTTGCTTCTCCCATTTTCAAGTTTTTAAAATTAAAAGACCTAGTAAGTCAAATATTTTTAAGGACCTTGATAGATACCTACGTTACTTTGTTTATGCGAAAACAAAATGAACGATTTCTCATTTAAATTTACCCCTACGTACTTAAAAAAGGGTGAATTTTCATGTAAATACAAATTCATGACAGGAAAAATAAAAAGTACCAGAGGTATTTCATGCAAGACATATTTTAGAGTTGGAAGTAGAGTTTGGAAAATAACCTACTTTATCATTAATTAATTCTTCTGTGTGTTCCCAGGTACTGAACCTCTAATTAGAGAATATGACATGAATAACAGATGAGGATAGATTTATACTGTATTTACAGGAGTTATATTTTTATTAATAGAAACGTCAAGGAAAAATAAAAAGTACCAGAGGTATTTCATGCAAGACATATTTTAGAGTTGGAAGTAGAGTTTGGAAAATAATCTACTTTATCATTAATTAATTCTTCTGTGTGTTCCCAGGTACTGAACCTCTAATTAGAGAATATCACATGAATAACAGATGAGGATAGATTTATACTGTATTTACAGGAGTTATATTTTTATTAATAGAAACGTCAAGGAATACTTTTTATTCAGAAAGGAATATTTATAGATAATTTGAGGAAATTACCAGGAATTAATTTTCTAAAA
>NW_012142000.1:5410-6720 GCF_000956105.1 Propithecus coquereli | reverse complement strand
ATATTTTAATTGTACCTTTTCCAGGTTCACATATGTTTAGATACACAAATACTTACCATCGTGTTACAATTGCCTACAGCTGCGGTTCTCAACACCCCCCAGCCCCACCCACAGACCACAGAGCCCTGCCCCTGCCCTGCCCCTGCTCCGCCTCTGTGGAAAAATTGTCTTCCATGAAACCTGTCCCTGGTGCCAAAAAGGTTGGAGACCACTGGTATGATATTCAGTGCAGTAACATGCTGTACAGGTTTGTAGCCTGGGAGCCACAGGCTATACCTTATAGCCTAGGTGTGTAGTAGACTAAACCATCTAGGCTTGTGTAATTACACTCTATGATGTTCCCACAACAAGGAGATTGCATGCGTTGAGGTATTTCTCAGAACGTAGCCCCGTCATTAAGTGATGTATGACTGTACTGCTAGAGAATAGCTTGTTAAAAATCACATGCAATTGCCACCGTAAGAAGGATGTTAGATGACCAGCTGATTTAGAAGTACAATTAGAATCATCTTCAGATAAAGAAGTTCAGAGTGATTCCAGTATGACATCAACCTCACTTCGTGAATTATTCTAAGGCTGACATCATGAAATATTTACAGCAAAACTAAAAAGGAGTATGGCTGTTGGCAAGATTTCCATTTTGCTTGTTTTGGTGCAGTATGTTCAAGCAATTAAATATAAAAATGACTGACACATAATCAACAGAAGAAAACATAAATATTGAGATCAGCTTTTTCACATATTATTAAATAAGTCATCACAATATGATATTTATATCAATATTGCAAAAGCAATGACAGAAAAATTGTAGGAACTGTGTTTTTAATAGACACTATTGCTAATATGTGCTTAAGTAATTGTGTGTTGAATGAAAAATAAATAAATTTAAGATGCTGACATATTGCAAAACAATGTCTGACAAAGCCATTCATAAAAATTAGCTTTAAATTGCCAGTTTATCATGTTAATGAGAAGAAATAGGAATTAGTTTTTTATGCTGGAGATCATTGACAATACAGGGACAAAGTCTTAGCATAAGATATTTCAAATGAAATAATTACCATTTTGTCTGTTAATAAACATCATTATGTTGATAAATATCATAAATATATTATAGCTGCATCATCTAGAAACTTGTGTTAACTCATTTAATCAACTGAAAAAGCTCATAATGTACAGTATGGCAATGTCACTATGTTTAAAACAACAGATAAAGTATCAACAAAATGAAAACTTTCACTCAATACAAAAAACAAATAAATTCAACTTTTTGAAAAATTTTAGCACTGTTAATTTATTAAATAAATATT
>NW_012142000.1:0-339 GCF_000956105.1 Propithecus coquereli | reverse complement strand
CAGGATTCACAAGCAGATTTACAAGCTAGCGGTGTGGCTTGGGACACTTCTCTGAGCCTCATCTTAGACATTTGAAAATGGAAACAACATCAACAATGACAATACATACTAAGTTGGTTTACTTTAATTTTTTTAAATTTCAGAATATTACGGGGGTACAAACGTTTTGGTTACATAAATTGCTTTTGTACCATTTGAGTCAAAGTTATAAGTGTGCTCGTCACTCAGTGTGCATTGTACCTGCTAGGTGTGAATTTACCCATACCCTTCTCCCCTTCCCACCTTCTTGATTTCCAATGAGTGTTATTTCCATATGCACACATAAGTGTTGATTGATTA
>NW_012141999.1:6251-7619 GCF_000956105.1 Propithecus coquereli | reverse complement strand
AAGCACACTAAGACAAAACTGGGCAAATGATTTCTCTGTGCTAAAAAGATACAGTAGCCTTTTTGTCCTCTATGAAAGGTTAATTTTAAAATAACAAAGTGAAGAAACTCTTTAAAAAACTTAACTAGGTTTGCAACTTGTTAATGCCCTATGTGATAGCTGAATGATTCCTAAAATAATCATCCAATAACAATATTATTGTTAGAGCATAATATAGAAAAAGGTAGGTCCTGTCTTTGTCTTGAACTGCAAGAGTTAAATATGTAGTTTTCGTCCATTTGAAAGGATTGCTTGAAGAAGTCAAACATAAAAATAAAGGCAAACTTAGGTCAAATGCTTCAGCTTCTCAGGTTTTTGCTAGTTACAGTTCACTAAATACAAAACGCAGAAATAAAGAAGATTCAACTGGGTTGACACCAGTAGCCAACTCATCTTCCAGGATCCCTGCGACTTTAGATTCAGTATTAAGCTTGTCAAAAAAGAAGCCATTTGGCAATTTTGCAGAATTGCCTCTATTTGGACTCTAATAATTGTCAGGGTTGATTTTCGAAGGGTGTTGTCCCAGTTCCTTGGCTCCTTGTTTGGAAAAATCACAAGCTGGGCTGGTGCAACAGAGTGATGACAGACCTTGGCACTTTCACACAAGCAGTTTTTACGGTAGGCGTTTCAGCACCAAAACAGAAAGTGAAAGAAAGTACATTTTCTGAGGGGAAATGAGTTTATCTCCACAAGTGGAGAAGACCCTACGGTTTTAGCATATTTTTGTTTTTTATGTCTATGCCTTATGATATGTTAAATTGTGGATAGAATAGTCATTATTTTTCTTGGAAAAGGGTGGAGAGTTCTTGGAGTTAAGGGCCTTCCCCAATTTTGTCCTTATAGGATAACTTCCAGGGGTTGCCATGACAATTGTAAACTGTCATGGCACTGCTGAGTGTGATTTTTACTACGCTAATGTATGTTAATGGGGAAAAGGTCACCTTTGGACATGAGCTTCTAGTTTCTGGGCATGCTCCTGGCCGGGAAAAGTCCTTAACCGCAAGTTCCATTGCAGGTTAGGTTCTACATACTCATTGGCCTCTTCATTTTCGTCCTCCGCCTCCTTTCTTATGGTTAACACTGCCCACCTACACCTGTCCCTAACAATAATGATAACCTTTTTTAGACATACATAATATTCTTCAGGTCATAGTATTACTAAGGATCCCTATCTATAATGTTGGAATATAGGTTGAACAATTTTAGAAAAAAGAATATTATATAGAAGGTTTTAGGGTCTGAAAAAATGTAAAATCTTTAAGAATGATAGTAACCCTATGACTTACCTAAGAGAAATTTATTTTACCAAATTCTAAACTTTAAAATTTA
>NW_012141999.1:0-447 GCF_000956105.1 Propithecus coquereli | reverse complement strand
TGCTATTTTGAGGCTCATTAAACTTGAATTGGTCAACATCTATTTCTGGGGGTAGAATCAATTTGCATTTATTGAATGGTTCTCTTTAGCCACTTACTATGTGCATGACATTAAGTAACTTGAATCAAAACAAAATAATTAAAATATGTAGTGAAAAAACTATATTTAAAAAAAATGAAAGTGAAAATAATTAGAATTCAGACTCCGGTCATTTGTTTCTTATGACAGAATTATATACACAATTGTTGATGGTGATAACTTTTTTTTTTCAGGAAACATCATATATATTGAACAAAGTAAACAACAACAACTTGTTGTGTATGGGTGGTCTCTTGTTTCCAGTTTAAAGAGACCACAGTCAAATCCTAATGCCAAATAAATTAAATTAAGATGATATAGAACAACTACATTGTATTTTTTATCTGAAAGGGATACAAAGAAATTGCC
>NW_012141998.1:9388-10901 GCF_000956105.1 Propithecus coquereli | reverse complement strand
AGTGCCCATCCTATAGGTGGCACTCTTATCAAGTTGGACTAAAGTTCTAATTTTCTAAAGATTTATGCCAGACTTTTATAAAAACATATTTGAAATACTGAGAAAAAAATATCTATGTTCCACCAGAGACAAGCCCAAGCTCTCTTTTCCTAGTTTTCCTTGTTGTCTTCTGAAACCTTGCAAAACCCTATCGTTGGCTTTCTCTTTTTTTCCTTTTTTGATACCATCATGCAGCTGTGACTATAGATGTGTTGGAGAGAAGATTCTGTCTGAAAAGCAGGGATTTCTCTTGATATTGATGGAAGCTAAAACAATGTTGATTTCATAGAAGTGAAAAGTCCAAGAGGGTGATCCTCCCTTATGAAGAAATGGAAATGAGATGGCGGCAGAACAGGATTTCTAACATTTATGCTCATGAGTGTCTCCTCTTTTGGTAAGTGAGAGAAAAGGGCATTTTCTTCCCTAGCGCTTGCACAAGGGCTGTTACTCACTGAAGATGAGAAATTGAACAAGGACTGCCTGGGGTATAAACATTAAAGACAGGAGAAGCAGGAGTCTGTGTCCACCCCAAACCACCCCTAGCTCATACTGCTGACCAGTGCATGATCTCCTCACTTTTCCTGAGGTATTGTGCTCATATTCTCCATGAGTAAAAGCTCAGAAATGTAAGGAAAGGGGATCCACTTACTTTCATTTTCTTTAGTATAGCTAAGCCCATGAGGATGGAAACTGAAGGCTCTTGAAGCATTATTTTTTACGTGTATATAAATGAAGTCTCCAGTCTCTGCCTTAATTATTGGACCTAAAAATCCCAACCAGGATGGTTTATCAATGATCGTTTGAAATATATTATCAGTAAATTGAAAATACAAAGCCTTTTTATAGGTAAATTTCTTCCTATCTTGACCTCCTTGTTGATATGTTTGGGACTGAAAGTCTCTACAAAAAATAAACAAACAAAAAAGAGAGAACTTTAACCAATTTTGACTGGAAAGAAAAAAGTGTTAAATAAACTAAAACTAGAAGTCAGAAGCTATACAGCCTAATTTTGATGGACAAAACCTAGATGCTGGAGAAAATGTGAAGGAAGTAAAAAAAGATGTTATAGGTAAGGAGAAGGTTGGAGTACTGGATGAAGAGATCAAGTACAAATGTAGCAAGCAATGTATGTGGTATTTTAGTTTAAAGACATAACAAATTATTTAGACTGAACTGCATATAGATTTCTAACCCTGCTTTAAGATTACTTTAGCGCCCAAACATTAGATCGATTCCCATGACTTAGGATTGTTTATCCATTTAAATGGATTTGTGGACTTGTTGGTAGCATTGGGGTGTTTTGCCTAAAAACCACAGTGAATCAGAACCCCACTCATAACCTCTAGATTTTCCCTTCCCAGTTATCTGAAGGAAATAAACAAGAAGACAGCTACACTCGTATCAGAAGGAAAAGTGTTTTATACCTTGAATACCATGCAAACAAAATTGGTGATAATCACAGAATTAGATATGA
>NW_012141998.1:0-798 GCF_000956105.1 Propithecus coquereli | reverse complement strand
TCTCTCCCTTACCCCTCTCATTACACCTGTTTTGTAGATAAGGGATGTAAATCTCAGAAGGTCAAGTAATTTGCTGCAGGATATACACTTCCAAGCTATGGTGCCAGTAGTCAAATATATATCATTGGATTCCAAGTCAAACATTCCTTCCATACTTCCTGTAATAGCATTGGCTTTAACAGTTCGTGTATTCATCTATATTATCAACAAATGCTAAGCTTTGCTCAGTACATATGGCTCTAGTTGTATCTTCCAATAAGGCAGAAAAATGGGATATAAATGATACAGGGGCAAGATGGGAAGTTAAAAGACAATTTGGAAGATGTCTGTAACTGTTACATCAATTTCTATTATTTCTATTACTTCTGTCAATAACCACCACCTGTTGAAAGTCAGCTCTTCCTTAGCCACTTTCTAAACATTGGCTCCGGGGGACAGACATAACGAGCCTGGTACGCAGTCAACATTTAATAAGTGTCATTTATAGTACTTCCCTTTCGCCCATTGTAATGTACTTTCTGAACTCACCTGACTCTTTTTTTTTTTTTTTTTTTAGTGTCATTTATAGTACTTCCCTTTCGCCCATTGTAATGTACTTTCTGAACTCACCTGACTCTTTTTTTTTTTTTTTCTTTGAGACAGAGTCTCACTCTGTTGCCCGGGCTAGAGTGAGTGCCATGGCATCAGCCTAGCTCACAGCAACCTCAAACTTCTGGGCTCAAGCAATCCTCCTGCCTCAGCCTCCCGAGTAGCTGGGACTACAGGCAGGAGTCACCACACCCAGCTAAATTTTTGTTT
>NW_012141997.1:1853-3374 GCF_000956105.1 Propithecus coquereli | reverse complement strand
CGTTGCAAGTAGATGCCCACATACAGAGGGGCCCTCTTGGATAGAGCATCGCAAATCACTAGAGAAGCGACAGGAGACGCTCATAGTGAAGGAGAAGAAGACGAGAGAGAGGGAGACCCACTTGGCAAGACTGGAAGGTACCTGGGGGAGGTGTATACACGTGGAGAAGGACAGAAGGAGGGAACCCCAATCTTCACGCTCCCCCTACAGACATTGTGACTCGAGGTGTGAGGGCCACCCCCCCCCCCACAGACCTCCAGATAGATCAGGGAGGTGCTTGGAGACTGTGCAGGAATGTTGCGCTGGAGAGTGGGTGCAATGGGGACCTGCTGTCTTCTGCTCCCAGGTCACTGCAACTAATGCCATTCTGAGCTCTCGGGTCTAGAGTGCCTGGTCCAGGCTTTGCCACAACTGCCTCCACATCGCCTCTGCTGGGCCAGGGAGGGAGCAGGAAGAGCAGATGCTCCCCTCCCACAAGCCCCATGACTGGGAGCCAAGTGCGCCCCCACAGCACCGGGGGATTCAAACAGAGTGTGCACTGCTGATGCCACCTGAGGAGCCCTGTGGCAACTGTCTCAGAAAGACCTGTGCCGACATAGAACCCAAGCTGCCTGTGGCCTAGGCCCATGGCCCTGCCCTGGGGCTCCTGTGCTGCTGCCTGGCCCTGTGGCCCTGGCCCATTTGCTTCCCTGTGGGACTCACCTCCATGGTCCAGTGCTCTGCCACAGACCTGCTAGCTGCATATCACCATTGCACCTGAACCCAAGTGGAGTAAACACCTGCAGCCCTGCCACCTGCAGCCACTGCCTAGACAGCCTCGCCCATCTGCCACTGCCACTGTACATGGGGAGACCCAGGCAGAACAATCTCCCACAATGCCCACCTCTGTAGAGAGGGACTCCCCCAGCCCCCTGCCCAAGCTTCTAACAGTGGCCTGGGGACCAACCCACCACTCTGCATGGAGACCCTTCAGCACCGGCTTGAACCGTGACAATCACAGGGTAACAGGACAATGCAAAATAGCTACATTACAGGCTCTCAGTGTATCTTCCCCTCCCCTGCCATGTCAATCTTCTGGAGTAGGACACAAAAGCACTATCTAGGGACCTCTCCTTCTTCTCACTAAGTGCGAGAGTTTCTGGCAAAGGAAAACAGGTGCACCACAAAGCTATCTGCCCTGAGCTGAGAGAAGAGGTTTTAAATGAGAAGAAACCAGCAAAAGAGTTGTGGCCACATGAAAAAACAAGCTAGGTTGACACTCCCAAAGGATCACAATAGATCTACAACAATGGACCCCGACCAAAAGGAAATTGCCAAAATCTCAGCAATGGAATCGAGAACATGTATGTCAAATGAGATGAATGGATTGATGGGAAAGTTGAAAAGCAATACAAGGAAGCCAAAAAAAATTTTATGAGATAAATGAAAAAAAAAAAAAAAGAAAAAGTCACTAAAGATATAGACAACATAAGAAAAGATATAATAGAACTTAAAGAAATGAAAGAGTCATTTAGGGAATTT
>NW_012141997.1:0-344 GCF_000956105.1 Propithecus coquereli | reverse complement strand
AATGCTTACATCAAAAAGACAGAATGATCACACATTAACAACCTAATGTCACATCTGAAGGAACTAGAAAAAGAACAAACCAAACACGAAGCCCATAGAAGAAAAGAAATAACAAAGCTCAGAGCAGAACTAAATGTAATGGAAACCAAAAACAAATAAAAAAACAAACAAAAAAGGATCAATGAAAGAAAAAGTTGATTCTTTGAAAAGATAAGCAAAATTGATAGACCACTAGCCAGATTAACCAGAAATAAAAGAGAAAGGATTCCAATAAGTTCAATCAGAAATGAAAAAGGAGACATTACAACTGATACCATAGAAATACAAAATATCATCTGTGAATA
>NW_012141996.1:3200-4135 GCF_000956105.1 Propithecus coquereli | reverse complement strand
TGGCATTTAAAAAATAGAAAATGACATGATTTTCCTGTGATTATAGTATAGCTACCATTTCTTGAACCCCTTTTATGTGTCAGGCTCTGTGCTAATGTACTTTACAAACATCATTTTATTTATGACTCTCAGAAACATTGCAGAGGGAAATTTGTTACCTTTACTTTTAGATGGAGAAATTGAGGTTCAGAGAAGTTAAATAATTTGCCCAGAGCCTCAGAGCTGATCTGTGATCTGTCTTCCCTATTCACTTCATTCATTTTAATAATTATTCAGTAGACATTATAGAGCGCTTGACAATGTGTGGCATTGTGCTAGGGACTGGAGATATAGAGCCTTTGCCTCTAGGAAACTCATCACCTCGTGGGAGAGACGGGTAAACCAGTAATGACACTGTGATGTGAATAAGTATTATAACATAATAAAATATAGTATTACAATAATGTAAAATATCTCTCAGGATGGGTACCAGAGAGATGGTGCACATCTAAGAGTGGTGCATATTCGTAACAGAGGAAGGGTAGGGAAGGCTTCTTTACTTCTAAACAAAAATTCCATTAATTAGAGCTTCCCAAATCCATGTAAGTTTTAATTTTATTAAACACATTGATAGAAGGGAAATTATGGACTAACAACAGAGCAAGTGTGTAAGAAGTTGATCCTGACTAATGTTCAGCTGAAGAGCAATGTAAAATGTCTCTCGGGACTTAATGAAATTCATTGGCAATATATGATTTTTGGCATGACTTTCAGGAACATATCATTTGTATTAGCATCTTCAAAAGAAGCATTTTATATCTGGCAATATCGTGTGGCAAAGAAATGGAAGAATATTTATACTAATCAGATCACGCGGTCTCGAAAAGAAGGGAGAGAAAGGTATATCTTTTGATACATAATTTTTAGTAGCTCAACCATATCCCATTAAAATCAGA
>NW_012141996.1:0-540 GCF_000956105.1 Propithecus coquereli | reverse complement strand
CTGTCCTTGTCCCCTGGCAACCACTAATCTGTCCTCCATCTCAGCAGTTTTGTCACCTCAAGAGTGTTTTATGCATGAAATCGTATTAACATAATGTGTCACCTATTGAGATTAGTTCTTTTGACTAAGCATAATGCACTGGAGATCTATACAGGTTGTTGCAGTACCATGACATTCTCCTTTCATCATTTTGGTATGTGTTAGTCCTGCTGTTTGTTCATCTCTGAGGACTAAGCTTGGATTTTGCCTGTCTTGGTGTAAGTTAGATGCTCCTTCCTCTGTTCTCTTATAACCCGTGTTTGTATGTCTTCTTTTATCGTATTGTACTGTAATTAGGTATTTAGTTCACTGTCTTCGTCAGTAGACTTGAGCTCTACTGAGTAGTTCTAGTGCTTAGTTCTGTGGCTGGCACATGGTAGGTGCTCAGTAAATAATTGTATGTTAACTTAACAAATATATTATTGACATATTCTTCTTAGTGAATTGTATACTACCTTGTCATTCAGTAAATATTTATTAAACAATAATGATTGATTGATT
>NW_012141995.1:3758-4302 GCF_000956105.1 Propithecus coquereli | reverse complement strand
ATTTGGTTCTCAGTTTGACTGTTGTTGGTGTTTGACCTCTTCTGCCCCCATTTGGATTCCCTTGATTCCCTTCTCTTGTCTGATGCTCTGGCTAGGACTTCCAGCACTATGTTGAATAGAAGTGGTGATTGAGGGCAACCTTGTCTGGTTCTGGTTCTAAGCAGGAATGCTTTCAATTTTTCCCCATTCAGTATGATATTGGCTGGATTTGTCATATATAGCTTTTGTAATTTTGAGGTAAGTCCTGCCTATGCCTATATCAACAAAAAAAGAAAACTACAAATCAATATCCATTATGAATATAGATGCAAAATTTCTCAATAAAATCCTAGCAAACTAAATTCATCTGCTCATCAAAAAAATAATACATCATGACCAAGTGGTCTTCATCCCAGAGATGCAGGGATGGTTCAACATATGCAAATCTATAAATGTAATTTACCTCATAAATAGAATTAAAAACAAAGACCATATCATCTTCTCAATAGATGCAGAAAAAGCATTCCACAAAATTCAGCACCCTTTTATGATGATAACTAAGATA
>NW_012141995.1:0-1173 GCF_000956105.1 Propithecus coquereli | reverse complement strand
CTGTCTTTATCCTGAGATCCTCACTGAGCAAAGTCTAGTGGTGGTCTCATAGCAATGATATTCCTTTTTCTCCTAGAGGACAGTCATTCCACCAACTTTGAATACAAGCTTTTAGAAGTAATGATAGCCTAGAGCAAATAAAAGGTTTTGAGAGAGCTACTGGGATAACCGACACAACACATCGGTCCTTGCTTAGGTTATAACCAAGCACAAGGCAAAGAGGAGGAAATTTTGTATGAATTATGCTTTGGGAATGGGTCTCAAATTAATTACCTTTCGATGAAAACAAAAAGCAACCAACCAAACAAAAAACAGCTTCATACATACTTTAAAGTCTACCGTAAACCTTTAAAATAAATAAGCAATCATGTACTGTCATGGTTAAGATTGTACATTTAGGCATCCAGTAAGCTCAGCTTCAAGACCTATTTCTGTCACTAATTAGTTTGACTTATCAGGCAAGTTCCATGTATTCGTGTAAACCATGTATCCTCATTTTTAAGATGAGAATGATGATATTGCTTATCCATAAAGCCAAAGAGATAATGAGTGCTCTGTTGCATAATCAGCATCCCTAAATGGTAGGTATCATTTTTATTATTATTTTCATGGTAAAGCAGCATTAGCCGATTGCTACTTGTTGCTAGCAATGGGAAGAAGGCTTTGGATGGGCTTCACCAGTATTTACCAATTTGCCTAATGACGTGAGTGCTTGGAGTGTTTATTAAAACTACAGATTTCTGGTCATACCCTGCACCTCTTGAATCTGAATAATCAGAGAACTGAGGGAGTGTTTGGAATCTGTGTTTGATAAGTACCTTGGATGACTGATATGGTAAAAATGGCTTTGCAAGTAGTATACATGAAACTGAACACTGATTGATGAATATCTACTTCCTTATAGTGGGTGAAAACAACTTACAGCATTAAAACAAATCACTGACACGATTTTACAATTGCTACAACATATACATCCATGACCACAGTTTAATACAACCAACTTATTTCTATTTCCACATTTTGGACACATATTTTCCTCAAAGTTTCTTTCTCAATTTGAGAGAAACTGTTGGTAGAGTACAGAGAGGGGGAAAGTAGTGAAGGGAAGTCAGGAATCAAAGACAGAAAAAAGCAGAGCATCAGAAAAATGACAGTTTTGACATAAATGTGTTT
>NW_012141994.1:13362-13792 GCF_000956105.1 Propithecus coquereli | reverse complement strand
AGCTGGGACTACAGGCATGCACCACCATGCCCGGCTAGTTTTTTCTATATATTTTTAGTTGTCCAATTAATTTCTTTTTATTTTTAGTAGAGACGGGGTCTCACTCTTGCTCAGGCTGGTTTCGAACTTCTGAGCTCCAACAATCTGCCCACCTCGGCCTCCCGGAGTGCTAGGATTACAGGCGTGAGCCACCGCACCCGGCCTATTGGGTAGCTCTTGAAGGTCAAATGTACATAACTCAAACTCGCCTCAGACAGACAGTGTCTGGGGACGGAAGGCCATGTCCCGGACACGGTGCCCTGCTGCTGTCGACTCACCTCTCGAAAGCTGCGCAGCTGAGGGTCCACCCCAGGCTGGGGAACTGCGGCCTTCCAGGTCCTTACGTGCGGCCTTCTGACTGAATCCAAATTTTACAGAACAAGCCCTTTTA
>NW_012141994.1:0-1117 GCF_000956105.1 Propithecus coquereli | reverse complement strand
AAATATTTAAATTAGTTTTCTATTGTTTATTTTGTTGTCTATCTTTCCTGCTAGAAAGTTTCCTGATATGCTCGGTAATTGCTGGTTTTCTGTCCCTAGTTTTAAAAGGAGAATTAAACACCCGATGGATCAGGAGTGTAGACACAGCCCACCCCACGCCCCGACTCCACCACGCAGTGGGGCCAGGGGCGCTGAGGCCGGCAGAGGTAGAGCGTGGATTCCATCTCGGGGGTTAATGAATGTTCAGGCCTCTCAGGAACTAGACAAACCCTGCCTGCTCCTCCTGTGGAGGGGCAGGGTCCCCGGGGGTGGGTGGCCTGTCGTTGGACCTCCAAGGCAGTTGCTCCCTCGGACGCTGCCTCCTGGCCAAAGCCGCCATCGGATCCGGAGGTTCCTTGGTCACAGGGCAGTCTGTGACGCAGCTTGCAGTGTCTCTTGCCAAAGAAGGAAAAAATACAAATGTAACCTCTCTAAAGAGAATGGGTGCAGGCGGGAGAGGGGAGAGAGTGGGGGGACAAGAGCTGGACGTGGCTACTTTCCCAGAGTCACCTAGGATCAGCCGTGCACCAGCCGCCCAGAGCAGACTCGCAGCCGCCAGAGCCCAGGCCCGTCTCCTGCACGGAGACGCTGCCAACAGTAGGAAGACGGATGCTCAGCCTGCCTCAAGGGAAACAAAATAGAAACGATCTGATTTCATGTAAAATTCAATATGCACACACAGTTTTGGAACCACTTTCAGGTGGATATTCTGCAGAATTAATCTCGTAAGTAGGAATCAGTCCAGCACAGCTTGCCTTCCTGGGTGACCTGACAGATGGCCGGCCACACCTCGCGCAGGTCAGGGCTGGAGTAGACGGAGCCTGTGGGCCGTGGAGTGCAGCTGCGGCACCCAGCAGCCGGCCGACACCCACACATGGTGCATCCAAGAATTATATTTTTAAACATGTTCAAAGTTATTTTTAACCTTTTATAGTCTTTCTGGTTTTCACCGTTCATAGATTATTATAAACCTTCTTCTTCTTTATAAAATTTGGAAATTCAGAGAAAAATACTCACTGTGAATTATGAATGAAATAGGAAGGGGCCCCAACCACAATAAAGAAACCTCTGGGCTTAC
>NW_012141993.1:10319-10865 GCF_000956105.1 Propithecus coquereli | reverse complement strand
AAACTCAGGTTTGTAGGAGAACTGTCACCATTTTTAAAAGCTGACAACCAAGACAATTTTTGAAAACTCTGTGCAAGTTAAACACACCACGTCTGGTCCACAGACCACCAGTTTGTGGCCTCTGCTTCCCACACTACTCTCATTACTAAATACAGTGCACAGTGGAGTTCTGGTTACCCCCTGCAAAGAGGGCAGCGAGAAACTCAAATTGCACAGCTTGGGTCTCTGCTGCATTTGAAGTCCTAATATTTCTCTCCTGTAGCAAACGCAGAGGGGAGCATATGGATAGGTGAAAAATCACAAGAAAATATTTTTAGGATAACATGAAAAAATGATTCAGGGATTGCATTAATTTTGCTGGATACATAGGGTAGATGTACAGGCAAAAGAAAAATTTACAGCATAAAGAGAAATTTTACTGTTGGTACTTACCTCTGTTTCTCAGGACTGCCCATTAAGTAAGGGAGGTTATTTTAAAAGATCGCCATCATCGTGATTTATAATATATGTTTCCATAGCTATATGTATATGATTTATAATCTGCAT
>NW_012141993.1:0-304 GCF_000956105.1 Propithecus coquereli | reverse complement strand
AAGAAAAGAAATTTCTACAATAGCACGGCTTTTATAATCTGAGTTTGAAAGCTTTTTTGTTTTACGATTTCAACGCTTGTATATGCAATGTACCCAAGTAGAATAGTTTAAGTGGAGGTTCTTAAAACTAAGATGATGAAAGGAGGCATTCTTAATGGTAAAAACTTTAGATTTGTATCTTAATAAACCTGGAGTTTTTACTTCATCTTTTTTTTTTTAACCTGTTAGTTATCTGAAGTAAATGAAGGCCACATAGATTATACCTCCCAAGAGAGTCTCCTACCTATACCTCTTTTCTTTTTTT
>NW_012141992.1:40431-41221 GCF_000956105.1 Propithecus coquereli | reverse complement strand
TTCCTAATCTCTCTTTCCTTGGTCTCTCCAATAGTAGTTTCTCCTCTTGGATTCATGCTGCACATTGCTGCCAGAATACTCTTACATAAGCACTGTTTTCATCATGCCTCTGCATTGCTCAAAGTTATTGTGGTTTATGGAAAACACTGTGGGCCTTTGGTCTAGGCAAAGATTTTACAGCTACGACCTTAAAAGCACAGGCAACAAAATCAGAAACAGACAAATGGGACTATATTAAACTAAAATGCTTCCGCACAGCAAAGGAAACAATCAATAGAGTAAAGAGATAACCTGTTGAATGGGATAAAATATTTGCAAAATATTCATCCAACAAGGGACTGATATCCAGAATATACAAGGAACTCAAATAGCTCAACAGCAAAACCCCCAAATAATCCCTTTAAAAAGTATGCAGGGGACATGAATAGACATTTCTCAAAGGAAAACATTCAAATGGCTAACAGGTATATGAAAAAAATGCTCAGCTATTTTAACTGGGGTGAGATGGTATCTCATTTTGGTTTTGATTTGCATGTCTCTGATGACTAATGATGTTGAGCATTTTTTCATATACTTGCGGCCCATTTGTATGTCTTTTGAGAAGTGACTAACGGACTCTTTGCCCATTTTTTAAAAGGATTATTTTTTCCCATTGAGTTGTTGGAGCTCCTTTATATTCTGGTTATTAATCCCTGGTCAGATGGGTAGTTTGCAAATATTTTCTCCCATTCTGTGGGTTGTCTCTTCACTTTGTTGATTGTTTCCTTCGCTGTGCAGAAACTTTTTAGCT
>NW_012141992.1:37814-38921 GCF_000956105.1 Propithecus coquereli | reverse complement strand
TCCAAAATGTCATCCTATTTTTAAATAAAATGTCAGCCTGCTTCTTCATTTGTGCAGGCCATTAATCATGGCCAATATCTTATCCTGGACAGATCTATTGTTGGGCTCATTCTTCCTTTGCCCGGGTCATCTGTGAATGTAAGGTATAGAATGAGTCTTGATATGGTGTTCTCGCTGAGGTATTTGTTCAGCTTCTAACCAGCTTTAGAATGATTAAGACTTTGTTTTCTAAGTGTGGAATGTGATTAAAAAGCAACAACAACAAAACGTTATCAGTTTTATTTTTCATCTTCTCTGTGTGGGCTTCAGTGTCTATCTTAGAAGAAAATTAGATTGTCTGTTAATTCAGAACACATTCATGAGTGAGGAAAGGACTTTTAAATGTTGAACTCTCCACATATTCCTGAAATGAAGAGACTTTCTGAGAATATCTGCCAATCGTTTTTCTGGGTTTTTTTTTTTTTTTTACTACTTTCTGACTTTTTACATGTTTCCTTTCTTTTCCTATTAATTTTGTTTTACCATCTTAGTGGTTCTCCATTCTGCCTTTTCCTTGTTGTCCGCCTTCCTTCCCTTACGACTGGCCCTCTTGCATGCTGCATGTTTTTTATCATCCATTTTCCTGCTGTCTTCTTATTGTTCGTGATGGAATGATCTCAGGATATTCCAGACGAATGGATACAATGTGTCTGGAAGCCTTGCTGTGACATAATTACCTATTTGGTGATTATGTTTGGATAGAAAGATAAGATTGTTCAACTGAAACATTGAGGGGAAAGCTATCCCTTAGATTTACTAACTAAAAAAGCCTAAATTATAAGAAAACAGATTTTAGTCTAGCCATAAAAATATAATGATTAAGACAACATTCAAATGAGACTGTGATAATTTATGAATTTTCAAGAAATAGTAACATTTCCTTGGCTTCTATCAATTTAACACATTAACTGCCATGTGAGTTGTATTTAACTCATGCTAGTTTTGAGCCCAGGGCCTCGTGAAGCATATGTAACTCACACGTCTCTTCACCTTGGGAGCCACGAGAACTATTTTTCAAGTTGCATATAACTCACACGCAGAAAACAATAAAAAATAAATTTTTCATTA
>NW_012141992.1:26100-27654 GCF_000956105.1 Propithecus coquereli | reverse complement strand
TAAGAAGGAAATTTAAAGATTTTATGTAACAAAAAAATGGAAATCCAATATACCAAAATCTAATGGATACAGTAAAAGCAGTACTAAGAAGGAAGTTTATAGTAATAAACACCTACATCAAAAAGTAGAAAGACTTCAAATAAACAACCTACCAAGGTACCTCAAGGAATTAGAAAAGCAAGAACAAACTAGACCCAAAATTAGAAGAAGGAAAGAAATAATAAAGATAAGAGTAGAAATAAATAAAATTGACACTAAAAAATACAGATGGTCAATGAAATGAAAATTTTGTTTTTTTGAAAGGATAAACAAAATCTATAAACCTTTAGCTAGAATAACTAAGAAAATAGAAGACACAAAAAAATAAAATTAGAAACAAGAAAGGAGACATAATAACTGAGACCACAATATAAAGAATTGTTAGAGGCTATTATGAATCTATACACCAACAAATTGAAAAACCTAGAAGAAATTCCCAGACATATAAAACCTATCAAGATTGAACTATGAGGAGATAGAAAACCTCAACAAACCAATAACAAGTAATGAGATTGAACGTGTAATAAAAGTCTCCCATCAAAGAAAAGCCCAGGATCTAATGGATTCACTGTTGAATTCTACCAAACATTTAAAGAACTAATACCATTCTACTTAAACTCTTCACAGAACTCAAAGAAGAGGGAATCCTTCCATGTTCATTCTACGAGACCAGCATTACCCTGATATCAAAACCAGGCAAGGATACAACAAAAAAGTAAACTATAGGCCCATATCAGTGATAAACATAGACACAAAAATTCTCAACAAATATGTGCAAACCAGATTCAACAACACATTGAAAAGATTATTCACCATGATCAAGTGAAATTCACCCTAGGGTTGCAAGGATGGTTCAACATAGGCAAAGCAATAAACATGATATATCATATTAACAGAACCAAGAACAAAATCGTCATCAGTTTAATAAATGTTGAAAAAGCATTCAATAAAATTCAACATTCCTTTATGATAAAAACCCTCAACAAACTGGATGTAGAGGGAACATACCTCATAATAATGAAAGCCATCTATGGCCAACCCACAGTCAACATCCTACTGAACAGGGGAAATAGGCCTTTCCTATTGAAATTGAAATTGAAAGCCTTTCTTCTAAGATCTGGAACAAAACAAGGATACCCACTTTCACCACTTTTATTCAACTTAATATTAGAAGTTCTGGCCAGAACAATTAGGAGAAAGGAATAAAGAGCATCAAAATTGGAAAAGAAGAAGTCATATTAGTCTTGTACACAGATGACATAATCTTATATTTACAAAAACCTAAGGACTCCACCAAAAAATGGTTAGAATTGATAAATGAATTCAGTAAAGTTGCAGGATAAAAAAAATCAACATATAAAAGTCAGTAGCATTTGTATATGCCAACGGTGAGTGATCTGAAAAATAAATCAAGAAGGCTGTCTTTTACAATGGCTACAAAAGTGTAAAATACCTAGGAGTCGATTTAACTGAAGATGTAAAAGATCTATACAAGGAAAACTATAAAATGCCGAT
>NW_012141992.1:25591-26050 GCF_000956105.1 Propithecus coquereli | reverse complement strand
TATTTTTTTATGTGACAGAATGTGATGTCTTTCTTTTTTTGAAGGGTGAACACCACGAACAGAAAAGGGATATAAGGAAACTGATTGAATAAAAAGATTTCTAAAACTTAATTGATTTTTTAGCATATGCTGAGGAATTATACAAGGTATAAATATGAAATGATATACCTGAAAAATTATAATATCCAGAACTTACATAGATAATTGAAAAGTGCTCTTTCAAAGTACTGTAATTATCTTTGGAAACAGGTTGTTATCATTCAAAGAATTTTGGGTCTCTTACCTCTACATTACCACTTTTTCCTGATCAGCTCTGCTTTTATCAATTTTAAGTCTTGAGCTTCTGGTAATACTTTGTTTGAACCAAAGGCTGGTTCCACAGAACAATGAAGAAAAGTTTGAAAATTATTTGTTTGTTGTACAACTCTAAAAGCATCTTTGTATTTATAAAATTTTTTC
>NW_012141992.1:21317-21624 GCF_000956105.1 Propithecus coquereli | reverse complement strand
CACATCTGGGTCAGATCACCTGTGTGCAGGTGTTGGCTTTACTACTCACTGCCTCTGTGACCATGGGCAAGTTTTAAACCTCTCTCTCTTCCTCAATTTAGTTATCACTAAAATGAAGATAATATTATTATTTTGTTCATAAGATTGCCTTGAGCATTTAGTAATGTCTGTAAAAAGCTCAGCCCAGAGCCTGGCATCATGTGTGTGTACGTGTGCACATGCATGTGTATAATATGTAATAGCACTTAATTGTTTACCATTATCATTTTTGGGTGAGGTTAATTTTAAATACATGTAAATATTTATA
>NW_012141992.1:20125-20546 GCF_000956105.1 Propithecus coquereli | reverse complement strand
TGTCATAATTCCTACCTCACAGCTTCATTTAAATTCTTGAAACAATTAGCACTGAAAAATAGTAGCTAATAAATTTTAATCATATTAAAATTAGTACCTTCTTGCAAATTTCAGTAATTTGAGGAGTTTTATCCTGTCTTGAAGTCATATTACAGGAGTATTTTTCACTCATTTTTAAGAATTATTTAACTCTTCAGAGCCAAAAAGCAAATAAACTTTATTGAATTAAATTATTTAATATTTTGGGAAGGAGAAGGTAAGAAAAAGATTCAAATGTATGGATGGCAGATTTTAATTAGTATGCATTTCTGATAAAGTCCTTGCATGGTAAATTTGTATAAATATACTTTTTTTTTCTTTTTAACAAACAACAGTACATGTCTAGTTTTTGAACTCGTCAGACTACTGCAAAAAATGACTC
>NW_012141992.1:6955-8665 GCF_000956105.1 Propithecus coquereli | reverse complement strand
CACTTAACCTAGTGCCTGATAATCGTAGACACTCAATAATTATTTGCTAAATTAAAGAATGGAAAAAAACTTATTTTTTTTTCATGTCAGGATTTCAGAAAGCTATTCTATTCAAGCCTGTGATTTTCAAACCTGGCTTCATATTAAACTCACTTGGGAAGCTTTTAAAAAATGCTGATACCCATCATGACTATTTGAGTCATATTCTCTAAAGGTAAGGTCTGAGTGTGGGTGTTGTTCAAAAGCTCCCCAGATGTTTCTAACGTTCAGCCAGGGTTGAGAGCCACAGGTCTTGGCCATCTGACAACCACATTTTGCAGTTGTCTATCTTACCTTAGTTGAGATTGTACTGAAATGCCCTTGAATATATTCCCTCCTCTCCGTCATGGTGCCTTGGGTCAGACTGTGTGCTCTGTCACCTGAACTATTATAGTAGTTTGTTCTTTTCTGGTCTCCATCCTACCAGTCTGTCTCCCTTTTAGTTAATCTGTTGAACTGCCAGCGCAGTTATCCTGGGAAACAAATTGGAATATATTACTGTCCTCCTTAAAAAACCTTGCCTATGACCTGTCAAATGAAGCTCTAATATGGCACACAAGGTTATTGGCATTCTAGCTCTAACTCTAAACTAGCTCTAAACTGTCTTAAGATAAATGGGAAATCATTACTGTAAATTGTCAAGTTTCATAAATGCAGCCAAATCAGAGTGGAAACACCCTGAGTTAGGCAGATGTTTGGGTATGCATTCTTGCCATAATGCAGACTAACTCTCAAACATTGGTGAGATTATTGATCTCTAGAACGCAATGTCTTTCCCTGTTTGGAAGAAAGTACAAGAAGAAATAGGCTTAGAAATGAATGGAAGGAAGGAGTGATGTTAGACACTGAAAAACATTAATGCATTTGCATGAAAAATGCTGTCATGGAGGGCCTGATCATCCCATTGGTAATTCAGATCTCAACTCACCTGGTTCTCCCTCAGAGAACTTTCCCCAGACTCTTGGATGAAGACACAGCTCTCCTTCACCAGTCCCTGAGAGCACTGTATGCCATTCCTCCATACCCCTTTTCCCCTTGTGTCATTATGTACGTGTACTTTTGTGATTATTTGCTTGTCTGCCTCCCGACTCCACTGTCAGCACACTGGAGACAGAGTTCTTGTCCAGTTCAGTAGAGTCTGCACGGCTGAGCCTGGCATGTGGGAGGTGACGAATGTCCAGATGGGACCGTTGGATTGACTGACTGAGAGAATGATCAAACAGCTGGCATTTGTAGGTGGGGGGGAGATGTGAAGCACATAAGACCTGTGTAGAGGGGTGTTTTCCCTCCTCCCTCCTCATCACGTCCTTTTCAGGTTCTTTTTAGCCTTTCTCTGGTTCCACTGAAAAGGGCGATGGGTATCTAGAAGTGCCTACAGGCTCTTGCTCTGATTTGTCCGTAACAAGCTGTGGGGTCTTTGGGGTGCCATGTAACTCCTAAGCTACCACCTACATCTGTAGAATGAAGGGTTTGGCCCAATCTTTTCACCACTGTGGATCTCTGAAGGGTTGTACATAGACTTGTGTTGTCCAGTGTGGTAGCTGTTAACCACTATGGCTATTGAGCACTCAAAATGTGGCTGAATTGAGACTTAACTATTATATGCTCATGGGATTTTGAAGATTTGGTAAGTATTAAAAAATTAAAATGTCTTGATTTTTATATTGATTA
>NW_012141992.1:1590-1966 GCF_000956105.1 Propithecus coquereli | reverse complement strand
TTCTTTCGCTTCGTTTCGCTTCGCTTCTCTTCTCTTTCCTTTCTCCTAGGGTTATAGTGTGGAGCTAGGGTCAGAGTGTAGAATTTTGGGGTCAGTAATTTAGCTTTTCTAGTCACCATTTTCCTTGCTCCTTTTTGGAACCATCTTTTAGGGAGTTCTACTCCCTTCTTTCTTTTGTTTACGAAACTTAAAAACTTCTTAAAACATTTTTAGATGACACATAATTTATCCTGTACAACATGTTGTTTTGAAATAGGTATTCATTGTGGAATGGCTAAATTGATCTAATTAACATATACATTACCTCACATACTTTTTTTGTGGTAAGAACATTTAAAATCTGCTCTGCCATTTTCAAGAATATAATACATTGTTA
>NW_012141992.1:0-1199 GCF_000956105.1 Propithecus coquereli | reverse complement strand
TTTATAACTTTATTTTATATAACGATAAAAAGTTCACATTTGCTGAGTTAAGCATGTGATGGGCATTGTCTCATTTAATTCTTTCAATGACTTCACGAGGCAGTTAGCTGTTACCTGCTTCGCAGAGATTAGTAAAGGTGAGCGTAGCTGGAAAGCAGCGAGTCAGGGCTGCAGGCATTCTCACTCCAGAGCCCTGAGCTCCTGACCACCGTGTTGCCTCCCGAAGTAGGTAGGAGGTGAGTAGCTGTGTGGCTAATACTCTTGTGAAGTTTCTGCAGAGTAATGGGGACTTTTATGTTTGCCTTTGAACTGAGGAATTAGAAGATTACCTCAATTCAGAAATAGATTTTTGCTTTTCTTCTTTTTTTCTCATTCTGAACAGGCCTTATTGTGGAATCCTTTTATGTTTTGTTTAATTTTGAGAGTTAGGACAAATTATATCTATTATCATAAAAACAGACTAAGAGAAAAATACATTTTAGGTCATTGTCTTATTCAATAAGTCTTTGCAGGAGATGATCTTAGGATAAAAGATTGAAGGAAGTGTAAAATTGCTAGATGTTAATGCTAAAACTATAGCAGGGCATGTCTAGGTTTAGGTGCTAAAGATCTTCATAAGGAACCTTTGAAACAGATAATCAAGGGTAACTCAGGAAACTGTCTTCCTGAAAATACTCTGAATTAGAATAAGGCAATTCCTTTAAAGTAGGCGATTATAAAGAATAGCTACCATTTAAATATTTTATGTTACCTTATTGAACCCTCACAATAATGTAATGATCGTTAATAATCTAACTACTATTCTAGGCATTATCTATATGAAGAAGCTAAAGCCCAGAGAAGTTAAGTAGTTTGCCCGAAGTTACCAGGCTGATAAATGCTAAAGCCGGGATTTGGACTCACATGGTCTGGCTCAGGAGCCCCCTGCAATCTAAACTGCTTTGCTGTACGGCGTGCTGTCCAACAGAACTCTCTGTGATGATGGGAACGTCTGACATTGGTGTAGTCACGTGGCTACTGAGCACTGAAAATGTGGCTAATGCAACTAAGGAACTGAATTTTTTATTTTTTTTGAGACAGAGTCTCACTGTGTTGCCCAGGCTAGAGTGCCGTGGCGTCATCCTAGCTCACAGCAACCTCAAACTCCTGGGCTCAAGCGATCCTCCTGCCTCGGCCTCCCGAGTAGCTGGGACTACAGG
>NW_012141991.1:1769-2821 GCF_000956105.1 Propithecus coquereli | reverse complement strand
CAAGGAGCTAGAAAAAGAAGAAAAAACTAAACCCAAGGATGGCAGAAGGAAGCAAATAATAAATATTAGAGTAGAAATGAATAAAACAGAGACTAGAATAACAATACAAAAGATCAATAAAACTAAAACTTGGTTTTTTGAAAAGTGAAACAAAATCAACAAACCTTTACCTAGATTAAGAAAAAAGAAGACTAAATAAAATCAGAGATGAAAAGGAGACATTAGAACTGATACCACAGAAATATAAAAGATCATAAGAGATAATTATGAACAATTGTACAGTAACAAATTAGATAATCTAGAAGAAATGGATACATTCCTAGACATACAAAACCTACCAAGACTGAATCATGAAGAAATAGAAAATCTTAAATGACCAATAATAAGTAAGGAGATTGAATCAGTAATAAAATATCTTCCATGAAAGGAAAGCCCAGGAACAGATGACTTCATAGTGGAATTCTGTCAAATAATTAAGGAACTAATATAAATCCTTCTTAAACTCATCCAAAAAATCAAAAAGGAGGGAATCTTTTAAAATTCATTTATGAGGCGAGCATTACCATGATACCAAAGTGAGACAACAACACTACAAGAAAATAAAACTACAGGCCAATATCCTTGATGAATATAGGGGCAAAAATCCTCAATGAAATATTAGCAAAGCAAATTTATCAACACATTGAAAGGGTTATCCACCATGATCAAATGATATTTGTTAGGTACAAGGATAGCTCAGCATATCCAAATGAATAACTGTGATACATCACATTAACAAAATAAATGACAAAAGGCATATGATCATCTTATTAGATGCAGGGAAAAAAAGAAAACACCTGACAAAATTCAATTCTTTCATGATAAAATTTTTTACCAAATTAGATATAGAAAGAATGTACCTCAACACAATAAAGGTCATATATGAGAAGTCCACAGCTAACATTATATTTGATGGTGGGAAATTGAAAGCCTTTTCTCTAAGATCTGGAACAAGACAAGAATGCACACTCTTGCCACTCCTATTCAACATAGTATTGGAAGTCCTTGCCAGA
>NW_012141991.1:0-484 GCF_000956105.1 Propithecus coquereli | reverse complement strand
AGTCATATGAAAAATTATATAGAGGTCCCTCAAAAAATTAAAAATATAATTACCATATGATCCAGCAATCCCACTTCTGGGTACTTAACCAAAAAGATTTGATGTCAGTTTTGCTAAAGAGATGTTTGCACTTCCTGGTTTATTGCAGCATTATTCACAATAGTTAAGTTATGGAATCAACCTAAATGCCCATCAACAGATGAATGGATAAATAAAATATGGCATATATACATAAAGGAATATTATTCAGCCTTTAAAAATATAGGAAAACCTGTCATTTGTGACAACAGATATGGAATAGAAGAACATTATGCTAAGTAAAATAAGCCAGGCATAGAAAGACAAATACAACACAATCTCACTTATATCTGGAATCTGAAACAATTAAACTCATAGAAGCAGAGAGTAGAATGCTGGTTACAGATATTGGAGGCTGGGAGAATGGGGAGATGATGGTCAAGTGCAAAAAATCTCAGGAGGAATA
>NW_012141990.1:2845-3900 GCF_000956105.1 Propithecus coquereli | reverse complement strand
CAAACTCATAATAGCAGTAATTTCTGAAAAGTAGGATTATGCAGTCAGATGTGGTGGCTCACTGCCTATAATCCCAGTACTCTGGGAGCCTGAGGTGGGAGGATCGCTTGAGGCCAGGAGTTCAAGATCAGCCTGAGCAACAGCAAGACCCCGTCTCTACCAAAAATAGAAAAATTAGCCTGGGGTGGTGACACGTGTGCCTGTAGTCCCAGCTACTCGGGAGGCTGAGGCAGGAGGATCACTTGAGCCCAGGAGTTTGAGGTTGCAGTGTGCTATGATGATGCCACTGCACTCTAGCCTGGGCAACAAAGTGACATTCTGTTTCAGAAAAAAAAAAAAAAAGAAAAAGAAAAGTAGAATTATGGGAATTTTCATTTTTGATATTATATCTTTTTATTACATAATATTTGAATTTTAAATAATGCATGTATTACTTTTTAGGCACAAAATACGACAAAATTTCTTTAAAGACCTTAATCTCTATTACTGATACATTTTCAGATGTTCTCATCACAATGGAAATGATTTTTAAGTTATTCATGGCAGATAAAATGAAATAGCCTACTTTAAACCTTCTTCAGGAGAAAATACTTACACTAAATTTTAGGGGAAAATGTATTACTTATATTTACTAATTTCAGTTAGGTCTACATGTATGTAAAAGTTTTTTTTTAAGGCTAGTCCAGTGAAGCAGTAGGCATAGAGAAGGAAAAAGTCTCTTTTTTAACAAATAACTTTAAAAACTCTAATTCTGACAATATAATCAAGGGCATAAAATGTATTTTTGTCTTTGGTAAAATAAAAAAATATTATGGAATTTTAAGAGGAATCAGAGTCCATTCCCTTCATCTTACAGAGAAGGAAAGCTCAAAATATTAAGGAATTTGCTTCAAGCTCCATGGTTAAACAGTGGCAGAATTAACATGATAATCTTTGTCTCCAAATTCCAGTTCGATACGCTTCCTCTACATGTCATTCTATTTTCAATTTATATCTGATATGAAATAATTAAGAACAGCCTTACACCAATTAAATTAAACAGTTATGATTAAAGT
>NW_012141990.1:0-860 GCF_000956105.1 Propithecus coquereli | reverse complement strand
CCATGTCATTTTCTAAGCTTTGACAAATCTACCATGGTGATGTAAGATGTTAAAAATGTGGGAAACTGTGTGAAGGATATATGGGAACTCTCTATTCTACTTTTCCAACTTCCCTATACATCTAAAATTATTCCAAAATAAAACATTTATTTAAAAAAATAGGCAGCCATTTCCTTGATCCATTTAAAAATAACAATATATAATGTATAATAATGAATTAAATCTTTTTACTTGGTACTTACCCTGGATGTCGTTGCCTGTTACACTTAGTGATACAAAGATAGTAACCAAGTAATCCAAAAATAACCAAAAATACTCCAGCAGCAATTAATCCAGTAAGAAGGCCCATAACGTCGATTTTCTCTCTGTTACCATCTTAAGAGAAATGATTAAAATAACATAAATATAACATAATATAAATAACATAAATATAACTGTACAGTATCATTTATGATTTCAACAAAGTTAACACTGGGTCTAAACAGGGTCTAAACACATTATTAAGTAGCTAATCATTGATACTGATTTCTTTAAAAGCCTTTGTACTAGAGAATCTACCTGAAAAAAATTTAAATGACACTTTTAAAAGCCCTAGTTATAGTTATTCATTCTTTTATTTTAAATAAGTCATATTAAATGGATAATATTAAAAACTAAATGGAATAAGTATATTCGTTATTCAACTAGACACATTTTGTTATTAACCACAAAGATATATTTATTAAGCAACTTGGGGTAACTCTGCAATATAGTCTCCCACAGGGAGCCCTGCCTATGAGGAATGAAACAATAGCTGGTAAAAAATAAACACCCAACTAAAGAGCAGTTACAGATGATCAATACAGATAGGATAAAGGATC
>NW_012141989.1:2725-2986 GCF_000956105.1 Propithecus coquereli | reverse complement strand
AACATTTTCCTTGGTATGTATTTTCTTTCTCATATATATGTAATATATTTGCATGTATTTTTTCTGTATAGAAAAAGTACAGTGAGAAAAAATCACCCCAAATCCCACTACCAGAGATAAACACCATTTACATTTAAGACATTCCATACATATATGTGTATATAAATTGCGTGTATTTTTTCTGTATAGAAAAAGTACAAACAGTGAGAAAAAATCACCCCAAATCCCACTACCAGAGATAAACACCATTTACATTTAAGA
>NW_012141989.1:0-1510 GCF_000956105.1 Propithecus coquereli | reverse complement strand
GATATTTCTTTTTGTTTGTTTTTAATTCTTATTTTTCCAACCCCTAAGTGGAACCAGACTAATATTTTTTAAAATATAAAAATAAATAAAATAGAATTAAACAGGTAGTAAACATCTGGATAGAAAAATGATATTCTACACTGAGAAACAGTTGAAGAAACCAAAAGATGAATATATTTTATTAGATACAATGTTAAATTGCTCTAGGTCAAAAATAAAAATAAAACCAATAACCAAAACTAAAACACCAACAGATGGAAAAATGCAAAAAATAAATGATGCAAAGTTAACAGCCTTTCCATGTGAGTTCATAAAGTAAATAAGAAAAATCACTAAGACATTCTCTCCCCCTAAAAAATTTAGTAGATAACCCAGCAAATAGAATTAGTGAACCCATATATGGAAAGATGATTAAATATATTAGTAGTCAGAGAAATACAGAAAAACTCTTTTTGTCATTCTAGCCAATTGACCTTTTCTAAGCAAATTATTATGAAATTCCAGCTAGCCTAAAAATAAAAGGATTTTTAGATATCTATCCTAAAAATAAAATAATGCTGGCCAGCCACAGTGGCTCAGCCCTGTAGTCCCAGCATTTTGGGAGGCTAAGACTGGAAAATGGCTTGAGCCCAGGAGTTCGAGGCTGCAGTGAGCTGTGATTATGCCACTGCACTCCAGCCTGGGTGACAGAGTGAGACCTTGTCTCTAAAATAATAATAATAATAATAATAATAATGCTAAGACACGAGAATAGCTTGATGTACAAAGATATTCAGGGCATTATTATTTGCAATAGCAAATAGCTAAAATGTAAATGAGTGAATAAATTAATCCACAATGGAAGATTAGTTAAGTAAAATGGAATATACCAACTTGATGGCAGGTTATGCATTCATTTAAATTTTTTTATACAAAAACCATGTAAAATGACTTTATGTTGAGTGGAGGCAAAGTGAAAGGTGTGTTACCCCAGCTGCATCTGCAATACTTAGCACAGTGCCTGATCTATAGTAGTGATTCAATACAAACTTAGTAAGTGAATGAAAACCGCACACACACAGTATGATTTTGGACAATGTGAAACAAAACCTACTTATAGAGAAAAGAATGAAAAGAAATATAAATAATGGTAGGTGTGTAGAATCTATGCTCCTATCCTTAAATATTTCTTTTCACTTAAAAAAAAAAATGAAGAAAAGAGGTAATGTCCTAAATATTACATGGGACATACTTATCATTATTTATCAACCTTATCAAATTTAACTTGGTGGCTTGTGTTTTTATTTACTAAATCTAGAAACCCTACAAGACATCAGATTTGATATTCTTATAGTTAATTTTTGAAGTCTATTGAACAGAACATTTTCCTTGGTATGTATTTTCTTTCTCATATATATGTAATATATTTGCGTGTATTTTTTCTGTATAGAAAAAGTACAAACAGTGAGAAAAAATCACCCCAAATCCCACTACCAGAGATAAACACCATTTACATTTAAGACATTCCATA
>NW_012141988.1:3018-3876 GCF_000956105.1 Propithecus coquereli | reverse complement strand
GACATTTTTTATTACGAACATAATACTCATTACAGAAAGGTTAGAGAATATGAGGAATTACAAAAAGGAAATCAGAAATCACCTGTAATCCCTCCCCTCTGGGCATTGTGAACATTTTGCTTACACGAGATTTTTTTTAAAACTATGAATACACTTTTTAAAAACAAAAATAAATTCTGTTCTGTAGGCTGTGTTTTTCCTCAGCAATGTAGCGAAAACCTTTCCCCATCTGCATGTGTTCTTTGCCCTGTGGGTTTAGTGGCTGCCTAGTGTCCCATCCTGTGTGAGTGTATGTGTGTGTGTGTGTGTGTGTGTGTGTTTATTTACTCAAACTTCCTGCTGACCATCGGTTCATCCCATCTTCTTTGATATTATAAATAACACTGAGGTGAATATGGGTATGCATAACTTTGTGTACATCTTTGATTCTATCCTTAGTATAATTTTTTAAAATATAACTAAAGGAACAAAAATTTTGTACTTCCTTATTTTCAAGATTCATGTCACATATTCAGATTTCGAAGTGACTAAAAGAACTCATTCCTGAGTGTTCAGGTGCTGCCCTTGGCTTCAAGAAGACGGAAGGTAACACTTTCTGTCAGTTCTGGTGGCAGCTTTCGGGTTGCTCTTGGAATCCAGTTGCTGTCCTGAAGTGATGTTTCATTAATGTGTAACAGCATCACTCAGAGAAGTCCCGTATCACACAACTGATCTTCGCAAATGCTCTTCTCCTCTCGGTATACTGCAAGGTGTTTCAGAGCATAGATTTGCATTCACATCTCTGCTTCTAGTTATTTTGTGACATTTGGCAAATTACTTAATCTCTTTCAGTTTCTTCTCAGAGTTGTTATTGCTGAC
>NW_012141988.1:0-478 GCF_000956105.1 Propithecus coquereli | reverse complement strand
TAGTTTCTAGTTGTTATTTTTAAGGAAAAAGTTCCAATCTTCGGTTGCAGGTACTATACAACACAACTATAGTTCTGGGGAAACTTAGGAAAAAGCGGAACAATATTTAGCATCATTCTTCCTAAAATCAAGCCTGTAGGAAAAATATCCTCGTATTTTAGAATTATGTAATAAACTTTTAGCTATGGACACTGAAAAATGTAAGGTATCTTGAGACGTTCTGATCTGTACCATGACTTGGTTTCGTGACAGTCCCCACATAACAATAATAGTTCACGTTTGCGGAGTGTTCTCCAAGTACCATGCAATACAGTGAGAGAGTTACACGCATTATCTCATTTAATCCTCCATAACAACCCTAACTACGACTTAGTTATTATTATTCCCTTTTCACAAATGAGGAAACTGACCTATAAAGGTTAGCTTAAACATTTGTAGCTCAAAATCTCACTATATTTAACTACTGTATTATATTTAA
>NW_012141987.1:13577-13947 GCF_000956105.1 Propithecus coquereli | reverse complement strand
GCTCACATGGCAGTAATACTCTCCAGGGATTAGGGGGATGGGGGATAAACCTGCAACTAAAGGACACAGGGAGCATTGTAGGGGGAAGGGCATGCCTTTAACCCTCGCTTGGGTGAGGCAGAGACATAAAGTGTAACCATAATGTTTGTACCCTCATAATACCCTGAAATAAAAAAGAAAAAAAACCCTTTCGTTGTTGACCTGCACACCTATGACCACATGCTTATGTTTGGAAAAGTGCCAAACATGGTGTTTTCCAAGATGTTATCCATGGCTGTCTCTGGATAAGGGAACTTCTAAATTTTTGCCCTTCTCTGCACTTCCCTGTATTGTATTGTTCATTTTCTTTTATATCAAATGGTATTGTTTT
>NW_012141987.1:0-907 GCF_000956105.1 Propithecus coquereli | reverse complement strand
TTCCCCACCACCCTCCCAAGCCTCTGGCAACCATCATTCTACTCTCTGACTCTATGCAATCAATTGTTTTTAATATTCAGCTACCACATATGAGTGAGACGTGTGAGATTTGTTTTTCTGTGCTTGGCTTATTTCACTCAACATAATATTCTCCAGTTCCATTTATGTGACTGCAAATGGCAGGATTCCATTCTTTTTGTGGCTATATAATTGTCCATTGTGTGTATATACCACAATTTCTTTATGTATTCATTTACTGATGGACACTTAGGTTAATTCCATATTAATTCCATATCTTGGCTATTGTGAATAGTGCTGCAATAATCATGGGAGTGCAGATATATTTTCAATATACTGATTTCCCCTCCTTCGGATATATACTCAGCGGTGGGATTGCTGAGTCATACAGTAATTCTAGTTTTAGTTTTGTGAGGAACCACCATACTGTTCTACATAGTGGTTGCACTAATTTACATCCCTACCAATAGTGTGCAAGGGTTCCCCTTTTTCCACATCATCACCAGCATTCATTATTGCCTGTCTTTTTGATAAAAGCCTTTTTAACTGGCGTGAGATGATATCTCATTGTAGTTTTGATTTGCATTTCTCTGATGACTAATGATTCTGATTTGCATTTCTCTGATGACTAAGAATTTTTTTATAGACCTGTTGTCCACTTGTATACCTTCTTTTGAGAGACGTCTATTCAGATCCTTTGCTCATTTTTTAGTTGGATTATTTGATTTTTTCTTGGGAAAAGTATATGTCTTTCAGAAAGAAATGTTCATTAGATAACCTAATAGTGCAATGTGTGGTGTTTCAGTACTGAGTCGTGAGGAACAGCTGGGCAGAGAAAAAGACAGAGCTCTTTGTAAGACTGAGCCTTTACCATCTACCCAGTTAAAAA
>NW_012141986.1:3015-3385 GCF_000956105.1 Propithecus coquereli | reverse complement strand
GACAAAAAAAAAATATCTATATCTTAACTGCACAGATACAGATAGATAAATAGATATACTAACCTGTATGTGTGTGTATGTCTATGTGTAACCATCTGTTTCTATATTAAGTTAAATATAAGTTCATACTAATGTTTCCAGCTCTAATCTATCATCACATGGATTATTCTAGCCTCCTCATCTTGCTTATTTGTAACTCTCCACTTAACAGTAAAATACTTGGTTCTTACATCTACCATTAATTTACTTAATTGTTCAATTCTGGTATATATGTGTAGTTGTTTCCAAATAGTTAACCTATACATGCATGGGAAACAACTTTACCAGGGTAGAGTGCAGTGCCATCATCTCACTGTAACCTCTCACTCCT
>NW_012141986.1:0-715 GCF_000956105.1 Propithecus coquereli | reverse complement strand
ATCTGTAGTTTGCAGTTGACTACTCCACTTCTAGCACATTGTATATTTTTAAAAGCTGGTTTTCCAGAACACATGAAGAATCTGTTGACAGAAATTAACAATTTGATTAGCTAAATTTTTCCATTATATTTATCAGGAGAAAGAAGCAGTGGCAGGAAAGAACAATGAATCTTCTAACAAATTTTTTTTTTCTTTTGCTTCTTCATTTGTTATCCTCTTAGATGAGAATAAGTGAAATAATTGTTTCCATGCTGATAAGATAGCTCTGTCAGATCTTTCTGGAGGTCTTGGCCCACTTAGAAATACCAAATAATGTACAACGGCAGGCTGAAGCTTTGCTAAATCATTGTTAATTACCTCACAGTTCTATGACTTTATAAAGTCATTTATAAATGACACAATGAATATTAAAGTATTAAATACATATATCTAATATACTTATTGACGAATATTGAAAAGACATTTTAAAGTCATAATGTCTTTCTCTCTTTAATAAAATAGTGGAAAGGAAGGAGGAGGGGAAGAGGGAGAAACCTAAATAGTCCGTATTACAATTATGAGTCCTCCTATATTCCTGTGATTGTTCACGAGACCACATTTAGAGCTTTTTATAAGTAGAGAGGCAAGACCACATTCTGATCCTATTAAAATTAAATCTCCACAATGCATATATACTTTCTAAGCATAAGGTATAATTCTTATTATGCATTTGATT
>NW_012141985.1:11123-11788 GCF_000956105.1 Propithecus coquereli | reverse complement strand
GAAAGGTCTCTAAAAGGAGAACTACAAAATACTGAAGGAAGAAATCACAGATGACACAAACAGATGGAAAAATATCTCAGGCTCATGGATTGGTACAATACACATTGTTAAGATATCTATACTGCCCAATGTGATTTACAGATTCAATGCAATCCCCATCAAAATACCAACATCATATTTCACAGATCTAGAAAACATAATTCTACGCTTCATTTGGAACCAAAAAAGAGCTCATATGGACAAAACGATCTTAAGCAAAGAGAAGAAATCTGGGGGCATCACATTAGAAGACTTTATATTATACTACAAGGCTGTAGTAACCAAAACAGCATGGTACTGGTATAAAACTGGAGTCATAGAGCAATGAAACAGAATAGAGAACCCAGATATAAAACCATCTACCCACAACCAACTGGTCTTTGACAAAACAGACAAGATAAACTTGGGGAAAAAAATCCCTCTTCAGTAAATGGGGCTGGGAAAATTAGATAGCCATGTGCAGAAGAATGAAACAGGACCCCTATCTCTCACCACTCACAAAAATTAATTTAAGATGGATAGAAAACCTTAGATTTAAGGCATGAAACCATAAGAATCTAGAGGAAAATATAGGAAAAACTCTTGTAGATATTGGCTTAGGCAATGAATTTATGACTAAGACCCCA
>NW_012141985.1:0-1298 GCF_000956105.1 Propithecus coquereli | reverse complement strand
GTGGTCGATCCCTGTGGAGTCAGTGTATGTTTTGGGATCCTAGCAGGAAACAGAGGGACGATTCATTAGGAAAATTTTAATTAAAGGGCTATTTACAAGAGTGTGGGCAGACCTGAGGCAATGAAGATAACCAGGAAGCCATTGTCACCTCTAGGACAGAAGGGTCCATGGAGGAGAGGGCTCTAGCTGGGAGGTGGGAGGTGCCAACGGGAGCTGAGGCCACAGGTAGAGGAGCACAGTCGCTGACAAACTGCAGCCTGGAAGGGTGAATGTGGGAATAAAGCCACCGACCTCTCTCCCCTCTCACCCTCTCATCTCCAGACAGTGCCTCCTCTGGCTGAACCTAAGAAGATGCTGGAAGCAAGAAGGTGGAGACGCAATCCAGAGTATGAGTCTTCAGGGCATACACGAGGTGGGAGAGGACAGAGAACACATTGCAGGTGGCCTATGGGGACAAGCCAATATTGTCAGTGTGGACAACAAAGCATCAGAGGAGACACTGAGCCTGGACGTGTGAGACAGGGAGGAGAATGGCCCAAATCACATGGCAAAGAGAGCGGAAGCCAAGCCGAGCCAGGACTCACGGAGGTAGAGAGGAGGAGGTGAGGGTGAGCATCGCTGAGAAGGCAGAATGCCTAGTAGGAGCTGATTCGTCTTGATTGTGAGGGGAAGAGAGAGAGGGAGGGAGAGAGAAAGGAAAGAAAGGGAAGAGAGGAAGGAAGGGAGGGAAAGAGAGAGATAGAGAGAGGGAAAAGGAAGGAAGGAAGGAAGAGAGAGGGAGAAAGAACAGAAAAAAGAAAGAAAGAAAGAAAGAGATAGAGAAAGACAGAAAGAGAGAAAGAAAGAAAGAAATAGTGAGAGAAAGAAAGAAAGAAAGAGAAAGAAAGAAGGAAGGAAGGAGGAGAAAGAAGAAAGAGAGAGAGGGAGAGAGGGAGGAAGGGAGGGAGGGAGGAAGGAAGGAAACAGAAGTGATGGTGTTGCTCAAGGCTTTGCTTTGGCTAACAGTGAATTTTAAATTAAATGTTACTTCCTCTTTTTTGTGTTTTCAGCACACTCTTTCTCTGTTTCACATTATGGTACATAAAAAACACAGCAAATTTGGCCATGTTAACAATTGATCAGTGTGCACACACGTCAGTAGCGTGACGTACATTCACATTGTTGTGCAAACATCACCATCGTCCGTCTCCACAACTTTTTTCGTCTTCCCCAAATGAAACTCTGTACCCATTACACGCCAACTCCCCATTTTCCCACCCCCAGCCCCTTGTAACCAATATTGTACTTTCTGTCTCTGT
>NW_012141984.1:2168-2544 GCF_000956105.1 Propithecus coquereli | reverse complement strand
TTATGGAGTTCAATTCCTTGAATAGTTTAATAATTTAATTACATTATCTTTCTCTTTGGAAATGATTTGTTTTAGATGAAGTGAACTAAATACATTTATTACATATTTTCAAATTCTGTTCTATGAAACTGCTGTGATTTTGCTGTTAATAATTATATGTGATTAAGTTTATTTTAAAACCTAACAGTTTCTAAGAAGATATGGTACAATTTACATTTATATTGCCAATTCATGGCTGAAATAACAGATTGTTAATTTTGTACATTAACTTGTAAGATAGTTTCTGTTAAGCTAGTTTTCGTTATTTTAAATCTTCACTGTAGAAAGGAAATGTTTTACAATTAGAAACCAATATATCACAGATCTTCTACATATA
>NW_012141984.1:0-1138 GCF_000956105.1 Propithecus coquereli | reverse complement strand
TTCTTGTTTACATTCCTCTGTCATATGGTGTACACTCATAATTTTGGCTGAACTTTCCTATGTCCGATTAAATTCAAGCACCTTTTTATCAGGTTTAACCTCTAGGTTATCAAAATGAGATTCCCATAAGGAGAAACACTCACACTTCAGAAGGTGTGTTTTTGTTTTTATTTTTGTTTTGTTTTATGTTGTTGGTAATTTGCCTAAAAATCAAAGATTTTATGCTATATCAAGATAATTTCCTGTGTTGTCTTTATTAAATTTTTTGGTTACTTAGAAAAACTGAATTCTGAAAGGACTTTTTTTTCACACATGTAACTTTCTGTCTTGTTTTTGAAAACTTTGATTAACACTCTGGTTAAATGAATGATGATTATTTCACAGTGACCCATGATCTTATTTTGATCAGGCATTTTAAACCTTTTGATATATTTGATGGGCTTCCTCAGTATCAAAATTCTAAATTAAATCTTTTTAACCTAGAATTAACTTTGAGATTTTTCAGTTGAGCCCAGGGAGATCCTCAAAAATATCTTTATCTTATGGCAATATTAAATGGTTAGTCTTGTCTGGCAAATTGTATGGGAAACATCGTCAAATGATAAGTGATGCTGTATCTTCTTTCAATTACATTTCTGGGTATGTCATTGATATGAATGACCCAAAATTGTATAAAACTCTTAGAAATCTGTCATCAGTTATAATTCTCGTTATTATGTTGTATGCCACAAAAATCATCAAATTTCCTTGTCAATTGCTCATTATAATAAATTTCCATCAGATTTTTGACCATGGCTATTCTAATTCTCCATCATCTGCAGTTTTGATTCTTCAATAAAAGCATTTGCAATCAGATTCACAGGCAAGACTCTGATAAGTACTCTTAAATATAAGTTTCTAATAAGTTTAAGATCAATGAAGTAAATAAAAATTTTTTATAACTCTAATGAAAAAACTGGTGAATTTGTGAAACTCTAATCAAGATCAAGCAGAACAAAAATTAATTCATGAGATTAAGTAGCTTATGAAGACAACGTTTTCATTGACTTTTACCTGAAACATTCTTGGTTCTTTATTTAAAAGTTTTGTTTTCCAAATTTGAGAAAAGTTTTTCTTTTAAGCTATCTATAATTTAAAA
>NW_012141983.1:3793-4779 GCF_000956105.1 Propithecus coquereli | reverse complement strand
TATATATTTATGGAATACAATGTGATATTTTGATCTATGTACACATTGTAGAAATATTCAACCAAGCTTATTAACATATCCGTCACCTCACCAACTAATCCTGTTTTTGTGGTGAGAATATTAAAAATCTGTTTATCCTTTTAGCAATTTCCAAATATACATTATTATTAACTGTGGTCACCATGCAGTGTAATAGACCGCTAAAACTTATTCCTCAAGTCTAACTGAAATTTGTACCCTTGGATCAACATCTTCCTTTTCCCCCAGCACTGCCCCCGAGTCTCTGGTAACCACCTTTCTACTGTCTGTTTCTATGAGATTGACTTTTTTGGATTCCACGTGTAAGTGAGATCATATACTATTTTTCATTCTGCGCCAGGCTCATTTCACTTAGCATGATGTCCTCCTGTTCCACCCATAATGTCACGAGTGACAGAATTTTTTTTCTAAAGGCTGTATAGTATTCCATTGTGTATATATACCATCTTTTCTTTATCCATTCATCTATTGATGAACGCTTCAGTTGTTCCCATATCTTGGCTATTGTGAATAGTGCTGGAATGAATGGATTTACTTTTTAAAGTTGTTCTTCCCCTGTTGGGGTCACCTCAATCCATCTGATGCATTTGATGACTGTACCCCAGTGGGTGAATAGGCTTCCTTTCCAGCATGTTCTTCAGGTCCGGTGTAAATCAATGGATGAAACTATTCGCAGGAGATGGGTGTTGCCTTTCTCCCCTGTACGAGGTGAGCCCTATAGCCAAGGGTCCTTTTACTATTCTCAGACCTCTCTAGTCTTCATTTCACTTTTGTACATAGTAAGCTCTTTTTGCTGCAGGGACTCTGCACTTACTTTTCCTCTCCTTGCTACCCTCTCCCCTTGCCAACTGGTTAAGTCTCAGCTTAACTGTCACCTCCTCAGGGAGTCATTTTCTCTCTATTGTATTGCCCTGTTTATTTCCTCCATAGCACTCATCACAATCTGC
>NW_012141983.1:0-358 GCF_000956105.1 Propithecus coquereli | reverse complement strand
ATTCTTTACCTGCCAAAATTCTACAAATTTTCTGGGTCACAAATATTTGTAAATCACTCATATTGCTCATCTTTATCTTTTTTGACAACAGAAACGTTCCTATTCCCAACTATCCTTATTTCTTGGTCTACATCACATTTTAGTACTTGATCAAAATCAATTTGGAACTTTAAAACATGTTATCTAGTGTTTTTAAAAAAGTTTTCCACATTAAATGATTTCTAAAATTTTGCTCCTCATGAAGCGTAGACAGGGAAATATATATTCTTTACCTGCCAAAATTCTACAAATTTTCTGGGTCACAAATATTTGTAAATCACTCATATTGCTCATCTTTATCTTTTTTGACAACAGAAAC
>NW_012141982.1:2734-3182 GCF_000956105.1 Propithecus coquereli | reverse complement strand
CTCAGTGAAACTTAAGACCCCCGTGATATGGAAAAATGGATCTTTAAATCTCATTTCTCACAATCCTCCACTCCATTGGGTTTAGTTTTCTCTCTAATAAACTAAATATGTCTTGCTTGTAGTACGTCTCTTGTTTTCTTCTTCTTTCTGTTTATTTACATCTTGATTTTTCAATGAGACTCAAGTTAAATAGCTAACTTTAACTTCAACTTTTAACTCCTCCATTTTATTAACATTTTTAGTAGACACCATTGATGCCTTATCCATATCTCATTTACACTTCTTATTCCACTATATGCCTACTGCATTTTAGTTCAAGTACCGTAGACTCTGTTCCTGACGCCTCTCTGTCAGTCCTGGGGCAGGGAAGGAATCCTGGGAGAGGTGGTGGTTAATATTCTCAGCACCCTTAGCCAATGACAGCTGGAAGTTGGAGGGTAGACATTTC
>NW_012141982.1:0-749 GCF_000956105.1 Propithecus coquereli | reverse complement strand
AAGGAAAAAACCACTGTTCAAATAGAGAATTTTTTTGACCTCTTATAAAGTTGATGGCAGAGCATTGAATTGTAGCATTAAATTACACTCAATCAAAGCATTTCTGTGGGGCCTTGAATAAGATGGCTGTTCTTGTGAATAACTTCCTGTGACCCATGTTTAATTTATTATAAAAATAGAATTTACCAAATATAGATGAGTGGATACTTACTACTTCATGAAACTGTAATTATCAGATATCCATATTTAAGGTAGTCTTTGACAAGTGCCCTTAACAACTTTAGCCATCAGAAGTGACAGGACAAAGTTGTCATTTTTCTATAACTCTAAAACATGACTTGTTACTCCTATTTGAACAAAGGGCCAACTTCCTTTATCACAGATGTGGGTTGCAGACATATCTATAAAGCCAATTTTCCTCTACAAAAGAACTTTTCACATTCTTGTTGACTCTCAAGAGCTCTGAATCTTATAACATGAAAGAAAGAATGTGGATTAGAAACATGTTGAGAGAGTATATTATTGACTAACTTCAGTAGTTCCAAGAACTTAAGGGTGACCCCTATAGAACAATTTGATTTTCAAATGAATTGCTTCTAGACTCAAATCTGCCAACTTTCTAGCAGACAGGTAATAATAATGTACTTTTGGGTCATTGAATAAATTAATTTTTCTTTTGCTCATTTAGTCCCACACTGGTTTAAAATTTTCCTCCCTTATTTTTCATTTCAATTCTTTTGTCTGGATAT
>NW_012141981.1:42956-44014 GCF_000956105.1 Propithecus coquereli | reverse complement strand
TGCTTAATATCCAATGCATTACATGGGGTAATAAAACTTCATGAATAAACGATGTAACAATATTAGAATGTTATACAAGCATACCTTGTTATATTATGCTTTGCTTTATTGTGCTTTGTAGGTATTATTGCATTTTTTACAAATTGAAGGTTTGTGTCAATCCTGTGTCGAGCAAATCTATCACTGCCATTTTTCCAGCAGCATATGCTCCTTCATATTTCTGTGTCACATTTTGGTAATTCTTGCACTATTTCAAACTTTATTATTATTATCATATCTGTTATGCTGATCTGTGATCAGTGATCTTTGATGTTACTATTGTAATTGTTTGGGCTGCCCATGAACCTCTCCAATGTAAGATGGTAAACTTAATCAATAAATGTGTGTTTTCTGACTGTTGCACTGATCGTTCCTCTGTCTCTCTCCCTCTCCTCAGAACTCCCTATTCCTTGAGACAAAACAATGTTGAAATTAGGCTAATTAATAATCCAACAATGGCCTCTTGTTCAAGTGAAAGAAGTCATACATCTCTCACTTGAAATAAAAAGCTAGAAATGATTGGTCAGAAAGCTTTGTTCTTGCAAGATTGGAAATATTTTAGGTTTGGTGGACCATGTCGTCTCTGAGACAAAACAATGTTGAAATTAGGCCAATTAATAATCCTACAATGGCCTCTTGTTCAAGTGAAAGAAGTCATACATCTCTCACTTGAAATAAAAAGCTAGAAATGATTAAGCTTAGTGAGGAAAGCATGATAAAAGTCAAGATAGGCTGAAAGCTGGGCCTCCTGTGCTAAATAATTAGCCAAGTTGTTGAATGCAAAGGAAAAGTTCCCAAAGGAAATTACAAGTGCTACTCCAGTGAACACAAGAATGGTAAGAAAGCAAAATAGCCTTATTGCTGAAATGGAGAAAGTCTTAGTGGTCTATATAGAAGATCAAACCAGCCACATTTCCTTAGGCCAAACCCTAATCCAGAGCAAGGCCCTAACTCTCTTCAATTCTGTGAAGGTTGAGAGAGGTAAGGAAGCTGCAGAAGAAAAGTTTAAAAATGGCAAA
>NW_012141981.1:39636-40250 GCF_000956105.1 Propithecus coquereli | reverse complement strand
CTGTTCACAAACTTTTGGCAGCTCAATTATTATCACTGCATTGTAAATTTCTTTTTTGCTTTAGAAAATGAATGGGCACAATTTCCTAGGAGTATGTATTTTTTTTTTTTTTTTTGCCAATCGCAACTCAATGGCGAATAAACAGATGTTTGAGCAATATGTTTTCACTAATTACTACTTTCCACCTTTCTTTTCTGCTACTTAATGACATTTTGGGTACATTGTAAAGCTTACCAATTTGGCTGTTAAAAATAAGTCTAATTTAAAACTTTAATGTCAAACTGAATTTAGATCTTATCTCCTCCTCATTCCCTTTCTGTACATAGATTTGTTGGAGATTGTTGGGTCTATTGAATGAATGGGATCTTGATATGTCCCAAGGGAGGTTTCTGACACAATTTTTGCTGCCCCATAAGGATTCCTGTTACTATCTTGAAACTTAATTGCCAACTTCTGGAAGATGAGACAATGCCATCAAATGTCCTGTTATACATAAATGGTATATGCTCAGTGTGATATTCCAGTTTTAATTTAAAACATACTTCTGTAAACCTTCATTTCCCCTCCATTATGATACATGTGTATTTCACCTTCATTCCCAAAGATAGCAAATA
>NW_012141981.1:38402-39586 GCF_000956105.1 Propithecus coquereli | reverse complement strand
TTTTTTTTTTTTTTTTGCCAATCGCAACTTAATGGCAAATAAACAGATGTTTGAGCAACATATTTTCACTAATTACTACTTTCCAACTTTCTTTTCTGCTACTTAATGACATTTTGGGTACATCGTAAAGCTTACCAGTTTGGCTGTTAAAAATAAGTCTAATTTAAAACTTTAATGTCAAACTGAATTTAGATCTTATGTCCTCCTCATTCCCTTTGTGTACATAGATTTGTTGGAGATTGTTGGGTCTATGGAATGAATGGGATCTTGATATGTCCCAAGGGAGGTTTCTGACACCATTTTTGCTGCCCCATAAGGATTCCTGTTACTATCTTGAAACTTAATTGCCAACTTCTGGAAGATGAGACAATGCCATCAAATGTCCTATTATACATAAATGGTATATGCTCAGTGTGATACTCCAGTTTTAATTTAAAACATACTTCTGTAAACCTTCATTTCCCCTCCATTATGATACATGTGTATTTCACCTTCATTCCCAAAGATAGCAAATATGTAACAATGAAGAAAAATTGGATTACCATGGCTGTTACATCTGGATGTTTCCACAAGCCTGCCTTTTTGATCGTAGCATGCCATTGCTTGGTAACGGTATCCTTGTCCACATTCCTTGATGTCTCCTTGTACTTTCATTCCCAGTAACACTTCCACTTTCCCCTCCGGTAAAATACAGTCTGACCAGTTCCCCACCGGCTGTGCATTGTATTTGTCACAAGGACAATACTGAGTCTCAATCAGGGGGTACAAATGGGAATTTTTACATTTTTCCTTCTTTTTACTCTTTCCTGTGGAAGAGAAACCACCAGGCAATTTACATTGGAAAATACCATTATTAATTTCAAATTTCCCTAAATTTTCTATTTTTCTAAGTTTCCCCATTTTTAATGATATTTTACAGTATCCTATAAATAAATGCTACTTTCTCACCCCACAGTGTTTTCTATTAAATATATAGGATCTTGTTGATATTGGGTGCTTTGCATAGTAAAATTTGTCTTATTTTTTTCATTTAAAAATAGTCCAATTTGTATAAGGCATTAACTATTGTGTTAAATTTTATACTCTCCAAAATGATTACAATCCTCTGAAATGATCATGGGTTTTACTGACTGGGGAATTGGAGGTAACTGAATAAATCGCTTTTTTATGATATATACAAAAAT
>NW_012141981.1:37112-38352 GCF_000956105.1 Propithecus coquereli | reverse complement strand
TATAGTTAGGCACTCAATAAATTTCTAGTCAACTAATTGATTGAGATCTTAGAGGACTCTAGCAGTGTGATTCGATTTTTGCGTGATTTAAAATTGTGGCTATTGTGACACCATCCAAGATTTAATACCAAAAGTCAATATATATAATCGGTACTATGTTTTTAGGACACAGAAATGCCAAAAATATGTTTATATATCAACATCTGTGCAGTAACTCCATTTAATACCATGTATCAGGATAGATGAACATTTATGTTGTTCCCAAGGTATACTTTAAGATCTGATTTTAGGAGTATAGTTATATTAATTTTCAGCACAGAGTCTATTATTATGAGGAAGTTCGAACATAATAGAATTGTGTCCCAAGTTTAAGACCCTAACAGAAGGTGACCACTTGAAAAGTAATCTAAAATTATATGAATGGGTGAAAGTCAAACTGCTTTATCAGTATAATAACTGACAACATTATCCACAGATGTACAAAATGATTAAACAGAAATGTCCTAAGGCCAATATTGAATAGAGGATTAATGTCATTGCACTGTACATACGTGAAGATCAATTTTATGTTTAAATTGAAAGTAGGAAGAGACTTTCTCCAAAGGCACTTAAAACTCATCCATCTAGAAAGTTGATTTGGCTGAGAGAAAGCAGTTGTCATAATGATTGCATTTTAGGGCATGCCTAGGATAGAGTGGCAAAGTTATAACATTCCACAAACATCACCAGAATTTACAGAACATATTTAAGGAAAGTAGCAATTTCCAAAGAAATCAGGCAGTAGAGATTAAATTTGTCTAGACTTTGAGTTAATATGTTAGTAAACACTAAAGTAACCCTTTGGACATCCCATCATAGATCAGCTTGAAAGAGACGAATGATGTAGGACATACCAAAGAACTAAGCTGGAATGGTTCACTTAGTTAAGGATCTTTTTTTAGATCCTTTCGCAAACATCGTGAAGTTCAATGCCATCAGGGACCTATCTTTCTTTCTGTATGTGCCTTTCTCTAGAATACAGTACCGCATTCTTCATGCTTTGAATTGACAATGGTAAGGAAAGAAGTATACTGTTTCTGGCCAATTTCAACTATTTTTGTTCTTTTACTTTTTTAAAATAATCTAACATTTTCATGAGAGTTGCAGAATATTTTAAAAGTTTTTTCTAAAAATAAGATTGCGAAGTGTCTTACTGAAGCTCTCATGCATCTAATTAACAGACCAGGGTAAAAGTGAGAAT
>NW_012141981.1:31633-31937 GCF_000956105.1 Propithecus coquereli | reverse complement strand
AGAAAACAGAGGAAAATTAAAAATGGTCAGAATATTAGACAATATGAAAGAATTATTATTAATTTTGTTTGGTGTGATAATAATACTTGTTATGTTAAAAAATAATCAAATATTTATGTATGATATATATTTTATCTGGGAGTTGCTTTAAAATACTCCAGCAAAATTCTTTTTTAGTGTGTGGGGAGTGGCAGATGAACAAGAATAGCAACACAGTAAAAACTGTTGAAGCTGAGTCAGTGATGACTACATTACTACTACTCATTATATTAGTTTCTCTGCTTTTGTGTGTCTTTGAAACTCC
>NW_012141981.1:19603-21107 GCF_000956105.1 Propithecus coquereli | reverse complement strand
CGCTCTTGCTCAGACTTGTCTCTAACTCCTAAACTCAAGTGATCCTCCCACTTCAGCCTCCCAGAGTGCTGGGATTACAGGCATGAGCCAACGCGCCCGGCCAAGACTTGGGTCATAAATACATAAATCCTATGTGCTTTTCAAACTTCCAGAAGTATATAAATTTTCTTTTAAAGTATTTTGTGTTCTAATGTAATAGATCAGAAAACATTTTCATATAGTTTTGACATATGTAAAAAATAGACTTTGTCAAGAATGCATTTACTTGATTAGAATAGAATCTACCTATATTCTTACTTCTGTATTATTGGGATTTTCTGATCCTATTGGGTAATAACTATTCATTATCATTAGAAGTTGTGACTACATCATTGATTACATGGCTTTTCAGTATAGATCAGGGGTCAGCACATTTTTTTCTGTAAAGGGCTAGATAGTGAATATTTTTGGCTTTGGGGGCCATATGGTCTTTGTCACAACTACTCTGCCTTGTCATGAAAGTAGCCACAGGCAATTCATAAAGGGATGGCCATGGCTGTGTTCCAATAAAACTTTAATTATAAAAAAACCAAATAAAAACAAAAACCAAAACCAAGCTGTGGGCTGGATTTGGCTCACAGGCCGCAATTTGCTGACTCCTGATATTGACGGATATTTTGCTAAAAGCCATGCAATAAATATTCCTATCTTTAGAATCACAGAGTGGTAAAGTTAGCTATCTTGTATTTTAGTTCACATATTATGCAAGTGAGTATGTAAGTAAGAACATAGTAATTTAAAGGTAATAACATTTAAGTTAAATTCTTTAAATTAAAAAATACTTGAGTCTACAAATTCAAATGTTTATAAAGAAAAAAGAACTCTATTAATGGTAAAATATAATCATGTTTACTCCTATATACAATATAGGGTACATCATTAGAGACCTTAGCTGTTCCTATGGTTTCAGCAAATCACTTTATGGAAATGTTACCCAAATTTCCATCTGCCATCCTAAGCTATCTCTACAGCTACTTTTCTACATTTCAAATATATTCTTGGATATTTTCACTTGGCTAACCCTGCCATGGCCTCAAATATAAAATATATAATATGCACTTTCTAAAATTAGCTCCACTTTTAGGTCTAAGAATTTTCATCAATAAAACTATTCTTAAGCTAAAAATGTTAGAATTAAGGAATCATACGATCATCTTTGACTCTTTTATTTCTATCATTCCTTCTATTATCTGCCACTAAATCCTAAAAATATTTTCCTTCATAATATGTACAAAATCCATTTATTTTTGTCTATGTTCACTATTGTGCTTTCTATTATTTCAACCTTGCATTTCGACAGCAGTGTACTAGCTGGCATCCAGGCCCATGTGTCTTATCTTTCTAATTTATTCTGTACACACTGACAGATAAAACACTGCTTTCATCAGGTCCTTGCTCACACCACTTATCGAACAAGGTCTAAAATACTGATCCTGACATTTATAGCCCTCCACAAAATCACCCC
>NW_012141981.1:7448-8628 GCF_000956105.1 Propithecus coquereli | reverse complement strand
CTGCATTTCTTATAGTTTATATCAACATAAGACATTTTCCCAAACTCCTGGAGCTAATACCATAGGAAATTTACATAGGCAATTGTCTCCTTGGATATAATTTCAGTAACAAGCAGCTCTCCTGAAGAGGCAACAAACGGCAGATACAGCTATAAATATCCCCAATTCCACAGAGCTCATGGAAGGAACGCTGTTGACTTCGTTTCCTCATCCTTTGAAAGAACGTGGAGTTGAAGCATTTGCTGAACACATTGCTCATGAGGCTTCTCCTCTAACCCTATTACCTGTAACTTTGGCACACTTGAGGGGCCTCACAGGCTTTCTCTTCATAGAGGGGATCCGTGCAGTCGCGGCCCCCGTTGGCCGGCATTTGAATGATGACCCGATGCCGAGACTGCTTCCTGACTCCGGAGTCCCCTGCAATGAGGCAGGTTTTTAACCTCTGTACTTTGCACTGATAAAAGAATCTCCAAATACCAGTCTGTGTGAAGAAATTATCTTGCTGTCAGTGACACATGCTTTGACATCCCTGAGTGAGAGGTTTCATCTAGTCTAATCATTCACCAAATTCTCCCAAAGATCACTTATATCGAACACCCAATCAATACATACTTGAAAATGTGAAGAATGGAGAAAAGTTCCACAGTCAACTAGCCTTCCTAATGTGCAGTTACAAAGTAATTGCTCTTTTGTATATTTCTTTTCCCTTGAGGAATATGACAGATCTAATTAATTTATTTTCCTCTACCTTAAATTTATTTTCATGCTATTTCTCCTAGCGCTGTTTACCACATGGGACTCATACACATGTAATGAATATTCTTTACGAGAATATATCCAATGCTGTAATGTGAAATTTTATTTCTTTGTTATTCACTTAATTTGAAATGCATAACTTCTAAGTTATTCCAGTCATTTATTATTCATGTTAAACAGTCTAGGATCTTTAATTCAGGTCACATTCTAAACATCAGGGCTCTAAGCAGTGAAATGAAAGTGGTTTCTTACAGGCAGACTTTTTAGAGAAGCAGTGAAAATACCAATAACCTCTGCAAGTAAATAACTCCACATTATATTAAAAAATGGAAAAAAAGTTAAGATTTACCTTCAATGAAGATATCAATTTGACAGTATTACTGATACAAGGATGTTCAAAATTTTTTAGTATTAAAAGCAGATA
>NW_012141981.1:5513-6388 GCF_000956105.1 Propithecus coquereli | reverse complement strand
GGAGAAAAGGAAAATAGGTCTTTGTTCCCCAGGTGGTCAAAATTCTTAGAGACAATTATTCTCCAGCCTGCAGTTAGAAAATAGATACGGATAGAGACCAAGGGATCTGGGGTCTGGGGTGGTGTTTGGGGGTGGGGAATGAGTCCAGCATCTGTGGCACTTAATAGACTGAAGCTCCTAGTCATTAACTATCTAGATGTCACCTGGTGGATAGGCAGGGCTGTTCCAATTTGGGAAGCAAACGTTAGTGCTTCAATTCTATTTTGTTTATTGTCTTGAAAGAAAGAATGTGACTTAAAGTACAACTCTGAACCATTCTTCTAGTGCCTTCTCATCACAAATTTCACAAGTTTGTACTCCATATGTAACACTATGATGACTCTTTACTTCCTTAATAGATCTCACAATGGTAATCCATTTATCCTTGTAAAAAGTTCAAATTCCTTAACCTTGTGCAGTTCACAGGATAGAAATTGTGACCTGATTAAAGTGAAACTCTTCAAAGCCATAATATCTACAGAAGAAGTTTAATGGGGTTACACAGGGAGTACCACGACATCCATGTTTTTACCCACTGGGAGGTCTATTTCTTCTCAGTTCACAGGTAAAAAAATTGCTTGTGCACTCAAAGTAACAGCACTGTAGAACTCAGCCAGGTTATATAGCCCTCATATCAGAGCACAAAGGGAGAGCTGTAGCACATATTAAAAAGGAAAAATGGAAAGTGTCTCACTAATAACTTGAGCTGGCAAACTTGGAATTTTATACCCTCTCATACTTCCCTGTATGTATTTATACCCAATTTATTATATGCAGTATTATACATGTAGTCTTTCTATTCATCTTTGTGTTTTAGTACCTAGAACAATAGTCAC
>NW_012141981.1:0-822 GCF_000956105.1 Propithecus coquereli | reverse complement strand
TTTAGAATTAATGTAAAAATAAACATTATTAATACAATAAAGTCTAGAATCCTATCACTTTAATCTGTGTCATAAAATTTCAAGTCAGTCTTTTGCATAAAACTAATTTGTTTGATATTCTAAATCTATGCTATTTTCTAGAGGGAAACAAAAATTTTATGGCATGCATGCCAAACCAGGATCACACAGCCCCGTGCAAGACTCACAAACATCACTCAGCCAGAAAAACTCGAAAGTCCTATTGAGTCGGTTTTCTAGGTGAATACACTCCAGAACTCCGCAGACCATACCTTCCTTACACGAGGAGGGGCATGATGTCCAGTCACTATATGGGGTCGCAATACAGTCCTTCTTACAAGGAAGCAGGCAAGGCCTCACTGTCTCAGGCCGAAGGCTTTCAGGACACCTAGAAAAAGCAAAGGGAATTGATTAGGCTTCTCTAGTAAGCCAGAGAACCAGATGATTTAATTTCTTTAGGATTTTCATCGCTAAAATTACAAAAGTAGTCACCAATCTGTATTATTTAACTTCCAGCAGCCTTATTACTTTTGACTACACAACTAAATGAATTCTTTCAAGCTGGACCTCAATAAAGCTTCCCAAGGCAGGATGTGTAGATTTACTAATAGCAATCATGCTATCTAGAACAATATATGATAATTATACCTTATCATCCTATAATAATATCTCCATTAATAAATATTCATTTAAGGCTCCAATTCTATATCTTTGTATAATTAAATAGGCTTTTTGCCTACTAGAAGTTTCCAGGTTATTCTACACTCTTTATTTTTACAAAATATGTATAGCATAAAATAAATT
>NW_012141980.1:1917-2844 GCF_000956105.1 Propithecus coquereli | reverse complement strand
GTGATTGGTGTAAGATCATGTTGAGAAAATTTATGCTTTTGTGTTTTCTGTTAGAAATGTCCAACTAGAAGTAGATAGAGAGTTGGGAACAGTGAAAACAGTTGAAGTACAAAATAGTTCATTGCTGATTGACAACCTAGACAACTCATTAAGTAACCAATAATTACTTGAATATTAAAACTATTTTTTTAAAGAACCAGTTTCTTTAAGTCTATTTTGTTATAAGAAAGCATTCCAGGTTTCATGTCATGTCATGTCATTCATTCATTCATTTACTCACGTAACAAACTTTTATTGGGTGTCTTTGTATCAAGAATGGTGCCAATGGTGATTAATGTAGACATAATTCCTTCTGTCTTAGACCTTGTTGTCTGTTAGGAAATTTTGTACAAAGTGTAACATTAATAGAGAGAAGATGTCTTCCTTTCCTCTGACTCTTAGAAGAATAGTGCCTTATATCTCCACTTTTGAGAGCTCTTTGCTAAAATTTAATTGGCCCTCTACACAAGATTTTGATTTTTCAAATAACTTTGTTTCTCCTTCTGAGTGGTAATTAATGAAAGGATGAAGCACCTAGTATTCTATGGTTACAGAGGAACATCAAAATATAAACAAATAGAGTACATCTTTCCAAAGGGAAAAAAATGGCCATGAAAGGCTTGCTTACTAGTTGTCTTTATCTGTAATCACATTAAAAAATCCCCAACAATATCATGTCAAAAGGAGCCAGAGCAGCAAATTTAAGGATGTGGTTGGAAACAGGTGATGACCAGAATACAGAGCCTAGAGGGCAAAGAGGGAAGTTGAGGGAAGAGGATCTTCTAGAATTTATAGTTCTTATGGCAGGCACTTCTTAAGCTCCTGTCACATGGCTGGATCCAACCAGCTATGTGATTCTTCTTTTAGAATCAAGGAGCTTCTAGAGTA
>NW_012141980.1:0-1867 GCF_000956105.1 Propithecus coquereli | reverse complement strand
CAATGAATGAGTTTTGTTTTATTGATAAAACACTCTCCAGTATACTGAGGGAGAGAGAATCAAATGAATGGAAGAATATGTTGGAGATTATTCACTGCTATATGCTCCATTATCAAGTAATATTTAAAAAAAAACTTTGTTATTTCTTGCATTTTAGCTGTAATGAATATTTGGTGGCTAAAAACTGATGTTTGTGAGATTAGGCCATACACAATATAAACAAAAAGAAATGCAGAGCTAACAACAGTGATGCCTGCCTTTCCACCATCAACTCCAATACCACGATCCATAAGCCTCCCATTTAAATTCTTCCTGGATTGCTGGTTAACTGAGGAAGGGTTCACAGAGGAAAAAAAAAAAAAAAAAAGACATAGCCTTGCTATTCAAAGTCATTGTCGTTGGCATTACCTAGATGCTTGTTAGAAATACGGAAACTTGGGTATTTCTAACAAGGTCCGGCGAGGTGATTAGGACAGACATTAATATTGAGAACCACTACCAGGGAGGACTTGTTAAAACAGATTGCTCAGTTCCACCCCTAGAGTTCCACATTTAATTTGTCTGGGGTGTGGCCCAGGCATGGAGATATTTAAAAGCTCTTCCAGCGATTCAGCTGTAAAGCCAAGTTAGAGGGACACCAGTGTAGAGTTCTTCTGATACGGTCTGAATACCTGCAAGAGATTTGGCATGGCTAGTAAGTTAACTGAAATGAGTCAGGATTTGTTTCCAGGTGCATTTTATCCTAGATAGGTCCATTAAATCCAAGTCCTGAGCTTTTCTTCAATGACTTGGGTGTTTGGACTTTTGCCAGCATTTTATAGGGTTGCCTGGCTAAGATAGCACTCCATTATCTATTTTCTCCTAAGCATTATGCCTGCAATTCAATTATTAACTACAAAGTAGATGGATGCTGTTTCAGAGGTATGGAGATAGCTTTGTGGTCTAAAGAGCTAGTCTTTCTAAAGGCATGGGGTATTAGCTTCCAATTATGGCTGTAGAAATCACCACAAACTTACTGGCTTAAAACAACACAAATCTATTATCTTACACTTTTGGAGATCAGAAGTCCAAAATGAGTCAGTCTTGCAGCACTAAAATCAAGGTGTCAGTAGGGCTGCCTTCTTTTCAAAGGCTCCAGAGGAGAATCCATTTCCTTCCTTTCTCAGTTTCTAGAGGCCGTCAGCATTCCTTGGCTTGTGGTACTTCCTCCACCTTCCCAGCACATCAGTCCAACCTCTGCTTCTGTGGTCACATGTCCTTTTTCTCACTTTGACCTTCTCATCTCCCTCTCACAAAGACATTCCATTTGGCCCACCCAGATAATCCTAGATAATCTTTATATCTTAAAATCCTTAACTGAATCACATCTGCAAAGTCCCTTTTGCCACGTAAGGTAACATGTTCACAGGTTCCAGGGATTAGGACATGGACATCTTGGGGGCAGAAGGGGTGTTATTCATTCTACCACTTAAGATTAAATGTGTCGAAGATGAATTAGTTCCAATTTAATGGCGAGTCCACATGGTGTTTGTTGCTCCTTTCCTTCAGCTGATCAGAATGAATTCATCATTTTAATCAAGGAAATTTGATGGGCAATTTTTAAATCATCAGTTACATGAACCAATTACCCAGGTGTAAGCAATAGGATAATTCTGAATGGATTAGGCGAGTAAGAGACTGCCCTATTCCCAGGGCTGAGAACAATACTCTCATCTATTGGAAATAACACTTCTCAGAAATCAAGCAGGTGAGAGGATGGAGGAGGGGATGGGTAAATTCACACCTAACGGGTACAATAACTTTGACTCAAACTGTACAAAAGCAATTTATGTAACCAAAACGTTTGTACCCCCATAATATTCTGAAA
>NW_012141979.1:12881-13205 GCF_000956105.1 Propithecus coquereli | reverse complement strand
TCTTCTATTCTATGTTAGACTAAAGATTCTTAAAGTTAAATTTTCCCTTTAAATATGTTAAGCTAACGTTTCTCAAAAACATTATCCAGTCTTAATCCAATCAACTTTCTATTAGACCTTTACAAGTGAAATTGAGATGTTGAATATGATAGTTCAGGATTTATGAAAGCCTTTTAAAAATTTTTGGTAGGCATTTATCTTTGAATGCCATCTGGAATATGAAAGAATGTTCTTTAATGAGCTACTTACAGTGTAGAAATTGTATCAACCAGTCTTCTATTCCCATGTCCTTTAATTGGGGCTGAAATAACTGATTCTAGAAAC
>NW_012141979.1:0-2501 GCF_000956105.1 Propithecus coquereli | reverse complement strand
CCTTCCTTTACCATAATTATTATAATGAGTTTGTTTACTAGCACCCCATAATAATGATGTTTTTATGTTTTAGTTTCACTATAAGTTCAGAAACTTAAACATGTGGATATACAGATGCTCCTCAACTTATGACAGGAATATGTTCTGATAAACCCACCATAAGTTGAAAATACTGTAAGTCGAAATGTGCTTAACTAGCACTCTGGGAGGCCGAGGTAGGTGGATCGTTTGAGCTCAGGAGCTCGAGACCAGCCTGAGCAAGAGTGAGACCCCGTCTCTGGGGGGGAAAAAAAAAAAGGCAAAAACTTGGGGGAGAGGGTTTAAAAAAAAAAAAAAGAAAATGTGTTTAATACACCTAACCTACCAAACATCATAGCTTAGCCTGGCCTACCTTAAAAATGCTCAAAAATGCTCAGAACATTTACATTAGCCTACAGTTGGGAAAAATCACCTAACACAAAACCTATTTTTATAATAATGTGTTGAATATCTCATATAACTTGTTGAGTATTACACTGAAAGTGAAAAACAGAATGGTTGTATGAGTACTCAAAGTATGGTTTCTACTGAATGTGTATCACTTTCGCACCATCATGAAGATGAAAAATTGTAAGTTGAACCATCATAAGTTGGGGATCATCTGTATTTCAATTTCTACCAAATTCCTACAACAAAATAAAAACTCAAATTTTATTTACTTGCTGGTTAATTATAATCACATTCAGGAGACACAATTTGGCTTGGAACACAAAATGTGGACCAAAGATAAGAATGGCACTTAACAAAAAAGGGTGTTCAAATGGCCAATAAATGTATGAACAGATTAGTCATCAGGGAAATGCAAATTAAAAGCATAATACGACACCATTATCCACCCACCAGAATGGCTAAAATGAAAACAGAAAATGCTAAAGATTCACAAGAAATGTAGAACAGCTGGAATTCTCATTACACTATTAATGAGAATGGGAAATGGTATAACCATTTTGGAAAACTGTTCCATAGTATCTACTAAAATTGAACATATGTATATCTTATACCCCAGCAATATTCCTGGATATATACCCAACAGAATGCCTACATATATTCACCAGAAGACATATAAAGTGTTTGTAACAGCAAACAGTAGCTATAAAGTGGAAACAGTCATAGAATGGATAAGTCATCCAAAATCTAACACCAGCAGTAGAATGTGGTATATTTGCACAAAGAGAATCTACTATAACCACACTAAAAAATATTCAAGAATCTCACAAGTACATGGAGAGAAAAAAGTGAGACACAAGTTCAAAAACAAGCAAAATTAATGTACAGTGTTTACAATCTGGTAAGTGAACTGGCAGGGAGGGGTCTGGTGATTGGAACGGGCTTCTGGGATGCTGTTTCTTGATATTCCATTTTTTTAAAAAAATCTGGTTCCAGGTTAATGGGTATGCTCACTTTGTGAAAAATCCATTGAACTTTTGACTTATTATTTGTGTACTTTTTTTTAGATGTTTGCTATACTTCAATAAAAAGTCTTATAATAAGAAGAAATACAATATGTGATATCCTTGCCTAATCTCTTACACACTTTATTAACTAATGCTTATTTATATAAGAAACAATTCTTGAATCCCACTGGATCCAAGGCATTTTAGGAACACAGGTATGAGTAAAACGGATTTTCTTCAAGTTGCTTACATCAGGGTCATTGGTAGAAAAACGTAAGCAATGGAACTGCTAAGTCTCTTGTGGCACAATTTTATCATACTCTCGGTGTTTGGAGATCAAAGAAATTAATTTAAAACTACTCAAAAATGTTATATACATACAACCCATAAAAATGTTTACTCTACTATTTTCATAATTGTTCAGACAAGTCAGCTGTTGAAAACGTAGGCTTTGTACAAGAGGGATTTTGTGTTTTGTTTTGTTTTTTTTTTTTTAGGGGGATCCATGTTAACACATTTGATAAACTTTTATCTTAATGCGCCTTTCTGGAATACCAGTCTGACCTCAATCTGAACAAAGCCTTAGTTGATGATGTTTGCAGGAGGTAGCTTGGTCATTTTCTCAGCCTGTATGTTTATTATTGAATGTTAATCAGATTCATCATTAAAGATTTCATCTGCTACACAAATGCATAATTGGCTATGTCTGAGTGGTCACCTTTTGTCTTGAGCGGATTGCTAAAACTGCATTAAGCATCATTAGACCAAAATGATGACCTTATTAATTTGCCCTTTACTTGTTTTGCAACGGATTGGGCCTTATTATTATGCAAACACACTATAAAGAACAGTCTTAGAAAAGGCTCACAAATTTCTTTAGTTCATAACAGGCTTTTACGCTGAAGGATGCATGAAATAAATGCCAATCATGTTTATTACACTATTTCCTTTTGTGGCTATTATAGAGCACCATTCAGAAGCTGTGAGTTAAAAGTAGTACAAAAGTGAGAAATCTGTAAATTAGGCATTGCTCTTCTACCTTGATCTATTTTATCATCCTTATTTATC
>NW_012141978.1:11560-12259 GCF_000956105.1 Propithecus coquereli | reverse complement strand
TTTTATTTTTTATTTAGTTTTTATTTTTACATTTGTTCCAATATATCTTTTCCAAACTTAACTGATGATAGAACATCTCTGATGTACTTTCGAAAAATTTGATTCCTAGGCTCTTAAAAATCTGATTCACCTCAGCACTGCGGAATCAGATTCTCTAAGAAGATGCTTTCCTGGTCACAAGCACCTCTTGGGGGAACAGAGGTCCTGCAGCCAGGTGACTTAAGTTCCTGTTCTGGCACTGCCGTGTGCTTGAGGAAGTTAGCTAATTGCCCTTATAACCACCCTCCTGTGTCCCATAGTTGTGATTTTGATAAGGGTGACATGAAATGATATAAGGAAAGCTCTCAGAATAAGGGATTATTAAATGCCAGTGGCTATTATTAGGCAATATTCTAATTTTGTTGATAAAGATACGGAAACTTGAAGCAGTCAGATAATGTGTGCAAGGTCACAGAGTAGTTGGGGGAACTGGGATTTGAACTCTGATACGTTGCCTCCACAAGCACGAACTCGTATCTACTACACAGTAGTAGCTCCCCTACACAGACCTTCTCTCCCCTCCATCCCAGGATTCCACGTTATAGGACAGCTGGATGAGGTTGGCGAAGTGTGGTTTAGAGCCAGGAATTCGAGCTAAGCTAACCAGCAGGTTCAGTGAATTTATGTGGAAAGTCTACTGATCACCATTGCCTAATAGGA
>NW_012141978.1:0-735 GCF_000956105.1 Propithecus coquereli | reverse complement strand
AGAAAAAAAGCAAATCCTTCACCACACATAATTTAAGCAGCACAAATCAAATGCACCTCAGATGACTTATAAAGTTGGATTAAAAAAAAAAAGCTTGGAAAATCATAGGGCCTCTGGACTTTCATGAATCTTCTTCTAGATCTTCAGATTGTCTTCTCCAGTAGTGATTTTCAGCTTTTTTCTTATTTTTCCAAGCTGTAGAAACCTCTTTTCAAAGAATCATTGTCATAAAACACAGATGTAAAAGGCAGGTAAAAGCATGTCTGCCCTAATTGAGTACAAGCTTCGAGGCTCAGACCCAGCTGCCTGAACTCCCCTCCACTCCCCGTAGGTTGCTAAGAGGCCTCAGCACAGCCCTAGGTGTCTGTAGGCGACTCCGAAAACTACTTACTGCTCTCCTATGTACGAATTGGAGTCTTCGCTTTGCTTTTTCTGTGTTATAAATAATATATTTAATGTATTCTAATTCAAAATTTAGACATTTCTCCATACAGTGACATAGCTCTTTGTCATGCATTATATTTCTTGTATCCCTGGATGTAACATACGCAATTTGATATGCTCTAATTTGAAATTTAGATATTTCTGTTATCATAGCCCAATAGACTAAAGACCTGTAGGGTTAAACCTTTAGTCCAACAGAGTCATATTTATTGGCTCATTGCAATGAGTAGACCACACACCAGAGAAACCTTCTGTCTCACCAAACAAAGGAGGAGACAGATCTATTATAAC
>NW_012141977.1:2835-3741 GCF_000956105.1 Propithecus coquereli | reverse complement strand
CAAGATTCAAGGGCAACACACTGAGGATGGCTGAAAAGAGGATTAGCATGATTAATTTGTTCATATGATTTGTGATTCCCTGGAAGCAGGATAATTAAGTCTATTTCTTTAGCCACTATTATTTGAGCATTCTTATATTTGCAGGTGATATGATTCTAGATTCAATAAACAAAAATCATTGCACCTGTAAATACTAATTTTGGTTTGAAACTATGGTTACAAATGTATTACACTTTAATTAAATGAAGTTAAAATCAGCCATTCAATTTGTGAATGAAATATTATTTGTATAATTTTGAAAATGAAAAAATGTATCAGGCCTACTTCCTACCTTCAGAGATCTTTCAGTATATTGTGTAGTTAAGAGTAAGATTGAATGTCTTCTTTTGGGCAAAGATATTCTCACTTCTTCTCAAATTCCATCCTTTTCTCCTGATCTGGATCATTTCATCAATACTTCTAAAATGATAATATGGTGTATATTTTAGTGTTCTTGCAACACTTTCTTTACCAGTGTCTCATCCAATGCCTTGAACATTGTCCACTAAGTCTCTTCGTCATATATTCATACGTTATCTAATTTGTTAATTAAAAGACATTAGTTGAGCAGTAATGTTTAGCAAATTCTTGATGGAGACAGGCATGTTTATAAAGGTGAAGCATATGTGTATTTTACACATACATATTTTAATCAATTTTATTCTGCTTTTTCTGCTCTTTTTTTTTTATTTCAGCATGTTATGGGGGTACAGATGATTAGGTTACGTATGATGCCCTTACCCTCCCTCCCCCCCAAGTCCAAGCTTCAAGTGTGTCCATTCCCCCGGGGGTGCACATCGTACTGATTGTTTGTGCATATGCCTGTCCCCTCCTCCCCCCTCCCCCTCCCCTTGCCCAACATCTAAT
>NW_012141977.1:0-308 GCF_000956105.1 Propithecus coquereli | reverse complement strand
ACATTTTAGAATTTAGCTATAAACATAATTTTTGCATTTATCAATGTATGTATGATTTTATCAATTTTAAACTTATTGGGAAACTAGTAAGAACTCTTGGCACATTAATGGGCCTGGAATGACAAAAATTGGTAGTAATGGCCTGCCAGGAAGTGGCATGTGCTAAGTAAACCAGGCTTTCATTTGAGACATATCCAACACACTGTCTCTACTCTTTAAATCATGATAAATTACATATGATAAGGGCCTCTCAAAGTAAAAAACCTCCATCTATAGTAATTTCAATGCCTGATTAGGTTAATATTATC
>NW_012141976.1:2596-3668 GCF_000956105.1 Propithecus coquereli | reverse complement strand
TTTTTCCATTCTTGGGATACTTCACTTAGTAGAATGGGTTCCAGCTCTATCCAGGATAATACAAGAAGTGCTATATCACCACTGTTTTTTGTGGCTGAATAGTACTTCCTGGTATACATATACCATATTTTATCAATCCATTCATGTATTGATGGGCACTTGGATTGTTTACACATCTTTGCAATTGTGAATTGTGCTCCTATAAGCATTGGAGTGCAGATGTCTTTTTTATAGAATGTCTTGTGTTCTTTTGGGTAGATGCCCAGTAAAAGGATTGCTGGATCAAATGGTAGATCTATTTGTATCTCTTTGAGGTATCTCCATATTGCTTTCCACAGAAGTTGTACTAATTTGCAGTCCCACCAGCAGTGTATGAGTGTTCCTATCCCTCCGCATCCTCACTAACATTTATTGTTTTGGGACTTTTTGATAAAGGCCATTCTCACTGGAGATAAGTGATATCTCATTGTGGCTTTGATTTGCATTTCCCTGATGATTAGAGATGTTGAGCATTTTTTTTCATATGTTTGTTGGCCATTAGTCTATCTACTTTTGAAAAGTTTCTGTTCATGTCCTTTGGCCACTTTTTGATAAGGTTATTGATTTTTTCTTGCTGATTTTCCTGAGTTATATATGGATTCTAGTTACCAGCCCTTTATCAGATGTGTAATATGCAAATATTTTCTCCCATTCTGTAGGTTGTCTGTTTGCTCTCGTGATCACCTAGTTTTTAAGATGCGTTTTTGATGTGAACTTCCTTCAATTTTCTCCTTTTTTTTAAAAAAAAAAGTGTTATTTCATTAGAAAATGTGTTTTTATAGAATATTTGTAAAACACAAAGCATAAAAGTAAGAACAAAAGTTACCCGCAATACCACTGCCACAGGCAGTACATATTTTCAATCTTTTTTCTATGTTAACAAATATGTTAACATTTTATTTACAAACTTAGAATCCTACAGTGCCCAAATAGCTTTCATAATCAATATTTCACCTGAAAATTTTTATGTTGAAGAGTTTCAATATTTATAAATAATCTTGTAGACATGGGGGAGGGGAGGGAGTAAAAAAAA
>NW_012141976.1:0-691 GCF_000956105.1 Propithecus coquereli | reverse complement strand
GGGCACGGTGGCTCACGCCTGTAATCCTAGCACTCTGGGAGGCCGAGGCGGGAGGATTGTTTGAGCCGAGGACTTCGAGACCAGCCTGAGCAAGAGCGAGACCCCGTCTCTACTAAAAATAGAAAGAAATTAATCGGAAAACTAAAAATATATAGAAAAAATTAACCGGGCATGGTGGCACGTGCCTGTAGTCCTAGCTGCTTGGGAGGCTGAGGCAGGAGGATCGCTTGAGCCCAGGAGTTTGAGGTTGCTGTGAGCTAGGCTGACACCACAGCACTCTAGCCCGGGCAAAAAGAGTGAGACTCCGTCTCAAAAAAAAAAAAAAAAAAAAAATCTATAGTAATGATGTATCTGAGTGCTCAACAAATGTTAGTTGTTTGAGCTAAGTTTAGAAGAGAATGAGTGAGTGGGTTGAAGCAGTAGTTATGCAAAGCCTAAAGAACAAATCAAGAATTATATCTGATGGTTCAGAATACTCTTATACAAAGTTGAAGTTTTGTATTTTGCTTGAATTTAACCCAATTACCAGCCTCTGAATGATAAACTAGACTTATTTACTTATTTACCAATATTTTTACCTAACAAAGAGAAGGAATAAAAAAAAAAGAAAACACTTTATTTTCTCATTAAAAGAAAGCTCTCTGAAGAGATTATATATATATATATATATACACACTACAATAGTTATCTA
>NW_012141975.1:3853-4160 GCF_000956105.1 Propithecus coquereli | reverse complement strand
CTGGATTAAAATGTATGACCTAACTATATGCTGTCTATAAGAAACTAACTTCAAATATAACAATTTAGGGCAGGCCAAAATTAAAAGATGTAAAAAGATTTATTGGGTAAACATTAGTCAAAAGAAAACAGGAGTGGCTATAATATCATAAATAGACTTCAGAAGAAAGAAATTTACCAGAAATACAGAGAGACTATATAATGATAAAAGGTTCCACCAAGAAGACACGGGAATTCTAAATAAGTATATACCAAACAACTGAGTGAGCTGAAAAAATATGTAAGATAAAAAGTGCTGGAACATAAAG
>NW_012141975.1:0-953 GCF_000956105.1 Propithecus coquereli | reverse complement strand
CAGCAAGGTCACAGGATACAAGATAAACATACAAAAATTAATTGTATTTCTATATCCTGGTAGTGAATATGTGGGTACTGAAATTAAAAATATGATTGTTTACAATCACTCAACTATATGAAATACTTAAGTAACAAAACATAAGAGACTTAATATGCTGAAAACTACAAAACGCAGATGAAAGAATTTAAAGAAAATCTAAATAAAAGGAAAGATACAACATGTTCATGGTTTGGAAAATTCAACATGATAAAGATTACAATTCTCCCCAAATAGATGCATAGATTTAATGCAATACTTATCAAGATTTCAATAAGTTTTTTGTAGCTATAAACAAGATAATTCTAGAATTTGTGTAGAAAAATCAGCAAACTACAATAAAACGATGTTGAAAAATAAGAACAAGAACAAAGTGGGAGCCGTGACTCTACCTGATTTTAATACTTATTGTGTAGCTACCATAATTGACAACTGTATAACATTGAGACACAGATCAATACAATAGAATAGAAAACTGAGAAATAGGCCTAGACAGATACACCTGTGCAAAAGCAATTCAATGAAGATAAAACAGCCTTTTCAACAAATGGTGCTCAAGCAATTGGACATCCATGGGAAAAAAAAATGAGCCTCAACCTAAGTCTTACATCGTACACAAAAATTAACTCATAATAGATCACGCATTTAAATATAAATCATAAAGCTATAAGAAAAAAAACATTCGAGAAAATCCCAGGACCTAAGGCTAGGCAAAGAGTTCTTAGACTGAAAGTATCAGAGACTCAAAAGACATCAACAGCACTATCCTTAACAGGAAAAATTGATAAATTTGTCTTCATCAAAATTTAAAATTTTGCTCTATGAAAGAGCCTATTGACTGTTTCTTTGGCTGTGCAGAAGCTTTTTAATTTGGTCAGGTCCCATTTATTTATTTTAGTTGTTGCTGTGATTGC
>NW_012141974.1:12677-13712 GCF_000956105.1 Propithecus coquereli | reverse complement strand
TTTTTAAGCCACATTTGTATAGTTAAGTATTTTTTGTTTAATTCTGAAAAATCCTTAGAGGTAATATTCACCTGTTCTACTGATAATAACCAAAATGTGAGACAGTATAAGTTCATTGAAATACATTCCCTCAAGATCTTTTTACTTTAGCTTTAACCTAACCCAGTAGTAGTTATTTTATTCTCAATTATTTTACTAATTCCCGTTATAGCTTAGATGCTAATAACTTTTCATGTTAACATTTCCTAGCATTGTATTAACATATTAGATAATTTTACATCATAAAAATAAAGATCATAATAAGCATGCTATAATCAGATTTTACATGTATCATGTAATTATAAGATTGAAAAGTTAAAACCAAACCCTTATAAAGGTAGCAATATATTTGATGAAGGAAAAATTATAATAAGAAACAATATCATATTCATGTCTTTGATAAAATTTGTTCCAAAGTCATTGTATTTCTTACTTATTTATATCTAAATCAATTTTGTTTGCATTTTTATGATTCAGGGTTAGAATACGCTGTAGGCTACAAGTTTGAAATTTTCTTCTATTTTGTGTCAGGAGCTGGTTATTCATACCTGAGCATGGATGAGATAGTCAATTCCATGTTAACTTTTTACTGTGCCTAAACCCACCTTATTATAAAACCTAGTTAATAATTCTAATTCTGCCCTATAAAAACACAGCAAAACAATACTCCTTTTCCCCCAGAGTGTAGGAACTCAAATGTATGCACACACAGGTATACCCATTTATGCATACATTTTTGGACTTCATTTCTGAGACTGGCTTTCTCACAAGAACTGTGTGTCTTTTCCTTTTCCTATCCTTGTAGTAAACATAAGGGATGATAAGTCACCTGGTGACAGAAAGTTTTACAGAAGCCTAGTGTCTTTTCCTGAGACTAATTGATAACAGGCATAATGCATTAGGAAGTCCAATTCATCTCTAATATCAACTACATGTCAAACCCGTGATTTTCAAGGAAGCAAAACAATTCAACCAGAAATAATATTAGAAAAATAT
>NW_012141974.1:0-417 GCF_000956105.1 Propithecus coquereli | reverse complement strand
AACATAGAATCTTGAAATGCCATTACAAAGTATACAGAAATTGAATAGGTGAAAACCTGAGGAAATTACTGTTACATAGATTAATTTGTTTGCCCTAACAATAAAGTATGTAAGGGAAAGAAATCTAAATTAATATATTACAAAATGTGTTCCAAGGAACGCTAGACCTCTGGTTAAGTAAATTTGAGAAATTCTGCGTCATATAAGGTCCAAATGAAGTGTTACAATGCATAATATAAGATATGATAAATCCTTTAGCTAATAAACTTCATAACTTCACTTAATCAAGTATTTTCAAAAGTATCTGATGCTTTTATGATATATAATAGTTATTTTTATTAGCAAAACTTGTGTTCAGTACAGGATATTTTGGGGAAAATGGACTAGATAATTGCTTTCCTAATATGAGAATTTAAA
>NW_012141973.1:1387-2827 GCF_000956105.1 Propithecus coquereli | reverse complement strand
ACTATGCACTATATCCATGTAACACAATTGTACTTGTACCCATTAAATTTATACAAATAAAAAAAATTAAAAATAAATCAAAACTGCTTAAATCCCAAAGTAAAACCAGTGTTGAACTCAATGGTTTTCATTTTTTCAACTTATTTAATTTTTGGTCACTGCCTACAGAAGTTTTGAGTTAAAGTAAACAGTGCCCGAAAAAAAATGTGCAGATGTCTAATTCTTTGCAGGATTTATAATATTATATAGGGACTGTTTTATAGCCCATTACAATAAAATGAGCTGGATTTATTACATGCTAAACAACAACAAAAAATCACGAGTTGGATAGTAATTAGCTTGAATAGACATTTACTTAATCCTTTTACTAGCAAAACAATTGTAATTTTATGCTACAGAAAAACTCATTCTTAAATTTTATATCTGAATTTGCTTTGCCAAACTCATGCCAAACTCATATTGTTATTAAGTAGATGGTAAAATGTGCTCTTGAGCCCTCCATCCCATAAAGGACTTGGAAAATACAGTTAATATGAGTCTGCTGCTCATGTTTGCTTGTGTGTGTCTGTAAGCTACAGAACAAACTGGGTTGGACATTTCTTTTCTGGCAATCATTACTTCCCATCTTTCTCTTTGTCCATCCTTTGTCAAAATTCTCCTCCCGAGTTAGGTTTTACGATACACATTCCAAGGTAGACAACAAATAAGTTGTTGAAGTTTAGTAGGTAGCATTTGAAAGAGCAATACATAATACCAAGCCTCCACATCCTAAGGCCCAACCGTGATGCAGAAAATTTTCCTGACGTCTGATCACTCTTCTGAAAGGTCTGTGACACCCTGTGTTCCCAATAAAGAGTAGGTAGACTATTTTTTGTCTCCTACCACTGCTTAGCGATACTGTTATAATGCCATACTTCCATTTACAGATCATGGGTCCCAACAGCACTTGATAACTTATCAATTACTCTTTCTATAGACAACAGAATGCCTCCTTGAAGGCCCTGTCCACAGTTATAATGCCAGCTCCATAAGCCCCACCAATACTGAAAGACTTTGAATCTTCTGTAGCATTTGGTACAATTCATCAAATACTCCTCATTGTCATGGATGAGAAAGTATCTTTTTCTTAAACAATAGTAAAAAAAAAAAAAAAGATAAATGTAAATGTTCCCCTAAAGTTATTCTGTTAATAAGCCCAATTGTGGTTAAATTCAAGATATACATGTTTTAGGAGGTATTTAAAGCATCCCCCCCAAAACACGGGCACACACACAGTGATACAGAATGAATTTTTTCCAGTATTTTCCTTTTGTCATACACATCAAATTTTCCTTACCATGAGTGACAAACTTTCAGGAAAATCCAGAAATACTGTTTTGGTATTACATTATAAATTTTCAATTTTTGGTAACAAATATTTTAACACACATACATTAGTAA
>NW_012141973.1:0-302 GCF_000956105.1 Propithecus coquereli | reverse complement strand
CTTTCCCTCCATTTTCCTCTCACAATAGCAATTACAAATGAGCTTGGGATAGACCAAAGTTAAAAGAATGTTTTTGTTTGTTCATTTGTTTGTCCTGTTTTGTTTTCAAGTGGCAAATAAAACTAGAAAATATTCAAACATAGACAGTATGAAGTTTTGTGATTCAACCTGCAGATCTCAGCATTTTTTTTTTTGAGACAGAGTCTTGCTCTGTTGCCCTGGCTAGAGTGAGTGCCGTGGTGTTAGCCTAGCTCACAGCAACCTCAAACTCCTAGCCTCAAGCAATCCTACTGCCTCAGCCT
>NW_012141972.1:12554-12990 GCF_000956105.1 Propithecus coquereli | reverse complement strand
TCCCCACCACTGGCCTGAGACAGGGATGAAGGTTTCAGTCCCCAAAAAGAGAGAGGAATATTTTAAGGAGACAGAAAAGATTTTTGTCATTTTTTTCAGGCCATTCCCTCTGTAACACTACTGTCAAAAAATTATTGTTGCAGTGCAATAGAACACAGTTATTTCCACCCCTGAGTCCTGCTTGCTTTGGCCAAATTGATAATTCTGCCTTAGAAAAAAAGGGAGTTGGGAAGAATGAGATTACTTGATGATTACATAAAAATGCAGCCTTAACCAAAAGTTTTAAGAATGTTTTATTGCAGCTAGCAAAACCAGTGTTATTTTCTACCTTACACATTGATCGGCAGTATGAATTGATATATTTATGTGTATAAATATTATATATTACATTTCAACAGGAAATATATATTATTCAATTGTTTTGGATAAATCAACT
>NW_012141972.1:0-1409 GCF_000956105.1 Propithecus coquereli | reverse complement strand
GGTGGATATGTTTGGTATTCTCTGACCTTTCTCTACCTGAATATTTATTTCTTTCTTCAAGTGTTGGAAAGTTTTCTGTTATTATTTTTTTGAATAATCTTTTTACCCCTTGCTCTTGCTCAATCCCTCCTGAATACCAATAATTCTAAGACGTGGTCTTTTGTAGGCATTCTTTATTTCTTTTTATTCTTTTTTCTTCTCTGACTGTGTATTTTCAAATATCCTATCTTTGAGCTTACTGATTCTTTCCTTGGCTTGATCCATTCTTCTATTGAGAGCCTCTAATGAATTCAGCGAAGTATTTCTCAGTTCCAAGATTTCTGGATTTTTTTTTATTATTTCAATCTCTTTATTAAATTTCTCTGATAAATTTATGCATTGCTTTTTCTGTGTTATCTTGAAGAACATGGAATTTCCTTAAAACTACCATTATGAATTCTTGGTCAGAGAGCTCATATATTGCTGTCTGAGTAGGATGAGTCTCTGGTTCCTAGCTTTGTCCATTTGGGGAGGTTATGGATCCCTGTTTGCTATCGTTCCTTGTGAATGTACATCAATGTCTTTGTATTGAAAGATTAGCTATTTATTCTACTCTTCTCTATCTGGTTGTTTTGGTTTATATTGGATATGTTTGCTTAAATACTCTTTGTAATTTACCTGTTGATTTTCTTTTTTTTCCCCCCTCTAGATTGCTGCCTCCTTTTCATGACTATATGGCGCCTTAACACAGGTTTGCCTCTGTTCTAGTAAACAATTAGGGTGCCACCCATCCCAAATGGGGGAGGTCCCAAAGGACTATCCTGGTAGTGTGGCAAGGCTGGTTAGTGGTTTGTTCCCAGACGACCTGTGGAACAAACCTCCTCCTGTGTGGTGCTGCTGAACAGTCATCCTGATTTGGATCTTTTTTGGCCAAGTAACAGAACAGAGTTTCCAGGCCTGGTGACAGTAGCCCCACCTCCATCTTTTGTCTCTGGATGTCCTCATGGATATTTCTTCCATGAGGCATGCCTGATGCATTCTGTGGGTTGAGGCAGGGATGGGTTTTCTGCGAGGGAACCCAAGATAGTGGGGAAGCTGGTTGTCCACCTTGATCTCACTTTTTCCAGTACAGAAACTATTAGTGAGAGGGCAGATTGGGGGAAGGTGCATCATAGATATGGAGGTCCAGTTCTTTCACTATCTGTTCAGAGATTTTTCACTTGTGAATCCAGGAACTGAATCATCCTCATATTTGAGTTCTGGGATATTGCTTGTGATAATCTCAGTGGGTATTTTTTATTTGTTTGTTTGTTTTCTGTAGGGGGTAGTGAAACTAGCTTGCTTCTACACCACCAATTTGGAACTAGAAGTCTCCTAAATGTATTTATTTTTATTTTCCAGGCCTTATGTGCAGATATAAAAAGTATATT
>NW_012141971.1:4824-7684 GCF_000956105.1 Propithecus coquereli | reverse complement strand
CCCGGCCTAAGTAATTCTGAAATATCAATTGATAGATATGGATAGTCCAAATGTCAGTCAAAAGGACCTGATTAAAACCCAATCAAAGGAGGAATTAATTGTGTTCATCTCTAATTTAGGAAAATGATAGAGGTCTGAAATAAGTCTAAAATTAATTTTATCACTTCCCTATTTATTTTATCATTCTCCTGCTGTTACTAAACCAAACTTACTTTATTTTTTTAACCTTTATGCCCCTTTCCACGTTTTTCTCTATGGTATGTATGTATTATATATTTAAATTAATATTTATACCAATCTGTATCTTTGGATTCATGATGGATGACATAAAAGTAGAGTGTTTGTTAAGGAAACATTACCAAAGCTGGAAAAAAATCGAATTTTGTTGGAGAGACACCTGAAATACCCTGTACTTTCTCAAATGGTACCATTTAAAATTTGTGTGTGTCTCTCCTCACCCCTACCCTTTTTTTCCTTCTTAAACCTCTTGCCTGAGAGGATGGGGCTGTAACACCTATCTATCACATAGTTACAGTGACATCTGCTGGTGAGAGCCCTTGCTGCCTTTGTGCTGATTGCCCTGTACTTAAGGAAAACTACCCATTTTCTGAGATGTGGAGAGCCAGTTCTTAAATTTACTTAAAAATTTTTTACTTTTTTTTAGAAAATATCTTGGTCTGTTTCCTGAGCTAAAGTGCAGTAGTGTCATCATAGCTCACTGCAACCTCAAACTCCTAGGCTAAAGGGAGCCTTCTGCCTCAGCCACCTGAGTAGCAGGGACTATGGATTTTTCTATTTTTAGTAGAGATGAAGTCTCACTCTTGCTCAGGCTGGTCTTGAACTCCTGAGCTCAAGCAATCCTCCCACCTCGGCCTCCTAGAGTCCTAGGATTATAGGCGTGAGCCAACATGCTGATCCTGGTTGCCCATTTTTAATCCTAAATATTTCTTATCCGTGCCTTTCACTTTACTAGAAATGCTGTTCTAGAACTAGAGCTGGCGTTAGCCTAGCTCACAGCAACCTCAAATTCTGGGCTCAATCAATCCTCCTGCCTCAGCCTCCTGAGTAGCTGGGACTACAGACATGTAGTTGAGGCATGAGCCACTGTGCCTGGCCTGGGAAGGAAATGTTTAAATTTATTTCACTATTTAACCAGTGCCACATTTTAAAATAAAACTGTTCTTTTTCTACAACTGTTATTAAATGGGACATGAAACAGATTCTGGTTTAACAATGCTTTGTTGGTATTTTCTCTTTTTTGTTAAATGAAATTTGAAATTGTTCATTATATCTAACCCCATTTCTAGTTTTCATATTTTGAAAAACCTTTGAAATCATAATGGGAATGGAGGAGGGTATTAGCTTTGACTGTCTATTTTATAAGAATTATAAACAGGATTGGAGATATGGTTTTAGAGAGTCCTGATATCTAAGTACAGGGTGAGCATCCCAAATTCAAAAATCTGAAATGCTTCAGAACCTGAAACTTTTTGAGTGCCAAGATGACACTGAAAGGAAGTGTTCATTGAAGCATTTTGGATTTCAGATTTTTGGATTTGGGATACTCAAACGATAAGTATAATGCAAATACTCAAAAAAAATTTTGTAATCTGAAACACTCTGGTTCTAAGCATTTCAGAAAAGGGATACTCAATCTGTAGTCTTTGTTTCCCTCTTAACTGAATTATGTCCTGTTCTGAGTGTTATTCCTATTTTTCAATAAAATGGAGAAAAATTTGCCTCTTTCCAGTTGATTGGGATAGGGGAGAACTTTGGGGAATAATGAATTGCTTCTCAAGTTTCAGTAGAGTTGGGTTAACTTAGAAAACAGATCAAAGAATATGATTTGCTTGTACACATTAAAATTTTGTCTGGTTTCTAAAGACCTATTAGAGATAGCTGGATCTACCTTCTCTTCTGAAGGTAATGTTTGCTAGGTAACTGGTGGTACTACTTAGCCTGCTGAGCTATATAGTCTTATTTCAAAGGGTAAGTTTCCCATCCTCACTAGGAGTAGTTTCCATTCATTAATAAGTATATAGATTTTTAAGGTGGATTGATTACACAAAATATTGATGTATATCTTATTCCATGATTTCTTACTATGGCTTTTGCCCACTCCTCAAGATATTTTTCTAATAAAACTAGCTACAATGTGTTGAATGCTTGGGTTGTGACAGGTACCCTGCTAACACCTTACATGTATTATTGTACTCGTTTTTCACAGTAACTTTAGAGATTGTCAATATTTCATCCCACTTTTACTATTGGAGAAACTGATAACCAGAGAAGTTATTTGCTCATTGTCAGAAAGCTAATCAAATGGTAGTGAAGGGACTCATATATCTTAACCTGTTCTTAACCCTGTGCTCCAGTACATCTTCCCTAGTTTTAGCTCCATCAATATTATGAAAATTTCAAAACATTTTAATTAAATTTATTTTAATGCCATAGGTTGCAACTTCCAAGTGATAAAGTGAGAAGGAAAGCATAAGGAGAGCTTTATTCAGCATAGTAATTCAGAATTATGTTGATGAGCTGAAAAAAGTGGGGATTAAATATAGAAGTAAAATCAAGAGCCTGAATTCCTGAGATTTAAGTTTGACCTACACCTTAATTTCCTTCTCTATAAAACAGATAAAACAGGCCAATTCAACATTCTTAATTTATACAAATCTTTTTTGTTTTACTGGAGAAATTAATTTAGTCTTGTAAATGGGAGACAGTCTCTAGGATACTTGAGTGTAGGATATTTTATCTTTTTGTATTACGGCATATATGTAATTACTGTTATTAACTTAAGGATCAGAGGCTCTAAGTAAGTTTAGTTTTATTTTTTAATTTTAATTTTATTTTTTAA
>NW_012141971.1:0-1403 GCF_000956105.1 Propithecus coquereli | reverse complement strand
TTAGCTGTCCAGTTAGTTTCTTTCTATTTTTGGTAGAGACGGGGTCTCGCTCTTGCTCAGGCTGGTCTCGAACTCCTGAGCTCAGAACGATCCGCCCGCCTCGGCCTCCCAGAGTGCTAGGATTACAGGCATGAGCCACTGCGCCTGGCCTAGACATCTTAAATATTGAGTCATTACCTTATTTACATGGTATTTTCATGGGTGAATACTTATTGATAGTAAATGCTTTGAAAACTTGAAGAATGTTGTCTATTTCTGTATAAAACATTACTATCTTCCATTAGCCTAGAGCAGTGTTTGAAAATGTCAGGTGTGGGCGGGCGCGGTGGCTCACGCCTATAATCCTAGCACTCTGGGAGGCTGAGGCCGGTGGATCGTTCTGAGCTCAGGATTTCGAGACCAGCTTGAGCAAGAGGGAGACCCTGTCTCTACTAAAAATAGAAAGAAATAAGTTGGACAACTAAAAATATATAGAAAAAATTAGCTGAGCATGGTGACGCATGCCTGTAATCCCCACTACTTGGGTGACTGAGGCAGAAGGATTGCTTGAGCCCAGGACTTTGAGGTTACTGTGAGCTAGGTTGACACCACAGCACTCTAGCCTGGGCAACAGAGTGAGAGTCTGTCTCAAAAGAAAAGAAGAAATGTCAGGCGTGACCCTTTGATGGTTTATGAATTCATATACTGAGTCATGACCAGCATTAAGGGAAAAAAATTTAAATAAGAGTCTAAGAAATTTCAGCGTACATTATTTATAGTAGAGGTAAGTATTGTTTGTGAAACTTTTGTTTCAGTTGTGTGTGTGTGTGGATACTAGGTACCAATGTCAAAAGTATTTTTTATGATGGCTCGTATCCTTTAATGTCTTATTTTAAGTCATTTCCATAGAATTTTAGCTCTGGAGTTACTTGGAAATGAATAAAAGATTTGTTGGACATCTTTCTGTAACAGTATATAACGTTATATCGTTCTTTTTAATCGCTGCGTAGTAGTACATTGCATAAATTTATCATAATTAACTACTTTAATGGTGTACATTTCATTATTTCCAGTGAGGTTTTTTTTTGGGGGGGAGCAGACAGGGTTGTGGCTCTGTTGCCTGAGCTAGGGTACAGTGGTGTCATCATACCTTACTGCAACCCCAAACTCCTGGGCTCAAGCGGTCTTCCCACTTCGGCCTCTCAAATTGTTGGGATTACAGGCGTGAGCCACCAAGCCTGGCCTGTTTCCAATTTTTTGTTATTACAAAGCTACAGAAACCATTATTGTCATGTATTTTTGTATACCCATGAGTATATCCATAGCTTGTTCAGAGCAGATGTGCATTTAAATTTTTAATATTTCCAAATTGGTCTTCACAAAAGTTGTACTAATTTACCACCACCTGTATATGAAAATGCCTA
>NW_012141970.1:12305-15262 GCF_000956105.1 Propithecus coquereli | reverse complement strand
AAGAAACCTATTTCGCCCAAAGTGGGACCAGGTACAAATGCATGTATTTTCTCAGAGAATGCAGCTGGACTTTGCCGATTTTACAGCATAGCATAACTTTGGGAAAGAAAGCAGTGGGTACAATTTGTATTAAAACTCACATAAGAAAGCAGGATTATTTTCATTATAATTATGAAATCTTTATGTTCCAAGCGGTAGAGACACAAGTGCATTTATTCTCTCAGAGAAAGCAGCTACACTTTGCCCAATTTACAGGATAGCACAACTTTGGAGAGGAGAGCAGTGGGTAGTGTTTGTACGAAAACACAGCTAATAAAGCAGGAGTCTTTTCATTATAAGTATGAAATCTTTAGGCCAAATGCAGGAGCAGATAGAAATGCATGTATTCTCTAGAAGAAAGCAGCTAGACATTCCCAAATTTACAGAATAGCATAACTTTGGGAAGGACGCAGTGGGTACAGTTTGTACTAAAACACAGCTAAGAAAGCAGGAGTCTTTTCATTGTAAGCATGAAACACTTAAGGCAAATGCAGGAGCAGATACAAATGCATGTATTGTCTAGGAGAAAACAGCAGGACTTTGCCCAATACAGGGTAGCATAACTTTGGGAAAGAAAGCAGGGAGTACAGTTTGTAATAAAACACCCGTAAGAAAGCAGGAGTCATTTCAGTATAAACATGAAACCTATTTCGCCCAAAGCGGGCACAGGTATAAACGCATGTATTCTCTCAGAGAAAGCTGCTAGACTAGGCCCATTTTACGGGATAGCACAACATTGGGGAAGAAAGCAGTGGCTACAGGTTGTACTAAAACACAACTAATAAAGCAGGATTCTTTTCCTTATAAGTATGAAATCTTTAAGTCCCAAGCGGTACAGAAACAAATGCGTTTTTTCTATCAGACAAAGCAGATAGACTTTGCCCATTTTACAGGATAGCACAACTTTGTGGAAGAGGGCAGTGCGTACAGATTGTACTAAAACACAGCTAATAAAGCAGGAGTCTTTTCATTACAAGTATGAAACCTTTAAGGGAAAGGCAGGAGCAGATACAAATGCCTGTATTCTCTAGGAGAAAGCAGCTGGACTTTTCCCAATTTACAGGATAGCATAACTTTGGGAAAGAAAGCAGTGGGTACAATTTGTACTAAAACTCACACACAAAGCAGGAGTCTTTTCATTAGAAGTATCAAATCTTTACATCCAAAGCGTGTACAGAAACATATGCATTTATTCTTTCAGAGAAAGCAGCTAGACTTTGCCCATTTTACAGGATAACACAAATTTGGTCAAGAAAGCAGTGGGGACAGTTTGTAGCAAAACACAAGGAAGAATGCAGGAGTCTTTTTACTATAAGTATGAAACCTTTAAGCCAAATGCAGGAGCAGATACAAATGCATGGATTCTCTAGGAGAAAGCAGCTAGATTTTACCCAATTTACAGGATAGCATAACTTTGGGAAAGAAAGCAGTGGGTACAATTTGTACTAAAACTCACATAAGAAAGCAGGATTCTTTTCATTATAAGTATGAAATCTTTAAGTACCAAGCGGTACAGAAACAAATGCCTTTATTCTCTCAGACAAAGCAGATAGACTTTGCCCATTTTACAGGATAGCACAACTTTATGGAAGAGGGCAGTGGGTACAGATTGTACTACAACACAGCTAAGAAACCAGGAGTCTTTTCATTATAGGAATGAAACATTTAAGCCAAATGCAGGAGCAGATACAAATGCATGTATTCTCTAGGAGAAAGGAGATAGACTTTGCCCAATTTACAGGATAGCATATCTTTGGGACAGAAAGCAGTGGGTACAATTTGTTTTAAAACTCACATAAGAAAGCAGGATTGTTATCATTATAAGTATGAAATCTTTACATGCAAAGCGGTACAGAAGCAAATGCATTTATTGTCCCAGAGAAAGCAGCCAGACTTTGCCCATTTCACAGGATAGCACAAGTTTGGGGAAGAAAGCAGTGGGTACAGTTTGTAGCAAAACACAGCGAAGAAAGCACGAATCTTTTTATTATAAGTATGAAACGTTTAAGCAAAAGGCAGGAGCAGATACAAATGCATGTATTCTCTAGGAGAAAGGAGCTAGACTTTGCCCAGTTTACAGGATAGCATAACTTTGGGGAAAAAGCAGTGGGTACAATTTGTTCTAAAACTCACATAAGAAAGCAGGTGTCGTTTCATTATAAATATGAAACCTATTTTGACCAAATCGGGTAGAGGTATAAATGCTTGTATTCTCTCAGAGAAAGCAGCTAGACTTTGCCCAATTTACACAATTGCACAACATTGGGGAAGAAAGCAGTGGTTACAGTTTGTACTAAAACAGAGCTAAGAAAGCAGGACTTTCTTCATTATAAGTATGAAACCTTTAGGCCAAATGCAGGGGCAGATACAAATGCATGTATTCTCTAAGAGAAAGCAGCTAGACTTTGCTCAATTTACAGCATAGCATAACTTTCCCAAAGAAAGCAGTGGGTACAACTTGTACTAAAACTCACATAAGAAAGAGGGGTCTTTAAACTATAAGTATGAAATTTTTACGTACAAAACGGTACAGAAACAAATGCATTTATTCTCTCAGAGAAAGCAGCTAGACTTTGCCCATTTTAAGGATAGCACAACTTTGGAAAAGAAAGCAGTGGCTACAGTTTGTACCAAAACACAGGTAAGAAAGCAGGGATCTTTTCATTATAAGTTTGAAACATTTAAGCCAAATGCAGGAGCAGACACAAATGCTTGTATACTCTAGGAGAAAAGAGCTCGACTTTGCCCAGTTTACAGGGTAGCAAAACTTTGTGAAAGAAAGCAGTGAGTACAGTTTGTACTAAAACTCGGGTAGGAAAGCAGGAATCATTTCATTATAAATATAAAACCTATTTCGCCCAACGCGGGCACAGGTATAAATGCATGTATTCTCTCAGAGAAAGCAGCTAGACTTTGCC
>NW_012141970.1:8733-12255 GCF_000956105.1 Propithecus coquereli | reverse complement strand
GTGGGTACAATTTGTTTTAAAACTCACATAAGAAAGCAGGATTCTATTCATTATAAGTATGAAATCTTTACATCCAAAGTGGTACAGAAGCAAATGCATTTATTCTCTCAGAGAAAGCAGCTAGACTTTGCCCATTTCACAGGATAGCACAACTTTGGGGAAGAAAGCAGTGGGTACAGTTTGTAGCAAAACACAGCGAAGAAAGCACGAGTCTTTTTATTATAAGTATGAAAGCTTTAAGCCAAAGGCAGGAGCAGATACAAATGCATGTATTCTCTAGGAGAAAGGAGGTAGACTTTGCCCAGTTTACAGGATAGCATACCTTTGGGAAAAAAGCAGTGGGTACAACCTGTACTAAAACTCACATAAGAAAGAGGGGTCTTTTCACTATAAGTAAGAAATTTTTACGTACAAAGCGGTACAGAAAGAAATGCATTTATTCTCTCAGAGAAAGCAGCTAGACTTTGCCCATTTTACAGGATAGCACAACTTTGGAAAAGGAAGCAGTGGTTAGAATTTGTACCAAAACACAGCTAAGAAAGCAGGTATCTTTTCATTATAAGTATGAAACATTTAAGCCAAAGGTAGGAGCAGACACAAATGCTTGTATACTCTAGGAGAAAAGAGCTGGACTTTGCCCAATTTACAGGGTAGCAAAATTTTGGGAAAGAAAGCAGTGAGTACAGTTTGTACTAAAACACCCGTAAGAAATCAGGAGTCATTTCATTATAAACATAAAACCTATTTCGCCCAAAGTGGGCACAGGTATAAATGCATGTATTCTCTCAGAGAAAGCAGCTAGACTTTGCCTATTTCACAGGTTAGCAAAACTTTCGGGAAGAAAGCAATGGGTACAGTTTGTACTAAAGCACAGCAAAGAAAGTAGGAGTCTTTTTATTATAAGTATGAAACCTTTCAGCCAAATGCTGGAGCAGATAAAAATGCATGTATTCTCTAGGAAAAAGCAGCTAGAGTTTGCCCAATTTACAGGATAGCATAACATTGGGAAAGAAAGCAGTGGGTACAATTTGTACTAAAACTCACATAAGAAAGGAGGATTCTTTTCGTTATAAGTATAAAATCTTTACGTCCCAAGCGTTAGAGAAACAAATGCATTTATTCTCTCATAGAAAGCAGCTACACTTTGCCCATTTTACAGGATAGCACAACTTAGGGGATTAGAGCAGTGGGTACAGTTTGTACGAAAACACAGCCAATAAAGCAGGAGTCTTTTCATTATAAGTATGAAACCTTTAGGCCAAATGCAGGAGCAGATAGAAATGCATGTATTCTCTAGAAGAAAGCAGCTAGACATTCCCAAATTTACAGAATAGCATAACTTTGGGAAGGACGCAGTGGGTACAGTTTGTACTAAAACACAGCTAAGAAAGCAGGAGTCTTTTCATTGTAAGCATGAAACACTTAAGGCAAATGCAGGAGCAGATACAAATGCATGTATTGTCTAGGAGAAAACAGCAGGACTTTGCCCAATACAGGGTAGCATAACTTTGGGAAAGAAAGCAGGGAGTACAGTTTGTAATAAAACACCCGTAAGAAAGCAGGAGTCATTTCAGTATAAACATGAAACCTATTTCGCCCAAAGCGGGCACAGGTATAAACGCATGTATTCTCTCAGAGAAAGCTGCTAGACTAGGCCCATTTTACGGGATAGCACAACATTGGGGAAGAAAGCAGTGGCTACAGGTTGTACTAAAACACAGCTAAGAAAGCAGGAGTCTTCTGCTTTTAAGTATGAAACTTTAAGCCAAATGAAGGAGCAGAAAGAAATCCATGTTTTCTCTAGGAGAAAGCAGCTAGACTTTCCCCAGTTTACTGAATAGCATAACTTTGGGAAAGAAAGCAGTGGGTACAGTTTGTACTAAAGACAGCTAAGAAAGCAGGAGTCTTTTCATTATAAGTATGAAACACTTAAGCCAAATGCACGAGCAGATACAAATGCATGTATTCTCTAGGAGAATACAGCTGGACTTTGCCCAATTTACAGGGTAGCATAACTTTGGGAAACAAAGCAGGGAGTAAAGTTTGTAATAAAACACCTGTAAGAAAGCAGGAGTCATTTCATTATAAACATGAAACCTATTTGGCCCAAAGCGGGCACAGGTATAAATGCATGTATTCTCTCAGAGAAAGCAGCTAGACTTGGCCCATTTTACGGGATAGCAAAACTTTGGGGAACAAAGCAGTGGCTACAGTTTGTACTAAAACACAACTAATAAAGCAGGATTCTTTTCCTTATAAGTATGAAATCTTTAAGTCCCAAGCGGTACAGAAACAAATGCATTTATTCTCTCAGATAAAGCAGATAGACTTTGCCCATTTTACAGGATGGCACAAATTTGGGGAAGAGGGCAGTGGGTACAGTTTGTACTAAAACACAGCTAATAAAGCAGGAGTCTTTTCATTACAAGTATGAAACCATTAAGGCAAAGGCAGGAGCAGATACAAATGCATGTATTCTCTAATAGAAAGCAGCTAGACTTTTCCCAATTTACAGGATAGCATAACTTTGGGAAAGAAAGCAGTGGGTACAATTTGTACTAAAACTCACATAAGAAAACAGGAGTCTTTTCATTATAGGTATCAAATCTTTACGTCCAAAGCGTGTACAGAAACAAATGCATTTATACTCTCAGAGAAAGCAGCTAGACTTTGCCCATTTTACAGCACAGCACAAATTTGAGCAAGAAAGCAGTGGGTACAGTTTGTAGCAAAACACAACGAAGAAAGCAGGAGTCTTTTTACTATAAGTATGAAACCTTTAATCCAAATCCTGGAGCAGATACAAATGCATGTATTCTCTAGGATAAAGCAGCTACACTTTGCACAATTTACAGGATAGCATAACTTTCGGAAAGAAAGCAGTGGGTACAATTGTACTAAAACTCACATAAGAAACCAGGTGTCGTTTCTATATAAATATGAAACCTATTTTGCCCAAATCGTGTACAGATGTAAATAATTGTATTCTCTCAGAGAAAGCAGCTACACTTTGCCCAACTTACACAATAGCACAACTTTGGGGAAGAAAGCAGTGGTTACAGTTTGTCCTAAAACACAGCTAAGAAAGCAGGAGCCTTTTTATTATAAGTGTGAAAACGTCTGCCCAAATGCAGGAGCAGATAGAAATGCATGTATTCTCTAGGAGAAAGCAGCTAGACTTTCCTCAATTTACAGGATAGCATAACTTTGGGAAAGAAAGCAGTGGGTACAATTTGTACTAAAACTCACATAAGAAAGCAGGATTCTTTTCATTATAAGTGTGAAATCTTTACATCCCAAGCGGTACAGAAACAAATGCATTTATTCTGTCAGAGAAAGCAGCTAGACTTTACCCATTTGACACGATAGCATAACTTTGGGGAAGAAATCACTAGGCACAGATTTTACCAAAACACAGCGAAGAAAGCACGAATCTTTTTATTATAAGTATGACACCTTTAATCCAAAGGCAGGAGCAGATACAAATGCATGTATTCTCTAGGAGAAAGCAGCTAGCCTTTG
>NW_012141970.1:6028-6743 GCF_000956105.1 Propithecus coquereli | reverse complement strand
AAGAAAGCAGTGCGTACAGTTTGTGGCAAAACACAGCGAAGAAAGCAGGAGTCTTTTTACTATAAGTATGAAACCTTTAAGCCAAATGCTGGAGCAGATACAATGCATGTATTCTCTCGGAGAAAGCAACTAGACTTTGCTTAATTTACAGGATAGCATAACTTTCGGAAAGAAAGCAGTGGGTACAATTGTACTAAAACTCACATAAGAAACCAGATGTCGTTTCATTATAAATATGAAACCTATTTCGACCGAATCGGATACAGGTATAAATGCATGTATTCTCTCAGAGAAAGCAGCTAGTCTTTGCCCACTTTACACAATAGCACAACTTTGGGGAAGAAAGCAGTGGTTACAGTTTGTACTAAAGCACAGCTAAGAAAGCAGGAGTCTTTTTAGTATAAGTGTGAAACATTTAGGCCAAATGCAGGAGCAGATAGAAATGCATGCATTCTCTAAGAAAAAGCAGCTAGACTTTCCCCAATTTACAGAATATCATAACTTTGGGAAAGAAAGCAGTGGCTACAATTTGTACTAAGACTGACATAAGAAAACAGGAGTCTTTTCATTATTCGTTTGAAATCTTTACGCCCAAAGCGGTACGGAAACAAATGCATTTATTCTCTCAGAGAAAGCAGCTAGACTTGACCCATTTTACGGGATAGCACAACTTTGGGGAGGAAAGCAGTGTGTACAGTTTGTACTAAAATACAGC
>NW_012141970.1:4120-5963 GCF_000956105.1 Propithecus coquereli | reverse complement strand
TACGAAGCTAATATCACCTTGATACCAAAGCCAGCAGTCTTTTTATTATAAGTATGAAATCTTTCAGCCAAATGCAGGAACAAATACAAATGCATGTATTCTCTAGGAGAAAGCAGCTAGACTTTGCCCATTTTACAGGATAGCACAACTTTGGGCAAGAAAGCAGTGCGTACAGTTTGTAGCAAAACACAACGAAGAAAGCAGGAGTCTTTTTACTATAGGTATGAAACCTTTAAGCCAAATGCTGGAGCAGATACAAATGCATGTATTCTCTAAGAGAAAGCAGCTAGACTTTGCCCAATTTACAGGATAGCATAACTTTCGGAAAGAAAGTAGTGGGTACAATTGTACTAAAACTCACATAAGAAACCAGATGTCGTTTCATTATAAATATGAAACCTATTTCGACCGAATCGGATTCAGGTATAAATGAATGTATTCTCTCAGACAGAGCAGCTACAGTTTGCCCAATTTACACAATAGCACAACTTTGGGGAAGAAAGCAGTGGTACAGTTTGTACTAAAACACAGCGAAGAAAGCAGGAGTCTTTTTATTATAAGTATGACACCTTTAATCCAAAGGCAGGAGCAGATACAAATGCATGTATTCTCTAGGAGAAAGCAGCTAGACTTTGCCCAATTACAGGATAGCATAACTTTGGGAAAGAAAGCAGTGAGTACCTTTTGTACTAAAACACCCGTAAGAAAGCAGGAGTCATTTCATTATAAACATGAAACCTATTTCGCCCAAAGCGGACACAGGTATAAATGCATGTAATCTCTCAGAGAAAGCGGCTACACTTGGTCCATTTTACAGAATAGTACAACTTTGGGGAAGAAAGCAGTGGGTACAGTTTGTACTAAAACAGCTGTGAAGGCAGGAGTCTTTTTATGATAAGTATGAAACCTTTAAGCCAAATGCAATAGCAGATAGAAATGCATGTATTCTCTAGGAGAAAGCAGCTAGACTTTGCCCAATTTACAGGATAGCATAACTTTTGGAAAGAAAGCAGTGGGTACAACTTGTACTAAACCTCACATAAGAAAGCAGAAGTCTTTTCATTATAAGTATTAAATTTTTACGTCCAAAGCAATACAGAAACAAATGCATTTATTCTCTCAGACGAAGCAGCTAGACTTTGCCCTTTTTACAGGATAGCACAACTTTGGGGAACAGAGCAGTGGGTACAGTTTGTACTAAAACACAGGTTAGAAACCAGGAGTCTTTTCATTATAAGTATGAAGCATTTAAGCCAAATTCAGGAACAGATACAAATGCATGTATTCTCTAGGAGAAAGGAACTAGACTTTGCCCAATATACAGCATAGCATAACTTTGGGAATGAAAGCAGTGGGTACAATTTGTATAAAAACTCACATAAGAAAGCAGGAGTCTTTTCATTGTAAGTTTGAAATCTTTACCCCTAAAGCGGTACAGAAACAAATGCATTTATTCTCTCAGAGAAAGCAGCTAGACTTGACCCATTTTAGGGGACAGCACAACTTTGGGGAAGAGAGCAGTGGGTACAGTTTGTACTAAAACACAGCGAAGAAAGCAGGAGTTTTTTTTTTTTTTATTTCAGCAAATTATGGGTGTACAGATGTTTAGGTTACGTGTGTTGCCCTTTGTTCTCCCCTCTACCGAAGTCCATGTTTCAAATATGTCCATCATTCGGGTAGTGCGCATTGCACTCCTTGTGTATACAAATACCCGTCCCCTCCTACCTCCTCCCCCCTCCTCCCGCCTCCCTCCCCGTGGTACAGATGTTTAGGTTAGGAGTGTTGCCCTTAGTTCCCCGCCCCCAAGTCCGTGTTTCAAATATGTCCATCCTTCGGGTAGTGC
>NW_012141970.1:0-1685 GCF_000956105.1 Propithecus coquereli | reverse complement strand
TACAGTTTGTACTAAAACACAGCTAAGAAAGCAGGAGTCTTTTCATTATAAGTATGAAACCTTTAAGCCAAATGCAGGAGCATACACAAATGCATGTATTCTCTCGGAGAAAGGAGCTACACTTTTCCCAATTTACAGGATAGCATAACTTTGGGAAAGAAAGCAGTGGGCACAATTTTTACTAAAACACACATAAGAAAGCAGGAGTCCTTTCATTCTAACTATGAAATCTTTACGTGCAAAGCGTGTACAGAAACAAATGCATTTATTCTCTCAGAGAAAGCAGCTAGACTTTGCACATTTCACAGGATAGCATAACTTTGGGGAAGAAAGCACTGGGTAGAGATTGTATCAAAACACAGAGAAGAAAGCACGAGTCTTTTATGATAAGTATGAAACCTTTAAGCCAAATGCAAGAGCAGATAGAAATGCATGTATTATCTAGGAGAAAGCAGCTAGACTTTGCCCAATTTACAGCATAGCATAACTTTCGGAAAGAAAGTAGTGGGTACAGCTTGTACTAAAACTAACATAAGAAAGCAAAAGTCTTCTCATTATAAGTATGAAATATTTGCGTCCACAGCGGTACAAAAACAAATGCATTTATTCTCTCAGAGAAAGCAGCTAGACTTTGCCCATTTTACAGGATGGCACAACTATGGGGAAGAAAGCAGTGGGTACAGTTTGTATTAAACACCGCTAAGAAAGCAGGGATCTTTTCATTGTAAGTATGAAACATTTAAGGCAAATCCAGGAGCAGATAAAAATGCTTGTATACTCTAGGAGAAAAGAGCTGGACTTTGCCCAATTTACAAGGTAGCATAACTTTGGGAAATAAAGCAGTGAGTACAGTTTGTACTAAAACACCCGTAAGAGAGCAGGAGTCATTTCATTATAAAAATGAAACCGATTTCGCCCAAAGCGGGCAAAGGTATAAATGCATGTATTCTCTCAGAGAAAGCAGCTAGACTTTGCCCAATTTACAGCATAGGATAACTTTGGGAAACAAAGCAGTGGGTACAATTTGCACTAAAACTCACATAAGCAAGCAGGAGTCCTTTCATTATAAGTATGAAATCTTTACGTCCAAGGCGTGTACAGACACAAATGCATTTATTCGGTCAGGGAAAGCAGCTAGACTTTGCCCATTTTAAAAGATAGCACAACTTTGGAGAACAGGGCAGTGGGTACAGTTTGTGCTAAAACCAGCTAAGAAACTTTCATTATGAGTATGAAACATTTAAACCAAATGCAGGAGCAGATACAAATGCATGTATTCTCTAGGAGAAAGGAGCTAGACTTTGCCCAATTTACAGGATAGCATAACTTTGGGAAAGAAAGCAGTGGGAACAATTTATATTAAAACTCACATAAGAAAGCAGGATTCTTTTTATTATAAGTATGAAATCTTTAGGTCTCAAGTGGTACAGAAACAAATGCATTTATTCTCTCAGAGAAAGCAGTTAGACTTTGCCCATTTTACAGGATAGCACTACTTGGCGGAAGAGAGCAGTGGATATAGTTTGTACTAAAACACAGCTACTAAAGGAGGAGTCTTTTCATTATAAGTATGAAACCTTTAAGCCAAATGCAGGAGTAGATAGAAATGCATGTATTCTCTAGGAGAAAGCAGCTACACTTTTCCCAATTTACAGGATAGCATAACTTTGGGAAAGAAAGCAGTG
>NW_012141969.1:5174308-5176237 GCF_000956105.1 Propithecus coquereli | reverse complement strand
GCTTCCAGCTATCAAGGTAAGGTTCTCCATACAACTGAGGGCAACACCCGCGGCCACAGGACAGGGGAGTCCCCACAGATAAGAGCCCCGCCCCCGCAGTGACTCCCCAGAGGCCCCGGGCTGGGCTGTGAGGCCCAACCCATCCCCCACTTGGTCCTCGCGGATCGGACTGAGGCGAAGGCCTTACCGCGCAGCGGGGGTAAGACGCCCCACACCTGCCGGTCCTTGAGAAAAGGCCCCTGAGTGAGTCCTGAAGGGATCAGTCACCACAGAATAGTGGCGCATCCACTGACCCCGGCCCGTGAGCCCTGGGCGTCCCTGGGCAGGGGCGGCGGGCAGTGGTGCTCCCTGACTTCGGAGGAGGACGTCTTGGGCCCTACCGTAGTGCGCGTGAGGACCTTGAGTGCATTTTTGGCGTTCTGCCCATGCCAAGAAGGAAGTTATGCCGCAGTATTTAGGCCCTGTTGTCAGTTCTGAATGTTCGATTCATGAGGTGTCTCCTCACTTTTTTCTTCAGTGTCTCACAAAGGTGACAACTTGGGTGGAAGGGAGCAGCCTTACATAGTCAGCAGGAGGGAGTACAGTCACATTCGGTATCAAATATCAGGATCCCATGTATGCAGTAAGGGACAATCCTCCTGAGGACAAACGGAGCCACACAGAGCCCCACCTCTACCATCACTGCTGGGAGGCTCTAGGAAGGACTGTTAGGCTAAGGCTTACTCTCACTGTCTCCTCCGTTTCTCAGGGAGGTGAAAGTTTTGGTCTGTGTAGATGATATCAGGTAAGAAGAAGGATTCCCAGGCTGTTGTAAATGTCAAGGTAACCTCGCTGCGTTAGGTCTGAATATACAACCTGACCTATAAAAGTGTGGTTTCACAGACCCCAGAGAACCCTGGGAGACTGAGTAGCTGCAGCCATTTGGGATGCCCCCTCACTTCCATTGTGATCACAGGGAAGTGAAGATTTATTGTGAGCAAAGGACCTCAGGTTCACAAAAGGTGGAGTCTCGGGCCCTAGCAAGAGTCAAGGTGGGGACAAGAGTGAAGATTGTGAGGAAGGACTATGAGGAATACCAACTCGAAAACAGAGATCAATGTACTGAGCCCTGCCCTGTCCGTTTAGTCAACCCTGAGAGACTGTTTGCAGGGGTAGTCAGATGTTACACAATTTCTCTTTATCCTTTAGGGTCTTAGGGAACTGTGAGCCTTAGTCTGAGAGAGTGGTGTCAGGTGAGACAAAGGAGAAGTGCCAGGAACCTAAAAGAAGTCCAGGAAAGTACCCTGAGTGAGGATTAAGGGGGCCATCCATCCCAGAGAAGAGGTGACCTTACAATGTCCACACATGCTTTCATCCTTGGGAGACCTTAGGCAGGAATGACTGATTAAGTCGCTTCCTCACTTCATCCTTGGTGGTCACAGGAAAGTAAGGCTTCAGTTTGAGGGGGCAAAATCAGGTTAGCTAGAGGAGGATCATCACACAGTGTCAGGAACCACAATAAAGACCTTGAAAAAATATTAAAGGGCCCACCAACCCCAGTACATTTAGGACCATATGAGCCCTGCTCTGCCCCTATGGGAGGTCCTTGGAGGCCCCAAATAGGAGTGGCCAGAATTCCCATACTCTCTTCTCACCTTTGGGAGTCTAGGGACTTGAGTGTTCTGAGGGGGTAGCCTCAGGTGAGCAAAGCATAGGGTGCACAGGCTGTGCCAGGAGACTAGGTGAAGATCTAGAGTTATGACTGAGGGTACCACCAACAGAGGGGGACCCAACATAGCACCCATTTTGCCATTAGTCCAGAAAGTTCTGGGAAGGGATCAACTGATGTGATGTACCCTCTCTTCCTTCTCGGGTTTTCATTGAGGTAAGGGCATTGGTATGTATGGCCTAATTCATATCAGGTCAGTAGAAGGGGTCTGAAGGCCTGCC
>NW_012141969.1:5172750-5174258 GCF_000956105.1 Propithecus coquereli | reverse complement strand
TCTGCAGAATCCCCAAACATTGCAAATGTAACAGACAGCAGCCAGCACTCCTTTCCACCCGCCCCCATAGGGACGAAATTTACCCCTCCCTATCTTTCCTGATATGGACGACCCTGGAGCTGAAGGATGGATGTGACTGAGGCAGGGGACCTAGGAGCTGGTGGTTTGACCCTCTATAAAACCCAAGGCTCTCCCCTTTTCTCTCACAGACGCTTTTTTCGGCCTCCACCCATCTGCACCCAGAGACTGAAAATAAACAGCATTTTGCTACACATGAGGCTTCCTGTGTCTCTCTCTCGGCTCCGGACCTAACACTCTTTGATACAAAACACAGATGAGAAGACCCCAAGAAAAGGAGACTTGACCCAAGCCTGCTCCACTGTTAAAAAGAGGACTGGAAAACACATTTCAATGATAAGAATTGCAAAATAAATGAGCGGTATGAAAAATGTAAAGAGATAATATTCAATTCCTTCCAAATTGCTGCAAAAGGCGTTAATTCTTCCTTTTTTATGACTAAGTAGTCAGTACTCCATGTTAAACATACACCACAATGAAAATATAATCGCCGTTAGGTTTACAATGCCTGGGGACTCTCCAGACTCCTGCAGCTACTGTTTTACAAACCTTGGTTTTCTAATAACCACATTCTGTCCTATACATACTTTTTGAGCCACAGGAGTCTGGAGAGTTCCGGGCATTGTAAATCTAACAATCATCTGCACATGCAATGTCAAATACACTCAAAAAATTAGTCTCACGAAACCATTCTAATTAGAGTCTTCCTTGTAGAAAACAAATATTTGCAGGATAAAAGTTGCATAAGAGGCTAAGTCTCCCTGGTGAAGGGAAAGGATAGATCAACGTGTTTCTCTCTGACCCACCACCTGTCCTGGTCCCTGCCTGTCTTGTAGTAAAACTTTCCCATCGCATCAACGCTGGGGCAGAGACCCAACGCAAACTCCACAAGGCTTGCAGTAAGTAAATTAGTGGAGATATCCCTGGAGGTGGCATTTCCTAGGAAGCCTTAATTCAAAGAGAAAGGAGGCAAGATTAGGATCCCCATGAAGGAGGACTGAGGAAAGCAACAGTGCAGAGTAAAGGAGGTCACGCGGACACCGGACAGTGCCTCCTCTGAGCCCTAGAAGGCCCCAGGCAGGGGTCGCCAGCTGAGGCACCCGCAGTTGCTCTGCAGGGTTCTCAGAAACATGAGCACAGCCTCGGCTCAACAGAGGGAGAAATCCCAGGCTTGGCATAAGTCCACGTGAGGACTCTGAGGGACGATGGTCAGCACACTATCCCATGACACTAAAGCCAGTGCGGAGGGGCTAACGCCTCCTGCTCCTGCTGGGTGGCGTCAGGCGCGGTAGCCAGATGCCACGCCCCCCGACTTCCTCCTCTGGCGTCTGAGGACCGTTAGGACCTTGGTCTGAGGTGCGCGGCCTCAGGTCCCAAGAGGGAGGAATCGCAGCGGCTTCCAGCTATCAAGGTAAGGTTCTCCATACAAC
>NW_012141969.1:5170234-5170910 GCF_000956105.1 Propithecus coquereli | reverse complement strand
CCCTCTCTTCCTTCTCGGGTTTTCATTGAGGTAAGGGCATTGGTATGTATGGCCTAATTCATATCAGGTCAGTAGAAGGGGTCTGAAGGCCTGCCAAGAGACAGGATAAGTACCTGTGTGAGGTCTGAGGGGTCTACCCAGTGCTCAGTGGGTGGCTGCATAGTGTCTAACTCTTTCTGTTAGCACTGGGAATCTCAACTGTGGTAAACACATGACTTGTTTCCTCATTTCCCTCTTGTGGAGGAGAGGGTTTCGATATGTGAGGACTGCATCACATCAAGTCAGCAGAGGAAGAGAACAGTCTACCAAGAGTAAGGTTAACAACCTTGAGAGAGATCTGATGTGGCTACTCATCCACAACAGACGGGCCCCAGTGTCTAGCCCCGGCTCTCAGCAGTGGCAAGCCTGGCCGTAGTGGTTGGATAAGACATATGTTCGCTTCCTTTCCTTGATTCTCAGGGAAGTAAGGCCTTGTTGTGGCTAGGGCAACATTAAGCATCAGAAGGATGGCAACTGAGGACTGACTAGTAGCCTAGAAGAGGACCCTGAGTGAGGGCTAAGGAAACCACCCATCCGAGAAGATTGAGGCTGAACACAGCCCTGTTGTGCCCCTTCTATCCACCCTGGGATGCCCTGGGCAGAACTATCAGGTAGACATGTTCCCTCTCTTCCTTCT
>NW_012141969.1:5167209-5169109 GCF_000956105.1 Propithecus coquereli | reverse complement strand
ATCAAAAAAACACAAAACAACAAATGTTGGCGAGGATGTGGAGAGACAGGAACACTTCTACACTGCTGGTGAGACTGCAAATTAGTGCAACCTCTGTGGAAAAGAATTTGGAGATACCCCAGACAGCTAAAAATAGAAATACCATTCGAGCCTGAGACTATTGCGTTGGGTTGGCTGGTTGCACCCTGAGGAGGAGTCTCACTTCCTCCTTCAGGTTCCTGGGGGACACAGAAACCAAGATGACAGGAGACCTATAAGCCCTTATAACACTGTTGTCAGGAAAAGTCCATTGGCAACAGCTTCTATCAGAGCCACTAGAGTTGAGTTTAACAACTGAGGACACTCACTCCTCCCTCTCTCTCTTAGGCAGTGACACTGCATTGTCCACCCTCCTCTGCTCACTCCTGCCTACTGCCACCAGCAAGAGACATCATGCCTAAGGATCAGGAGAGTTCGCAATGCAGACAGAATCAGCACATTCAGACCCAGAGTGAGCCCCAGGGCCTAGAAAATGCCCAGGTGTCCAAGGCTGTGGAGGAGACCTCTGCCTCCTCCCCCAATCCTCTAATGCCAGGCAACGTGAAGGAGGCTCCTGCTGCTAAGATGCTGAGCACTCCTGAGGGTCCTCAGGGTTTGTGCTCCTCTGCCATTGCTGTGGCAGCCACCTCATCCAGCCACCCTGATGAGGGCTCTAGCAGCAAAGAAGAGGAAAAAAGTGCAAGTGCCTCTCAATCTACAGCAGCCCCTGAGAATCTGCCCATCGATGCTCTTCACGAGAAAGTGGGTCGATTGGTGGGTTTCATGCTGCTCAAATATAAAATGAAAGAGCCAATAACAAAGGCAGAGATGTTGAAGATTATCATCAAAGACGACGAAGATCACTTCCCTGAGATCCTGCTGGGAGCCTCTGAGCGTATGGAGATAATCTTCGGCCTTGATGTGAAGGAAGTAGACCCCCCCAGCCACCGCTATGGCCTCTTCATCAAGCTGGGCCTCACCTATGATGGGATGCTGAGTCCTGAAGACCGTGTGCCCAAGACCGGCCTCCTGATCCTGATCCTGGGTGCGATCTTCATGAAGGGCAACCGTGCCACTGAAGAGGAAGTCTGGGAAGTGCTGAATGTAACGGGGTTATATTCCGGAAGAAAGCACTTCATCTTTGGAGATCCCAGGGAGTTCATCACCAAAGATTTGGTGAAGGAAAAGTACCTGGAGTACCGCCAGGTGCCCAACAGTGATCCTGCACAGTATGAATTCCTGTGGGGCCCAAGAGCACACGCTGAAACCACAAAGATGAAAGTCCTGGAGTTTGTGGCCAAAGTTCACGGGACTGACCCAAGTTCTTTCCCTTCTCAGTATGAGGAGGCTCTGCGAGATGAAGAAGAGAGAGCTCAAGCGAGAATTTCGGTTAGGGCTGGTTCTATTTCCACAGCCACTGCGAGTTCCAGTGCCATGTCTGGTAGCTCCTCCCACACCTAGTGAAGTCAGGGATAGATGCTTCATCCCTTTGAAGAGGGCAGTTAGTGTTCAAGGAATGTAGGCCCAGGGTGGAGCTGGAGGGAATCATCTATGTGTTCCTATTTTGTATGTGTAACTTGACAATTTATTCTTTTATTTTGTGATGCGTGTGTTATACAAATGTTTTTTCTTTTCATAGTGCTTTAATTATCTTCAAAATCTTCATGTTTCAAATGTTTTTGATCACACATTTAATGCTGTTTATGAGGTTCACTATTAAGAGCTCCTCTTCTTTAAAATATATTGTAAGACCATCTCTCTGTATTGTTTTCTGGACCAAGATAACATGTCATTGCTAAGAACTGTCATTTAAAATAGTTGGTATCAAAAATAGAAAATAAAACTTGATTAGTGTTTTTTCCCTTATATATTTTAGTTTGTT
>NW_012141969.1:5166322-5167159 GCF_000956105.1 Propithecus coquereli | reverse complement strand
ATTGAGGCTGAACACAGCCCTGTTGTGCCCCTTCTATCCACCCTGGGATGCCCTGGGCAGAACTATCAGGTAGACATGTTCCCTCTCTTCCTTCTTAGGGAATTCAGGGAGGTGAAGGGTTTGGTGTGAGGAGTGACATCAAGTGAGCAAAATATGCCATCATAGACTCTGCTAGTAATCAAGTTCAGGATCCTAGTGAGGCCTGGAGGGAAAAACTACCCTGATATAGAGTGATCTCCACAGAGGTATTCCCTGTTGCCACTCTTGGAGACCCTGAGAGGTGATTCTTCACCTCTTCGTCCAGGGCCTTGGGGAGGTGGAAGCGTTGGTCTGAGAACGAAACATTAAGTTAATAAAAGGAGTGATCCCAGTAACTGCCTGGATTCAAAATAAGGAACCTGAGTGAGAACTGAGGGGACAACCCATACCAGTACAATGGCTTGCCTGGAAGCTAGCTCCTGCTGTCAGCCCTGGGAAACTCCATGATGGGTAGATGAAGGAGGTGCCTCCACATGTTTTCCTCAGTTATCTTAGGAGATGTCACTTTTGTCTTAAGGGGACAGCCTCATAATAGCACAGGGGAGGTGGCGTAGATCCTATCAGATGGAAAGTTAGTGGCACTTCTGGTCATAAACTGATAGCACTATCTTCCTCAGAACACAAGGGGCGCTACAGAGCCCACCAATATCTGTCTGTGAGCCTGAGACTATTTTTTCTTTTTTTTATTTCAGCAAATTATGGGTGTACAGATGTTTAGGTTACGTGTGTTGCCCTTGGTTCCCCCCCCACCGAAGTCCGTGTTTCAAATATGTCCATCCTTCGGGTAGTGCGCATTGC
>NW_012141969.1:5161213-5164062 GCF_000956105.1 Propithecus coquereli | reverse complement strand
CCATACTCACTGTCTCTTTTATTCCTCAAATCTTAATTGAGCATTTACTCTTTAGTAATAACGATATTAACACTGGGATGCTAGGATAAACACTGGCTAGGACCCACCCTTATAATTTAACTGATAGGAGCACCAATTCTAAAATGACAATGGATATCTTATAATATTTAAATGACAAGTTATAGAAAGTATTAATAGATGAGTGTGTTGGGGGATCCATAAGCAGCTGTCAAGTGTAAATGCCCTGAAGCAAGGAAATTTGAGGCTTTGGGAAGTTGGAATTCCTTCAGTGATTGTTGATTTTAAGTTAATTTGGGTACAGTGAAAGATGAGCCCAAGGCAGGGTGGTGATTAAGGGTCAGATCTCCAGCTGTTGTGTCTCAGAGTTGAGACCCAAAAGCCTGGAGTGGAAAATTCCTTATCGTAGTTACTTTGGGATCATTGTTTAACCAGAGGCAAATCTCCACCTGGGGAAGAAATGGAAGTTGTTCTGCCATTGAACATAATTCACAACTGTTTTATGCAATTGTCTTCAAGGAGTTTTTGAGAGGTAACAGTGATACTTTCTTGAGATGAGATACCCCGAAACCACTGGGTTGGCACTCATTGCCCTGGCCAAGGAGAGCCCAAGATTACCCCATTTAAGGGATATTTTAAGTAGATTATTTTCAGTGTAATTTGAATTACATATTCTTGGAAATGCTTATATTTTTGATGGAGATGAAATTAATAAAAATAAGAGTGGTTTGGATGGAGGCGATGAATTGGTCCTTGTCAAAAATTCTAGGAATTTCAATTTGCAACAGCTGGAAAAGAAATGTCCACACTTATTATTAAAGAACACAACCTCTAAGGGGAAAATTTTTACTGAGGTTTACTTTATAAGTATCACTTTAATTGATCTAATATTTCATTTCCTATAGCATGTTTTGTTCTCTGACACACACTAATTAAAAAAAAAAACACGTGGGTGATGCTAGTAGGGTCAGATGTCAAAAGAGTTGAAGTAATAACTTCCTTTTATTGAAGACCTAAGGTATGCCAAGCACTGTGCCAAATATTTTTCATACATTGAATTCTTTCTAACAGTTTTTTTTTTTTTTTGAGACAGAGTCTTGCTCTGTCACTTGGGCTAGAATGCCATGGCGTCAGCCTAGCTCACAGCAACCTCAAGCTCCTGGGCTCAAGCGATTCTCCTGCCTCAGCCACCCGAGTAGCATGGATTACAGGCAGGCACCACCACGCCTAACTAATTTTTCTATTTTTAGTAGAAACGGGTTCTCGCGCTTGCTCAGGCTGTTCTCGAACTCCTGACCTCACGTGATCCTCCCGTCTTGGCCTCCCAGAGTGTTAGGATTACAGGCGTCAGCCACTGCTTCTGGCCAATCTAACAGTTTTTTTATGATGTGGGTTATCAAGCTTGCTCCTCAGATGAAGACCTAAGGCTCACAGAACTTGCAAATGTGTCTGGGTTCACAGGTCCAGCAGTAACAGATCTGAGACTAAATTTCTGGTCTGAATTCTAGAGCATACTGTGGTTCACTCCTCCAGCCTGAAGCCAATCTTCTGCCTCTTAATTCATTTCACTTCTAGCTGCTCCACAATGCATCTTGGGATAAAAAGGACCTTCAATCTTAAATACTAAATGAAGGCATAAAGAAGAAAGGTAAAAGTAATAATCGAATACAATTTGAGCCTTGTCTTTGAGTTTCATTTACTCATGGTCCTGATACCCTTAGTCCCAGGGTTCTTTAACAACTAACTTTATCCAGGGGCTGGCATTTTTTTCCAGCTCCAGCTCTGTTGTGCATTACAGTACCCTTCCCATGGGTTTTCTCTGGTGTGCCCTCTTGTCCAAATTAGAACCCAACCTGTTGACCAGCTGTTCACTGTGTCCTCCTCTAAAGGCTGATCCCTACTCTCAGTGAGACAGCTCAGAATCACCTGCCTTCCCCATAATTACACAGAGTTTTCCAACTCCCAGGCAGGCATATGCCTCACTTTGAAACCCCTCTGATATGAATATCCTGTTCCATGCAAAATGTCATTTTAAAAGTGTAATTTAGACCTGCTCGTCACCACTAGACATCTCCAACATACTCTCAGAATGATTTGCAAATAAACTGGTGTCTCAGTCCATTTGTGTTGCTATAAAGGAATACCTAAGGCTTGGCAATTTATAAAGAAAAAAGGTTTATTTGGCTCATTGTTCTGCAGGCTGTACAAGAAACATGGTGCCAGCATCTGCTACTGGAGATGGCCTCAGGCTGCTTCCATTCATCCCAGAAGGAAAAGAGTAGCCAGCTTGTGCAAAGATCACATGGAAAGACCACATGAAGCAAGAGAGAGAGGGAAGGGAGGTGCAAGGCTTTTTCTAACAATCAGTTCTCATAGGAACTAGTAGAGTAAGAACTCACTCATTCCCACAAGGATGAGGACAAGGTGGAAGGTGCCAAGCCATTCATGAGAGATCCACCACCATGACCCAAACACCTCCCACTAGGTCCCACCTCCAACAATGGGGATCCAATTTCAACATGAGATTTGGAGGGGACAAATACTCAAACTTTATGAGCGGCTAAGTATAACCTGACTTGATAAAGAATCTACTAGTTTGGGGGCTTTTTCCCCAAGAGACGGGAATTTGAAAACCACTTTGATGTTTGCAGTATTTGGAATTTCTTATTTGTTACTGGCTACTGGCCTCATAAACCAGTGAATGAGCTTGCTTTAGTGCTTAAAAACCAAAGCTTCTCCTATAAGTGACATGCGAGGAAAAACCATCAAAATAAGTAAGCAAACATCTACAATGTCTCAGTTCCTGTAAACTCTGGAGTCCTTCCAGGAGG
>NW_012141969.1:5141133-5161163 GCF_000956105.1 Propithecus coquereli | reverse complement strand
GAATAAACAACCCCTATCTTATTTGTAAGACAGCATTAAAAATTATTTTAAAAAGTATATACCTACACAGAAATTTTTTAATATGCAATAGTAATTTAGTATTTCCTCAAATTTGAAATGAGTAGCGTGTGATTTAAGTCACTTAAAAAATCCTATGACATATTAAAAACTTAGACCCAAACTATAATATGTTTTACCTAACCACCTTTTTGGCCACTTTTGGTGTTTTATTATATATCCTCTCCTATTAATTTTTAAAAAAAACTAGATTTTCAGTGTGCATAAATTGATGTTCAGGCATTTTCAGTCAAGTGGTAAACAGCAAGAATCAGAGGTTAAGTTTTGTCAATGCACCTGTGGAAAACCAAAATATGCCACCCCAAAATATACTTCTTTGACGTATTGCAGGATGGCTATTCAGAGGGGCTGCAGACATAGGAATAGCTCTGAAAAGCTGTCCTTTGTGGGGGAAATTTACATCTGTAGTAGTTAGTAAACCAAATGGGAGATGTTTGGTCTTTGGCCAAAGGCTTTCTCTGAAGCCTCCTTATCTGCCTAAGAAGGATCTAAGAAAGGTTGACTCATAGGAAAAGAGTACTAAATGTCTGATACTTTTAAAGCTCTTGCAGAGAAACTTTTACCACAAGCTGCAGACTAGTTTCTTCTGAGGGCTGTTACCAGGGAGACTTTATCTGCATAACAAGACAGCCTTTCTTACCATGAGTTTCCTCCCTTCAATGTCCTATAACCTCCCCAAACCCCTATCCCTTTTCCTATGGTATAAAAACTTCATTTACCTGGCCCTTCTTTGAGGTGCATATTTTGTGTAACTCCTTTGTATACTTTTTCTCCTGTTAATCTATTGCCAGTTTATTATTAAAGATTTGAACTTTCAGAGAGAGAAGAAGAAATTTCTTTTTCCCCTACACACCAAAAGTAATGAGAAAATTGTCAGTATACTGTGAATATAGTGGCTATTGAAAGGGACATTGTAGAATGGTGCTTTTGAGTGCATTTTGGCAAGCGCATACTGTAGAGATTTACAGGGTCCTTTTGAAAAATAGATGTGACCGTGTATTAGAAAGCACCTGTTACATAGTAGGATACAAGTTGGAGACTTGCAATAGAAATTTGGCTTTCTTAGAAACTCTACAAGGAAATGAAGAGAGTCGTTGACGTAAATTGTAATAGATTCTTTCTGTTGAACACCTACGTATGACGGTTTATCGGAGAGAATGCAAGTGCTCACCCACATCTTGTCCTCCTCTCCTTCCTGAGTTCATGGGAAGACTACATTCAGTTCACTACATACAGTTCGCTTGTAGTTAGAAAAGGTCACATGACTAGCCCTTGCTACTGAATTATGAGCAGAAATAATGTATGTCATTTACAGGACAAGGCATTTGAGAGCCTTTATGTCACCATCTTGTTTTCAATTCATCAACAAACACGGGGACCCCATGTTGCAACATGGATGTACAGATGGAAGCCGATTGAATCTCTGAGTCACCTAGCAACAAAGATCCCCTGCCAAATCACATCATATTTGATATGCATAAGAAATAAGTGTTTGTTATGTTAAGTCATTCAGATTTCAGGTGTTATCTATTGTATCAGCTAGCAGAAGATATATCTCACAAATATATAGCTACTATATATAGTGCAGTGGCCCAAACTCCTGGGCTCAAGTGATCTCCTGCCTCAGCCTCCCAAGCAGCTGGGACTACAGGCTCGTGCCACCACACTCAGCTAATTTTCTTATTTTTTGTAGAGATGGGGTCTTGCTATGTTGTCCAGGCTGATCTTGAACTCCTGGCCTCAAACAATCCTCCTACCTCAGCCTCCCAAAGTGCTGGGATTAAAGGCATGAGCCACCACACCCCATCAGGCTTCTTTAAATATATAATGACAAAGCTAATAGTGCACATATCCTTGGTACAAAAGTTCTAACAATACAGATAAGTCACAATTTCTACCTTTATGATATTCCCTTATAATTCAGGCTCATCTTCAGAGATAACCACAGTAAATAGTTGGGCATATTATTTTAAAGCTAATTTCAGGCTTTTTCATACATAAATATGCTGTAAAAATATATTGTGATTTTTAAACGTAATGGGTAGTAATGTGTGTATTATTCTGCCATATGTCTTTGCCACTGAATAACGGGAATGCAAGATTTTTCCACAACAACACATATGCATCTATTTCACCTTTGGTATTACTCCCATAGCATGTATATGTCATAATTAACCAACACCTTCTGATGGGCACATAATTTGTTTCCCAGTTTTTGCTATGGATTATAGAACCAAAATATTTTGAACATGAATTATTAGGCTAAAATCTATTGTTCTTATAGCAAGCTGGAAATTAGGTTAAAGTGGAAAGTGTGTGGAGATTGTAAATTTTTATAAATGTCACAAAAATTTAATCTCCCAAATATTTACCCATTCATATTCTCACAAATTAATGCATGCAAATATTGTAAATACACACATTTTATTTTATAAACCAAAATTGTTAATTTGAAAAGCTAGGATTCAGTTAGAATGACCAGGTGACAGGCAATGGGGCCAGAGAAGATACTCACACCTTGTGAGGGATGAGAATCCAGAGAAAAAGCAATTTTCAGGGTTCGTGAAAGCGATCACATGTAAAACCAAGTATTGAGAGCCCAGAGCAGGCTGGTAGTCACAGTTCTGACTGCAGAGTTCAGTATAGGATGGAGAGAGGAGCAGAAGGGGAGAAAGTGGAGAACCTGGGTGGAGAGTTCCGGACAACTCACATAACTAGGACTGGTGAATTTCTAAATCACTAAAAATAGCTGGAATTTATATGGTGCTCAGAGTAGGCAGGTCTATTGCATAAAAAACCAAAGGTATTATGGACACCCACCATCACTTAGAATGCCCCTACCTACTGTCAGGCCATAGCTATTGAAACTGCTCTTACAAATTAATAAAAAAGTGTGCAAGGTGAGAACTATGGTAAGAGCCTAGCTAAAAATAAGGATAATAATCAGCCACTGTGCCCCCGTTTGCTTCTCTATAACTGCTACTCTGGAGCCGCATAGCTGGTGGTCATAAAGGTTCTTAGCTTTCTCCATAGATAACATCACCTTTTTGTAACCTAGGGGTAGTTTCTGAGATATTTTCCAGGTCCCACATTCCAATGGAATGGCTGACCCACCCAGACCAGTGGCCCACACCTAGGAACTGACTCAACTGGTCTTGTGACCCCCACCCAAGAACCTGGTCAGCAAAGAAGACAATTTCTACAACCCTATGGTTTGTCCCTGAACACAGCCAATTAGCAGACTCAATTGCCTATACCAAAATGACTTTAAAAACCCTTTCTCCCAAATTCTCAGGGAGGCGAATTTGAGAAATTCCTCCCATCTCCCCTCTCAACACTATGCAGAATAAACTCTTTCCCTGCTGTTAATCCCCGCTGTCTCAGTGTATTGGCTTCCTCTTGAGCAGTGGGCAAATGAACCTTGCTGGGAAGCAACACTATCATAGCCGCCTTCACTGCAAAATCCAGTAATGTTACCAATGGCTTCTGGGAAATCTGCATGTCTTTACTACTCTGTTGGTTCCCTGAATCCTTGCCAGTGTATCAGGACTCGGACCTGTCTTGATTCATGCTGAAGATGGGTATTTCATCCTCTGTATACAGTGGACCCCCTTCACTGGGGTCAGGGCTATGCAACTGTTAGTGAGTAATAACAGACAGTTGAGGCAGATCAGAAGTACCAATGAGCAGTGGAAGGCAGTGTGCAACTGCGAGGAGCAAGTTAGAAAGGAGATACCCTAGTACAGATTTCTTTAGTTACTCTACAGATAAAGGGCTTGGTGTGGACATGTCTCCTAAAACAATCCAAATGTTGTCCCCAACTCAGACTTCTGTTCATGTTTCCTGAGTTTGTGGCACACCAGAGAGAGGATATCTTTTGTCTATGATCGCTGGCCTACATTGCCAACAGACACTGCCTCTAGGAGGGGGTTAATCTAAGGTACAGATATTTGCAGATTGTATTGAGACCCTGTGGTGATTGCACTCTTCCTTTACGAACTGACTGTGGGTTAAGGGGATGTGAGGGTCTGATGGAGGAAGCATCTTGGACTTTCTTATTGCATCCATCCCCGACTCCAAGACAGTGTTTGGGCCTGAGGAGGAGAGATCCATAATGATATTCCAGGGGTAGTTTCCCAAGGGGATTCTCAAATTAGATCAGCAGTTGTAACATGCTGAGTTTCTTCCTTGGATTCAGATGACCTCACCAAGTGGTAAGCTCCAAATTTTGAGTCTGTAAATGTGAATTTCTGATATTATAATTCATCCAATCCTTTAATTATTCATCCAGCAAACAATGATGAACATATACTGAGGGTGCATCATGGACCATATGATGAGAATATGTTGAAAGCTGGAAATAACTACTTTCAAAGTTCAATGAAAACTCTTGTAATTACCAAAAATGAATCTACTGTGTTGTTACTGAAGAGTCTCTGACTTTAGCTCCCTGAAGATATGCACAACATAGGCTACTCAAATACTTATTGATATCATTTATAATGAAGGCAGCTTTTTTCTTTTAATTAGTTAATTTATTTATATCTGGTGTTCATTAAGATGCCAGATAATTTTAATCCTTACATTTATCTGCAACATGATTGAAGTTGCCACTTTTCACTTTTAGGAAGAAAAATTCGGAAACCGTAGTAGACTCAACATGAACTGTTATTATCTGACATTCTTAGAGCGCTCATAGCCAGCCTTGAGACCTTAATGAAGCCACTCAGTCTTATTACATCTATGACACAAAGACATTGAACACATTTGTTCCACTAAACTTGAGTATTAAATATTTTATGGAGCAGTAGTAAGAAGTGGATGGGGAGAAAACAAACTGTTCAAGATAAGGAGACAGGATGTTGGAGCCTCCATTCCTCTTTTGCAATGAGAAAATTTTCCAATAAAAGTTACATTTTTTAAATTAAAATGAAAAAAAATCAATACGAGAAAAATATGTCTCAATTTGGCTAACAAAAAAATTATAAGATGATTGCTTTCTTGTCCCTAAACCAAGCCTTTACTTTTTGAGACAAGAATAAACTATCACTCACATCCTCACAGAGACTACACAATTACAGTATTTTTCAAGAAGATGACAATTACAAATGAAATATCATAGGAACAAATATTGACAAGTATTGTAACAAAAGTGTAAAATTACTTTCCTCCTCCCAAGATATGAGTAAGAATATACAAAACAGTCTGAGGGAAAGAAATAAACATGAGTTTGGCTAAGATGGTAAATTAACTGTTACCCAGTATAAGATTATATCAGCCCATTGTGTCCTGACAAGGAAGCATGAAGAGACCTATTAAACTGGTTGACAATTTCATGAATACTAGTAGAAGGTACAGTCTTACATAAACAATTTCAAATTTATGCCAGAAAATATTTCATAAGTGTTAATAAGAAACAAATGGTTAGGGAAAAAATTCAGATCAATTTACTTTGGCAAGATATTTTCCCACCAAAGAGAACACATGTAAACGTGACTATATTTAAATAAATATTATTAGCACCAGACTCAGAAATCGTATTTTCAATTTCTTCTATGAATTGAAAAGTATATTTGTACACATTTAGCACCTCCCATATATTTAAACATCTTTAATGATAATTAGTTAACCCTGGTGAACATCACTTCCATTATTTTCCTTTCTGTATCTTCGTTGGAATGAAGTCTATCTGGATGTGTAAACTGCTCCCTAAAAGAAAGTTGAATAATCCAGATTACAAATTTCCACTTGCAGAGACATTCCTCTCAGGTGTGAAATAGATCTCAAGTGGCCTGGCAGGATGGGACTTTTAAAAGTATTTAACTTTAATCCTTTATTTTCTCAACCTCATTCATTTTTTGAATGAGAACGAAGGACTGTCACTTCATTGAAGGTGGTGATTATTACTAAGTGAAAGACTTTTTTGTCACTCTTCTAGACTCTTCACCTATAGCAATATATAGATTTTTGAAGTGAATTCGGACTTATGAAAACATTTATAAATCCTTCTTCAGTGCTTAACTTCATGTGTATTTGGGGTCAGAAAGTTTTCATACCTGTGTCAGTGCAGTGGTATGAAAGTGGTATGAAAGCACCACCTTCTTGGGGAGGTATGTAGAGAAACATTTTTATTGGAGCATCAGAATTGAATTTGTGTCACAGATGTCAGTGGCCCTAGTTTTAGAGAAAAGAAATACAAACTAAGAGTATGTACAGATTAATTAAATTGTTAAAAGAATTAAAATATAGTACAGCAAACATTGCATTACTCTAAAAATATCACTAATTGGCAATGGTACTGAAATGTAGACACAGCAAACAATAGACTGAGGTGAATCAGAAGATCTTAATCTATGTGTTAACAGACAAATTAGAAGAGTTAAAACATAAATTAAGAGTACTCTAAAAATAACACTGACCTCACAGTCTCAAAGACTCCATAAAATCAGTCAGATGTGAGAGAGAATACTATACACTATAAATAATGATCAAAGTGACTAAGAAAGCATCCCTCTGTTAAATAAACATATAATTCAGTAAAAGAACAATGACAAGCACATAAACCACTGTGTTGTTAGATAAAATATGGCAAGATATTCAAACAAAAGCTCAAGGGAGGAAGTGGCATTTGAGATAGGCCTTGAAGAATGCCAAAATTTTGAATGGCTTGTGTTTGGGCAAGAGAAAAGCTGTATTCTTTCAGAAAGGGAAAGTGATACAAGGCAAGGAGATGAGTAGGAATATTGTTTGCTTAGGAGAACAGAAGTATAGTTTGGGTCAAGCATAAGAAAAAAGAAGACAAGTAATGAATGATAAGACTAAGGAGTACTGGGGCCACACTGTGATGGGCTTGGATCCCAGGAAGAGGGATTTTGTCTCTGAATGAAGAATAACAAGACAAGGGCAACAAATCAGGTAGATCAGAACATAGTGTTTGGAAGAAGTACTTTTCCTAGGAGAGCTATCTTATAATAAGGCAGAAAAGGCAATTATTCTGATACACAAGATAAATCTGCGATGGGGAGTAGAATGGATATGAGATGAAATCCCAAAATGCAGAGGAATAATAGTAGAGATAATAAATAGTCTCTATGTAAATGGGAGCCAAAAAGAGGGCCGGGATAAGAAAAAGGAAGTGCTCTTTCTATCGGTTTATATAGCATCTTAGATCTCCTAGAAAAGAGTAGATTTATGTGCTTGCTTTAGCAGCACATATGCTAAAATTGGAATGAAAAGAGTAGATGTAGTGGGGGGGGAATCATTAATTGAAAAGAAATATTGGAATTAGTGTGAGACAAGGATATAAACAAATATATATCACCACTAATTGAGCCACCAACTCTGTCATTTTCAGTGTACAGGTAGCTCTCTGCACTTCCACGAAATGAAGATTGGCTATGTCTTAATGACACATAGTCAAGCCACCAACTGAAAATAATCTGGCCTGGCTTTAGAAACACTAATGATGTGAGAACCAAGCAGACCAAAAGAAGTGTCATGTGGAAGGAACACATTTGACTCTGATATTTGGCAGCACTTAATGTAGAATAGTATTGTCCTCTCTATTAATCCACTAATCTGGACTTCCTCATGCACTCTTCTTGTTTGGAAGAAGTTAAGGGTATATCCACTTTTGTTTTGCTAATAGGCAGTAAAGCTTACCAATGAAGGAGTGTGGAAAGGAAAAAGGAGTTTGTTAGCAAAAAAAAAAAAGGGGGGGAAGTGACCTATTTTAGTAGGGAAGAAACCTGACTGAGTATGATTTGAGGAAAACTAGGGGGATACATCTAATCCCAAAGTATCTCCTCAGTATTCTGCTATCTCACATTTATTCAATAGAGACAATATTAGCCAACAGACATAGGAAGATCATTTCAGACAAGAAGAAAATTTAAAAATGTATTACACAGTTTGATTCTCAGATTTACTTTTAAACCATTAAGAAAAGGAGAAGTTAAATTTCAAAGTGAGAAATGTGGTTCTGCCGGGTTTTGTGCAATGGACCAGCCTACAAGTGTGAACCAAAGAGATCAATCTAAGATGATGGGAAAGGTGTTCATTGGCACAAGAAGTAACATTAAGAAAGAACAAACTGGGTTTAAGTCCAGTGACAATCATTCTTTTGAACTCCATTTTGGTGAACACAACTTAAACTGATATAGGTAATAATATAAAATTTATTTCAAAGACACATATATCAAAAAATATATAACAGAATGGCAATAAAATAATTTGGTAAATGAAAAAACATTTATCTCAAAGGAAAATATATTTGATAGCTAAGAAAATGCAATGAGACTCAGATGAAACTCTTCAAGTGAAAGAGCATTTATAACTTTCTTTATGATGTGTTTCAAAGAAAATAAACAAATTATACTTTAGTCACTCCTGAGTTTAAAAAGCCAAATATCAAATTATGTCAGGTTTCTTTAAAACAATAATTTATTGTCAAATATCTTTCAAAACATAGTTATTCCTTTCCATGTATAAATCTAATCAAAAAGAATTTTAACTGTGATCTTTTTTTCTTCCCTGGAGATATTATTTGCCACTGGACTAGCAAAATCAGAGGATAAAATTTTTAAGATAGAGAAAAAAATTATAGTAAAAAGAATGCTGGAGTAGCAAACTAATAAAGTAGATTGAAGGCCTACTTAGTGACATTATTTTCACTAAATCAACATGATTGAATAGGCCTTGGTTTCCTCAACACTAACAAGAAGGGCTTCCTGGTAGACATTGTCCGGAGCCATGAGGCCTGGCAGCTGCTTACCAAGCCCACGCATTTGCAAAAGCCTGCGGAAGAGCTTGTAAGTTTCTATTTACCCATTATAACTATGTAGCCCTTGAAAGCCCCTGAGGGTTTCCTTATATAGAAATCCTCTGGCTGGAAAGCCAGAGCCTCGGAAAGAGCCACCCCTTTATTGTTACTCTTTCTGCCTTACTTAAGCCTCTGCCTTCCTGCCAATAAACGAGACTTGATCAGACTCCTGTCTTGTCTCCATTTCTTGTGTCTCCTGCCTCTCCCAATTCCCACTCCCTCCTCCAGGGTCCGCGTTGACTACCCCGCGGGTCGGGACAAGACATTTCATGTATGGCTTCATGATATCAACAGCTTTCACATTAGACCCCAATTATAACTAGCTATATCCATTGACATACAACATTCCTAGAGAAAATTCTGTTGATTGCCTTCCCAACTTCTTTTTTCTTCACTAAGAGTCCCACTTTTTGTTCCATTCCCATTACCAAACACTGGTTTAGCCACAAGTATGGAAATGGTATTATGGTCAATGGGATCCAAGAAGAGCAGCATGGGGCTGTTAGGAAATGTTTGCCTCCTGGAAACAGATAAGCACAAGAAGAGGTGCTATTCATCTTGCCCAATGAATAGCTTTATGAAGTTGCTATGTGAGAACTTAAGTAGCCATTTTGAATTTATCAATGGAGATGGCTAAAACAAAGCCAGTAGGCTAAAAATGGCTGAGTGATAATTAGCCTCTGATAATTTTGTTGGGAAACTGATTACCCATATAATCTTCTACCACCTGATTGCATGTCATATAAAATATTTAATTTCCTTATTTTTAAACTAGCTTTACTCATCTATCTATTTATTTATGGATGAAGCATTTTAAATAACAAAACAAAAATAAAAACCCTTTGAAGCACAAAGTTATATTACCTATTCACCTTTAGGTCCCCTCATAAAACAAAATATTATGTATAGTACAAACTCCATAAATGTTTCTTAATTTTTTTCCTGATTTCCCTTTCTCTGCACAAGGGAATAAAATGTACTTGCTATGCTGAATCAAAAAAAGATCCCCATGATTTTTTAGAAATTAAAGCCATTCCATGAAATTGTGAATATGTAATAACTGTATATTCCTGCTGGCAGGATTCTACACCAGGACATAATATTGGCAGAGCAACTTATCCAGCTGGTCTCCCATTTTCATAGGAGGATGTAAGGAAAAAAGAAAAACACTATTAAGTGCACTGCTGAGTTGCAAATATACAAATGTGGACAAGTGTTAAACATCAGTATTCATTCATTGTGGGGAATTAATTTGAGTGACATTTTAAAATTCTCTCTACTATTTAATATGGTTAGAAAATTTAGGCTGATGAAAAAGTTAGGGCTTTGGAACTGACTGATGCAAGGTTGTTAACTCGCAAGTTAACTGAAAATTTCTCCATTCATCAAATCTTGGATTCTTCTCTACATTTTTACCTAGTGGATATTCATTAGCATTTTATTTTTGTTTTTTGGGGCTGCATAATAAAATAAACATGATTCAACATATCTGAGGAAAGGAAAAAGCAAAGGAAAGAATCACAATGTATGATTAACTATGTATTTTTAAACAAAGATATTTTAAGCTTCTTGTGAACACCTGCCAAATTCTCTAGGGCCACCTTAAATACCAACTGGCCCATGCAACTTTTCCTGATTTTCTTACCAGAGTGACCTCTAACTACTTTGAGTCCCATGACACATCATTTCCATGTCCATTGTGGCATTCTGTGAGTGTCTTGCATCAGCCCTTGTTCATGTACTTGTCATTATTAGTCTGCAACATCTTTGAAGGAATACATGTGGTTTAACCATATCCACATATCCATACCCCTTGTGGGGTTTATCCATTGCCTTTCACAGAGAAGGGTGTCAACAATTTTTTGCATTGCAGGGAGCTGTAACAATGCTATTCTTCCAAATATGTTGATTTACAGTTGATACAGTTTATGTTTACAAACATACCAATTTGAAAGAAAGTAAATAATGATCCTTGTACAAAGTGACTTTAACATGCTTACATTACAAGGAAAAAGTAAATAATTATAAAGCATCTTTTCTCCAGCCAGAATATGGGACTACTTTATACTAAGCCATATCTTGTCACTATCATTGTCAATGGATTCCCAGTCTCTGGATCACAGACTGGGAAACCCACAGTTAGTTGTAAAAGTCCTTTCCCTGGACCTTCCTTTTGTAGCTAGTGACCAGATAGGACAAACCTCACTTATTTATCCTACATCAGTTCATTATTTTCAATCACCACTATAATGATCTGAGTCAAGATAGTTATTGCTTTTCTTGTTCAACATTTGAAAGAGCATTCTGGTTGGTCTGTACTTCCTGTCTTCAGTATCTCTCCTTTTAATTTATTCTGGTGTTAAAAGTAAATGCCTTTATTCCTATAATGTCCACATAATAAACTGCTAACTTTTTATGCAGATACCCAAGATCCCTACTATATACCTGTGTTTAAATTTCCGATCCTAAATTTCAACTAGGACAACATATCCACACAATTTTTAAAGTCATTTGTTCACACTCTGCATTCTGTTCATGTCATTTCCTCTTAGAGAACACCTTTCTCTGTCTCCACTACTGATCCAAATCCAATATACCCTTCAAGAGTCCAGATAATTCCTGCCTCATCAAAATTCCTTGGCTGATAAATCAAGATCACATTGATCTCTTCCCTTATCTGAATTCTACTTTTGTCTTCTACGTATCTCCCAATTAGTTTGTACATACTTCAAAAGCAGGAACCATTTTTTTAAATTTTCTTAATAATTTATTCTTCTAATTAACCACCTTTTTTATTTCAAAATTGCATGGGGGTACACACATTTTGGTTACATAATTTGCTTTCGTACAGTTTGCGTCAAAGTTATAAGTGTGCCCTTCACTCAAGTTAGTGTGCATTGTACCCGTTAGTTGTGAATTTACCCATTTTTTTATACTACCAAATTCTCCCAAAGCAACAAAGGGCTCAAAAAATGGTAAGCATATAAAATATTTTTATTTGCTATTGTGGACTTGATGTGAAAGGCCAAATGGAATTATAACTGGGAAACAGGAATATAATGAAATATGCTATTATTATTGAGATCTTCACACATATACTTAATTTAAAACCAATCAAAATGAAAAACTTATTTTTGCTACTAAACTAGAAAATTATACAACAACACCTATATGAATGCCACTCTGTTTCTTTAATTCATTCATAGATTGCGGGTAATGTTAATAAAGTAATTGACCTTCATTCTTGTGGGTTATGATACCTGGATCTCTCACTAGGACAACATTCTTATTATGCACGGTTGGGTGCACATACTTCTATATATTTTTTAAAATGCAGTAGAATTGTATGGAGTCATATTTTAATTTCCACAATGTAACGCATAAAAGTTCTTTTTTCAATTCAGACGTTAAAAATTTATCAACAAAGTAATAATACAAAGGAGAAAAGTAATAAAGAATACTCATAAAATGTTTATAAAATACATGTTACAAAGGCATTCACTTATATGTCTGTGTTAAATCTGCTTTGACAAAGATCATTCAGAATAATCAGTCAATTGTGCAGACACTGCTCAGGATTGTTTAGTCATGTGAACTTATTTGTAAAATGGGAGTAAAACCTATTGTGCTTTTAATAATCATCTTTATTAATTTCATCCTGAGTACTCACATGATGTATTCTGGATCAGGCACAGATTACCATTCACTTAAAATGCAAATAATGACCAATGACCATGTTGTTTGTCACGCTCTGATTCTTACTCCTGGGGCAACATGGTAAAGTTGGGTAAAATGACTCACACTTGCAAAGTTTGAAGTCAGTATAATAGGTGGAGGAATGGAGAAAAAAGCATTTTCTCTGCTTATATACAAGAGCGAGAGGCAGTTGCCTTCTCCTCCCTTCCTGAAAGGAGGGAGGGAGAAAACCTTTTGCTCTATGGTGATGGGATGGAAAAAATCCTGGGTTCTCATCCTAACCTTTCAAAATATAAATACACCTTTCCAAGGGCCAGATGAATCCTGATATTCCAAGCCTCTGCACCCGAGTGATGTCTCCAAGGTCTCATTTTCCCTTGAAATGCAAATACAAATCTTTGGATTAAGCCAAATCTTTCTGGAGTTTTCTCACTATCTGTACAGTTGTAAATTAACATCTTTAGGCTTTCTCTTATCCCAGGATCCCAAGTGCCAGGAAAAGTTTTTCATAAAGCTGCAACTATAGAGACAAATATAATTTCTCTATATCCTATAGTTATAATACATAATATTAAAAATCATCAGTACCCAAGGAATGTACAAGCTTAAAAACAAAAAAGGAAATATAGCATAAAAATTCGAGTGAAAATGATGCATCTTAAAAGGAGACATGTAAATATTGAGGTAAACCGCACCCAACATTTCATCCAATTGGAACATGGAGAATCCTTTAGCACAAGTCAGCAGCAGATGTGAAGTGAGTTCTAATGTTTTGACCTTGAGACAGTATTTTCAGAATGGTTAGTCTACCCTTTCCTCTACCAAGGTTGTTACTGTCCTCACTGGAGAGGGAGTGAGAAACAAGCACATCAATGAGTTAATAGAAACCTTGAAGATAAGATTCTAATTTACTAGAATTTATGTTTCTTGGAGACATATTATGTTGAAACCTAGGAAATTTTTTTTAACAATTAGACTTACCTAAAATACAGCTCTCTGCCAAAGAAACCATTTTCCCCATACCCCAACATTCCCTGTCTCCTCCCTCCTCTATGAAAAAGGGTATGTATATAACCTCCTGTATTCCATTGGGGGTGGAGGGAAATTGTGATCCCCGCCTTGTACACAGTGATTAATGTGTTTGCCTTTTCTCCTATTAATCTGCCTTTTGTCAGTTGATTATCCCCTAACCTTCCCAGGGAGATGTGGAAGTTTTCCCTTGGCCCCAACACACCTAAGGAAAAGATTAAAAGAATAAACAAAGTAAAGCAGTTGAAGAGGAAACTGAAATAACAAGAGAAAAGAGAGGAGAGAGGAAAGAGAGAAAAAATGAGAATTAAGCAAAGATACAGGCTATGAAGTAGAAATGGAAAAATTCATCATTGCTAGGCTCCTAAACTTGTTTCTAACCCACTCTAACTACCAATAGTAATATTAGTAATTTTAAAAAAAACCCAGATAAGAAAAGGAGCAAATGAATGCTCATCTTTATCTTTTCTGTTTATAGATAGTAGAAAATGCTGTTCGAGGTGTAAACTAAAATAAAATTTTAAGGCTCACCCCGAATCGGCTGTCTAAATAGACCCCCTCGTGGCCAAAGGAATATCCTAAAACTAAATTGCCTGTCAGGAGGAAGGAGGTCAGACATGCCTCATCATGCCCCTCTCCCTTCTTAATGACATCCTTTATAATCCATTAAAGGCTTAAAGATATACAAGTCCTCAATTTACACAACTAATCTATGTCAGGTGGCTTATCTCTGATAAACAGCTCCTTACCTTAAAACATTCCAAGCCTTTAAACAAAGCTTCATGTCTTTAACCACAATTACAAGCCAAAAAATCTTTAAACCCACCTATAACCTATAAGCACCCCCAACCCCACCCCGCTTCGAGATGGCCCACCTTTTTGGGCCAAACCAATATATGCCTCCCACATATTGATTTATGACTTTACCTGTAAACCCTGTCTCCCTAAAATATATAAAACCAAACTGTAACCCAACCTCAGCGAGTCCACTTACTCAAGGCCTCTTGGGCATGACTCAGGGTCATGGTCCTCAAATTTGACTCAAAATAAATCTCTTTAAAATTACTTTACAGAATTTGGTCTGTTTTCCGTTGACATAGGAAAATAGGTGAAAAGGGTAAATGTGCAGTCTGACAGGAGGTTAAAATAAAATTGATGTTCTCTAATTAAAGTGAAGGTTCTGTTGGGGCTCAGAAACCAATACCCCAAAATACTGTCTTTTGACATGCTGGACTCAAGATGTCTCAAGATCTCTCTGACCTCCCCCTACTCCCACCTTCTCTCCCAAAGCACAGGATAAAATTAAAGTTTCCTTTATCTGTCTAATATCCGGATCCACCAAGGAGAACAATTGTTTTTTCTTCCTTTCCCTGTTATCTCATTATCCATTACGGGAAAGAAGACCAAGAATGGGACCACATCCAACAAACTCTTCTACAAGATAATATCTGGTCTCTCAAACTCATTCAAATTCCGAAGAGAACTATTTACTAATTAATCCTTGTTCCCAGATCCATTCATTCTCCCTAGTAATCCTTTATTGCCCCTCAGCAAAGCTCCTATTTCCCCAACCCCCACAATCTGTTTTACCGGAATGGCATATAAGTTTCTGAATTTCATCACGGGGTAGGTCTTCATTCTGAAGGCTCCTTTGTACACAGGTTAAATAAATTTGTATGCCTTTTCTCCTATTAATCAATCTGCTCCATGTCAGTGATTTTTCAACAAACTTTTAGGGGACCAAGGGCCTTTGTCCCTTCAGTTCTAAGGTCATACACTAACTTCAAAAAATTATCCAAAATTTGATATATTATTTCCCCTTCTAGTCTCTCCATGGGAATGGGAAACACTTCTATTAATAATTAGGTGGACTAAGCTCTAATATGTGATAATTATCCTAACTTCAGAAGCAAAAATATTGTCCAAATGCTGTAATAAATATTACATACTATAACAGCTGAGCTCTTCCTCTCATTTCACTCAGATACGTAGTATTTTACAGAAACATGTGAAGGAAATCAAAATATTTCACCCAAAAATGTATTTCTTTGACTTATTTTGAGATGGCTTTTCAGAGAGCCTGTGAACTGAAATAGCCCTGAAAAGCTACCTTTTGTAGGGAACATTTGTATCTGTAGAGAAAATCTGCATCGATGCAGCCAGTCTTTCTTTGAGGCCCTTTTGTAAGAGCAGCGGTCACTCCATCTTGAAGCAAATAATCACTCTTTCTTTTACAATGCCTAATTGTGTGCTTGCTTGAGAATTTTATGAACTGGTCTTGAGCAGTTAACTAGAGAACCAAGATTGCAGGACTCCTCCTGAAGGAAAATGCTGAGCAGTTAACCTTCAATTCTGTTGTGGTCTAGCTGATGCCAGGAAGACCACCAGGTGGCCCATTACTCAAGATAACCATTGGAATAAGATATGCTGACCTGCATGTAGCCATCTCCTGCACATAGTTTCCCAAGCCCCTTTCCACTTTAAAAACTCTTTGGCCAACCTAAGGAACTTGAGATGGTCTTTGCAACGTTAGTTCTCCAACATCTTAGATTGCTGGCTTTTGAATAAAGCTGCTTTTTGTTCTACCAACTCTTGTCTCTTGAGTTTGGCATTCAAACAGCAAGCAGCTTAACCTCAGTTTGATTATACTCTCTTGTCAAGATCTTGGAAAGATTGACTGAGAGTCTGACACCTTTAAAGGTCTGAAAGAATCCTTTACCATCGATTTTTTCTAAGGATCGCTATCTTGAGATTTGTCAACCTGAAATAAAAGGATCAGAATCCATTTTTAAGGAGTTTATTCAAGTGAAAAGCTGGGAATAGCCATACTGGGTCAGTGCTCTGAAGCTAAAAGTTAAGGTCTTGCTTATATAGGAAGAAAACAAAGAAATTTAGTAGGATTATAACATTTTCTATACAAGGCTGGTTTATGAGTTATAACAATTTCATTGGTTAGTTTGCTTTCTTTTCCAGAAAGCTTGTTTTCATTTCCTTTCCAATTTAAAAGAGAGTATTTAACATTTCATTTTATACAATGTGATAGTCATAAAGTATTTGTACAAGAGAGGAAAGAGGAAAGTTAATCTGTAATGAAGCTCAACAGTAAGAAGGAAGGGGTCTTCCCTGGAACACTTTAGTAATTTACAATATTTCAAGAAAAAATGTAGGTATGGATGAAGGCTAATATCAGAGAAACAAAGCTTCCAGCTGTCTAGGTTACATGGCTCAAGTCCCATAATCACATTCCCTTAAGGCTAAGAATATCTTAAAGTTCCAACAACTTAGATTTTGAATTACTTATTTTCACAGGTTTCATCTACATAAGAAGACTACCTTTGTTAGTCAGGCCTCCTCTTCTCTCCCTCCCATAACCTATCTTGCCATCATAACCTGATTTACCACCGTAAGCTGTTTTTGGCCATGCTCCAATCCCCCATTCTTTCTATTACCTCAAGATGGTATAAAATCATGAACCATCTGGCCATTTCTTTTAGTTTTCTTAGTTTGTATGATTTCCATGCATATTAATAAATTTGTGTGCCTTTTCTGCTTATTAATCTACCTTTCATCAGTTGATTTTCAGTGAACTTCCAAAGGGTGAAGGGGAAGTTTTCCCTCGGTCCCTATAACCCAAAGAATGGAAAGATATTTCCACAAACTTAATAAGAGTATGAATAAAACAGAGATCAATAAGAAAAAGATAAGACTGTAGAATTAATTGGAAAGCTCCAACTATCTAAATAACTCGACTTCAGAATATTAAAAAAAAAAGCTCTTCCTTTTTCAGTGTTAACCACCAACATGGCATATTCCAAAAGGAAAGCTATGCCAAATTAACAAACATGTTTTGGAAGAGGTTTCAAAACACTTGAATACCTCAGTCACTTTGAGATTATAAAAGAGTCAAGAATAATAAAAAGCAAATTATGTACAAGTTAGAAAATATCAGGTCGATCTCCCTTCTTCACCACTACTATGTCTATAGAGCTCTGAGGAAAAGCAATGATGACTTCCAAATTCTACATGCAATCAAGAGAGGTTCATATATGAAAAAAAATTAAATATTTAGAAATAAGAGAGAAATCAGAGAGACGAGATCCCACCACTCCTTAGGGGAAGGCTAAGATAATTATGAAATCCTGCCAAAGAATAATTGTATTACCATAAAGACTTTAAAATGGAGAATTTGTAATAAAATGATGATTGTGGAGCTCTGGCAAATATAAAGTTATTGTTATCAACATTGATAATTTATGAAAAATAATATTAACAAAAATCCCTGGAGGTAGAAGATCATGAGAGGAAATATGAGAATGCTGATTACTTCATCTGTCATAATGGAGAGTCAATCAACACTGCCTAAAATTGAAACATAGTAACAAAAAATTCTTAATCTTTATTACAGTTTATTCTCTTAAACATGAAAATTATTTTAAATTATGTTGTTTATTTAAGTGACAAATAGTTATCTGAAGTTCAGTAATTTCTTCAATTTAATTTCACAATATTTTTTCTGTTAAATTCAAATTAAATTAATTATAATACATTTGATTTCATATAGCCGAATCCTTCCCATTTTATAAAAAGTAAATCTAGTTTTCTATCCATCTATCTATCCATACACCCATCCGTATGTATATAAGCAGACGGAAAGTAATGCCATTCACTTAACATTAAAAATTGATTATTTATGCATGGTGAGATTTATGGTTATTTTCACTTTCTTCTTTTTATTTTTCTGCCATTTTGAATTACAAATATTGAATATGTATTGTATTTTCAAAGTAATTATTTTAATCACCACAAAAAAATCTTATCCCAAGTGAAAGCAGAAGAATTATTACAAGACCTTACATAATTAGCTATTATACTAAATGTCAAAGACAATAATTGCTATAGAAGATCAGTGGAAGAGAGGATCATTCAGGACTGCCTTTATGTGTAAATAATTTTGTCAAAATTAAAACAAATGCCTAAACCTATGTCCACCATGGAAATACTAAAAATAGGTAATAAAATGTATATCACATTATGAGTATAAAAATAAAAATTCATTTTTATGCCAAGAAATTTATTGTATATGTAAATTTTCTTGTAATGTATCTGGGAGATGACTACATAACTTTATCTCTACGTCTAAATTTCACAAGACAGTGGTTTGCAACCCTTACTATGGGTCACAATCACCTGGACAGCTTTTTAAAACTGTAGTTTATGAGGACACACCCTAGAGATCCAGTCTCAATTGATTTGGAATAGGTCCCAGACATCCATAATTATTTAATATCTCCAAGTGATTTTAATGTGCATCCAAGTTTGAAAAACACTGTTAGGAATGAAACAGGAAAGGAGACATCCTCTTGACTATGAGAAAGGAAGGTTATAAGAACTTCAGAGACCTAAGTCTAATACTAAGATTACAGCAAAGAAACAACCGACAATGATAAGATTATGAGCTCTAGATCAAAACTTTCTGAATTTAAATCTTAGCTTTACTCTTTTTTTTTTTTTTTTTTTTGAGACAGAGTCTCACTCTGTTGCCCCGGCTAGAGTGCCGTGGCATCAGCCTAGCTCACAGCAACCTCAAAATCCTGGGCTCAAGCGATCCTCCTGCCTCAGCCTCCCGAGTAGCTGGGACTACAGGCATGCGCCACCATGCACGGCTAATTTTTCTATATATATCTTTTTAGTTGTCCAGATAATTTCTTCCTATTTTTGGTAGAGACGGGATCTCGCTCTTGCTCAGGCTGGTCTGGAACTCCTGATCTTGAGTGATCCACCCGCCTCAGCCTCCCAGAGTGCCAGGATTACAGGCGTTAAATCCTAGCTTTACTCTTAATTAATTGCATGTTTCTAGAAAAGTAACTTAAACTCTTTCCGCTTCAGTTTCTCCATATGTTTAATAATGATGATGATGACAATACCTAATCACGCTGTATATTGTATGAAACAAATATTTGTAACATGCTTAGTACTTTAGTGACACTTGACAAATATTGGTTATTGTCATTATTATTATTAATCATAGGTTCATAGAATATTTAATCAGAATTGGAGCCAACTATATTGAAGAATGAAATATAACTGAATCTGTTTCATCTTTTCTTATCCAAATCTGTGTCCCTTCTTTTAGGCTGTAGAATAGCCTTTACTTGTCCTTTTATAAATAGTCCTGGGATTCCATCCCATCAAAGAACTGATGGACATTCAGAAACTTTTTAAAAGCATTTTTTTTGAGACAGAGTCTCACTGTGTTGCCCTGGCTAGAGTAGAGTGCCGTGGCGTCATCCTAGCTCACAGCAACCTCAAAATCCTGGGCTCAAGCGATCCTCCTGCCTCAGCCTCCCGAGTAGCTGGGACTACAGGCATGTGCCACCATGCCCGGCTAATTTTTTCTATGTATTTT
>NW_012141969.1:5134210-5140208 GCF_000956105.1 Propithecus coquereli | reverse complement strand
TTTTAATAATAGGTCATCCCTCTCACCACTATTTATTTTTAATGTTGTCCTGCTTTCTCCATCTATTTTTCCAGGTGAAATTTAAAATTATTTTGTCAGTTTCCTTAAAATTCCTATCAGTATTAAATTTCAAAAATTAACTTGGAGAAAACTGACACTGACATATTTGCATTTACCCACAATGGAATATTGTATGTCTTTCCATTTGTTTAAGTTTTCTTTTATATCAGTATTAAAATTATTTTTGTTTGTTTTCTTCATGTAGTATCTGTTCATTTCTTATTAAGCTCGTTCTAGTTACAGTATTTTTTTTATCTTTTTGCTGTTGAAGTAGTAATTTTTATTAAATTGCCTATTTATTACTGGTGTATAGGAAACTTATTGATTTTTTTACCTTTGTTTAATAAATAGTAACATCAAGTTCTCTTCTGATTTCTAATGAGTTTTCACTGACTACTTCTGGATTTTCCAGGTGGATAAGCATATAACTTATAAATCATCGTAATTTTGACTTATGTTTTCCATTATTTGTGCATTAGTTTTTAAATTTTAAAATATTTTAAACATTTAGAAATTTTAAAATATTTAAATATTTAACATTCTTAAATATATTTTAAATATTTTACTACTTTAAAATTGAGCTTTTTCAAGATATCACCTTTGTATTTATTCTTACAGCTCTATCTCTCTATGTTATTTCTTACAACTGAATGTGAATCTCTAATTATCTCAAAATAAATGTTTAATTTTAAAAATCCACAATAAAAATTGTTAATGGAATGGTAAAAAAAAAAATTGAGCCTTTTGAGTTCTTTACATAACCGCATATGTAAATTTATGTAACCACATATATAAATTTGATTTTAAGACCATTTTACTGAAAATTATCAATGATATCTAAAATCAATACATTGCCATATATATCTTATACACTCAGTGTCAACCTCCAATTATATAAATATATACAGATCCTAACTAAATATTAATGAAATAGAATTATATTCCTATTCTTTCTGAAGTAAAAAAACTGCTCTCTTTTCCTTTATTAATATCTAAAAGATTTGCTTGCAACAAAATGAGTAGTGCTGCTACTTGCAATAATGTGTCTTATCATCCATAATTAAGTCTTTAATGTTTAAAAACTACAAAATGCAGAATGGGTCAGAACTCATCTCAGGCAAAAATGAAGTAGGTAATATTTGTCAGTGATGTCTTCACTAATCTTTCTTCATTGTCATAGCTATCGTCATCATTGTCACCATTGTCATCATCATCAATCACCTTGAGTTATATTGCATGGGCTCATTAGGGTATAATCAGAAAAAAATTTCTCCTCATTGTCCCTTCAAACCCACTTTGTGTCATAGTTCTCTCTCTGCCCTTGTATAAAATCTTAAAAATTCCCATACAATTTTTGGTAATTCTTATTTTTTTTTATTTGACAAAATATCTAGGCATTCCTTGGCCCAGTCGACACATAAAATTAACCGTCACAAAGCCAAATATGAACATTTCCATTTTCATTGCACAGAGATTTTATGCTTTGTCACATCATTACAATTTGATAACTTCAAGAAAAGCATTAATATGAGAGATTTTAAAACAATTTAAAATTTTAAAATCTATACATTGCTGGCAATATTAAATCAATAGCTTTAGATTAATGTTGGATAGCTACATATGTTGGGTGCTAAGAGTCTATTGAAATTTAGCAATATGCTTTCTGATATAAATTTTGTCCTCTTCGTGTATCTGTATATGTATGTGTGTGTTTAAGAACACATGACAAAGATAATAGGGTACTGACTGCAGGGGTTATGGAGTATTTATGAGCTGCCCAGAATTCTGATAAATATGTTTCTTAAATAGTATTCAAAATAATTTGAATGTTTCAAAATCCAAAAATAATGTTGTTTGTAATTTTAATAACTCTTGGGCAAATTGGTTATTTCATCAAGCATAGAGAAAATTAAACCAAAGTATGTGGTGTATATAGGAGATACACTTTGTGTCTAGTTCTTTTTTGTACAACATCTGTTCTACTTTTGTATTCAAGTAAAAGTGTCTTTGTATCAAGAGGAACTAGAGAAGGACAATTTAATTTTATTTGCTATTCATGACTTTTTTGAGGCTTGAGATTTTTTTCTGATCAACAGACTATCAAACAAGCTCTCAAATTGCCTTTAACGTGTTTGATGGAGGAAATGTCCCCTGTTTCTATACATTGCTGTATTCATAATTCCCCAACAGTTTATTGGATTATTTAAATTACTCTAATTACTTTAAACAGGTAGTGTTTTTCTTAATAGTTGAAAATGCTATTTTTTTTTATGTCGCATCCCTGACTGTCTTGTTATACCTTGAGGCATCTGTGGCTTTTCCCCAATCCATAACCCTTAAATACCAAAATATCCTTTAAGCACTTTGAGTTCCTGGAAAATCCCATTTTCATAATTAAATGTGCACTCCAGTGACAAACACAAAACCATATGATCTTATCCAATGAAAATATTTCTCTTCCTCCAGCTCAGGTCTGTCCTGTCCCCTAAAGCCTACATGCTAGCCAGAAGAGCCTTTTATCACTCACTACGGATTTTATTCCCCTCTTCACCTTACTTGCTCCCCCTACTAGAATGACTCTATCTCTCCAGGTTCCGAAGAATAAGGAGAGAGGAGAGAGAAAAAAGAAATCTTGCCTGAGCGTTCCAGAGACAATTACAGGATTATCTAGAATGGCTACTTTCCAATGTTAAATTTGTTTTCAGGTGAGATATTTGTGAATTCTTCAAATACACTCACTAGAAACTTCCAGTTGTATGCATTAATTTCCTTTTTTTTTTTTTTTTTTTTGTGGAGACAGAGTCTTGCTCTGTCACCCTGGGTAGAGTGCAGTGGCATCATCGTAGCTCACTGCAACCTCCAACTCCTGGGCTCAAGTGATCCTCCTGCCTCAGCCTCCCAAGTAGCTGGGACTTATAGGTACGTGCCACTGTGCCTGGCTAATTTTTCTATTTTTAGTAGAGGTGGGGTCTCTCTCTTGATTAGGCTGGTCTCAAACTCCTGAGCTCAAGCAATCCTCCTGCCTCGGCCTCCCAGAGTCCTAGGATTACAGGTGTGAGCCACTGCGCCTGGCCCAGTCATATTTTTTAAATATGTGGGCAATGAATTTTCTACAGCTGTTCTCTTAGTACTTCAACCCATAGTCCCTGAATATTTTGTGGTCTACCCTATAATACAGACTTCCTGTTGGGAACCCACTGCTTCTTCAATTAGTTTTCTTGGGAGGAGCCAATGCAGAACCAGACTAGCCTCCCTCCACATCTGAAAAACACTCAGGCTTTCTGGCCTTACCATTGGTGAAATACTATTGGCTCTCAAAATAGCCCTTTTCTTCTTTCACTTTACTATACCCTCTTAGACTTTCAAGACATTGTTTCTAATATCAGTATATATGGTTCCCAGGTTCTGAGGAATGTCATATGTAAAGTTACCCATATGGCCTCTTAAAGTCCCTTCTGTTACCACCCAGCCAGTTCCCTTGCCTGTTGCCCAGATAGAGGCCAATACACTGAGATGGCAGAAGTTGACGCAGAGAAAGAGTTTAATATCACAGGTACCAAGTGAGAAGAAGGGAGAAATTTCTCAAATCCACCTCCTTGAGAATTTTGGGGCTAAGATATTTAAAGGTAGTTTAGCAAAAAATGAGTTAGGGAATTGGGTCCGCGGATTGGCTGGGGATGAACTCACAGGTTGGGAATCGGAAATTGTCTTCTTGGCTGAGACAGTTCCTAGGTAGAGGGTCGCAGGACCTGCTGGGTCACTTCCCACGCATGGCCACTGATCTGGTTGATGTCAATTGCTTCCCCAAATGCAGAGTCTGGAAGATATCTCAAAGACCAGTCTTAGGTTTTACAATAGTGAAGTTATCGATAGAAATAATTGGGGAAGTTGTAAATCTTGCATCTGTCAAGGATACATGACATTTAAGCAGCAAGCAATTATAGGAAGGCAGCTTAGGGAACAATGGCTGGCTAACTTTTAGCTATATCTCTTCTGTAGGAAATCAGACTTTTATCTCAGTTCCTGCCTATGGCCTTACATTATTTTAATATAGGCAATTTCCCTTCTCTCCCTTTCTCTCCCTTGGCTTCTGTCCTCCCTCATGGAAAGTGAAGGAGTGTAAGGAATTTCACCCCAAAATATGACTCCTTGGTATAAAAAGTATAATGAATTAAAGGCCATTAGAGATCAATAGACCTTGGAAGGGACTTTTCCTCCATGTATATAAAGACCAGATGGACTCACCAGAGAAGAACAATTGTTTTTCCTTCACCTCCCTGTTATCTTACTATCTATTTCAGGAAAGAAGACCAAGAATGTGACCAGACCTGGCCCAACCTTTTTACAAAATAATCCCTCTCTCTCAGGCTCATTCAGTTTCTAAAGAGAATCATTTACAAGTCAATCTCTGTTCCCCCTATCCATTCATTCTCCCAAATATATCTTCATTCTCTGTAGTAATCATTTATTGCCCCTCAACAGAATTACCTATAGTCCTCATTTCCCCCTCCTCTCTTAAATGAGGTTATATAAATATTTGAGCTCCACTGGGATATTGGGTAATTACTCTGTGATTCTCCACACGTGCATGGTAATAAAATTTGTATGCCTTTTCTCTTATTAATATGCCTTATTGTGAGTTGATTTTTCAGAAAATCTTCTGAGGGCAATGGGAAAGCTTTCCTTTCACCCCAACAGAGGTGAACACAAACAACAGCAAGAAAATAACTCTCTCCAAAGAAGCAGCCTCCTCATTCATCAGTTTCAACCTTTATGTAACTTTAAGGTATATGGTCCAATTGCTTAGTTTTTGACCTTCGGGACCTCAAACAAAACTGAGTCAGAAAGCATCCCATTTCAATATGTGAACTAAAATAAAATCTTCAGGCTCCCCCCAACAGGCTGACTGAGTGGACCCCCTCTTGGCCAAGGAGATATCCTAAAACTAAATTGTCTGCCATGAGGAGGGAGGTCAGACATGCCTCATCATGCCCCCCCCTCCTTTCTTGGAGACAGCCTTTGTAAACCATTAGCAGACCTAAGGGTATACAAGACAAACCTACGCTCCTCAATTTATGCAACAAATATATGTCCTGTGGCTTGTCTCTGGTTAACAGACCTTCTTATCTTAAAACATTCCAAGCCTTTAGACAAAGCTTCATGTTTTTAACCAATTACAAGTCAAAAAATCTTTAAACCCACCTATAACCTGCAAGTCCCCCTCACCCCCGCCCCAAGATGGCCCACCTCTTGAGGCCACACCATTGTATGTCTCCCATGTATTGCTTTATGACTTTATGTCTCCGTGAAATGTATAAAACCAAACTGTAACCCAGTCACACAGAGTCTACTTGCTGAAGTCTTCTTGGGCATGGCTCCGGGTCATGGTCCTCAAATCTGGCTCAGAATAAATCTCTTTAAAATTATTTTACAGAGTTTGGCTTCTTTTCCATTGACGAATATCTGACGACCTATTATTATAGTATTATCCCCCTCCCCTCCCTGCCACTGTGTCCATGGGGATGGTCAAGGTGTGAGAAAGAAAAGAAACTTTTTATCTGAGGAACCCAAGTCCCTTTAAATTATCAGACCCAGAGAGGCATTGAAATGTGACAGCAGTCACATCCCATGCATTCCTTGAACTAAATAATTACCCCTTGAAGCTGTTACGGCAGGGCTGACTGAGAATAGACCGAGAGGCACACTCAGAGATTTGGCAAAACAGGTTTTATATTTCTTGCCGGCGGTCCCAGAGGGATTTTTGCTCTCCCCAAATTCTGAGCACCAGACAAAGAGCATTGCAGTCTTTTATACACTCTGCTTAAGGAGGAGGGGCACGGTTACAACAGGCTTAACTTTAGTGAGGCAGGGTCCTAAGCTACTTTACAGCCTGGTGCACTAATTGCTGAGGGCAGGGCGGCAGCTGCAGGCGGGGGGG
>NW_012141969.1:5127323-5134160 GCF_000956105.1 Propithecus coquereli | reverse complement strand
CGGGGGGGGAAGGTCGCAGGGGAGGAGGGGGCCCAGGTAAGGATCGCAAGGGAGAAAGCCCAGTAGTGGAATTTCTAAGAATTCCACTTTAGTGGAATTTTTCAATCTTCCACTTCAAAGCCACTTGCTATGTGGACTCCAGACTGAGTGAGCCCAAGTAGCCATAAAATTAACCTAACAATGCCATACACTGGATACCATAGCTCATATCTGATATATAGCCAATCACTAATCAATGTTATTTCTGTATGCCAATTAGAATTCCTGTCAAACAACTCTGTATCAGCCCACTCCTTGTTCTCTTTTGCTTTTAAAAACCTACTTGTAACAAAGGCCAAATGGAGCACTTCCCAACGCAACTTGGAAGTATTTCCTAGGCAGGTGGCCTCACTTTGGCTCAAGTAAACTCTTTTATATTATATTTTGTGCCTCAGCTTCTTCCTTTAGGTCAACAAATGCAAGTTATAATTATTGGCCATATTTAATGCTGGCCATTTAATCCTAGTAAATAATGCTGATAATGGTTTTAAATAGCAATAAAAACCTCTCATCTACTTTAAAATGCTAGTATTAATGCAGCTATTTGTTATTGCTCACACATCCTAATGAGTCAGGCAGATGGAGTCATAGATAGGTATGAATATAAGAGAGAAAATAGGTTCTGACAATTGGTCTGTTTTTACACCTCCATTTTCCAGGACACATGATTATTGCCTTGTTCATCAAGGCTTATTACCATGCCTCTAGTCAACTGGAGATGGTTTGCTTCTCTGTTCCACATTCATTTTGTCTCTTTGGTACTTTTCTGAACTTAGTGCTGAGCTTCATGCTAATCACACCATCCGTCTATTGACTGACTGCCACATTCCTGAAATAAAATAGTATAAACATAATGTAACAATATCAGATTACCCTATTTCCATTGTCCGTGTGCATTCCAATCTTGCAACACCAATGATAAATATTTATTGCTGGAATTTAAAGGAACAATTTGGCATCTCTGGAGGAAATACAAACTACTTTGTAAATAATTATTACTTTCTAGTGTAATGAAATTGAAAATTATACATATTTGAAAGAACTCAATACCTAGAAATTTAAGACTTCAATACCATATTAATTTTAAGAAAACATAAAACAACTAAAAGGCCATGACAATGTCCGAAACATTTCTTGAATGTTATTTACTTTAACAAGCTATTACAAAATGAACACTTTAAATTTCACTCAGAAATTCAGGGGCATCTTTAGATGGTACATAAAATAAAATGTAAATGTTACTAAATATACTTAAAGCTCTACTCCACTAAAGAGAAGAGCATAACGGAAGTAGTTTTCATTTGTGAGAATTACGATCATTATTTCACCAAAAATATTGAAATAGCATAAGGTAAATGGTAAGACTTTATTTTGTAGAACTGTAGTTCTCTAAAGAGACAGTTCTAAATGCCCCAATTGCCGGGTTTTGCTAAGAGTGTAGTCAAATGAAAGTACTTAGTTCTGTCAGAAATTCTACTTCACGTTATAAAATGCTATTTGCTGCTTTCAGAACTACCAGGTGATTACAGGGTGATAAAATGCCATTAACAATCCAATGTAGCAACTGAAGCAAAGGTCCGAAGGAATTGTACAGAAGGCACTTTATCACAGATGTGATCTACTGAAGAAGACACTGTCATCAAGATGTGAAAAAGTGTTATTCAATCAAAAATGTTAACTATAGTGTTAATGCCAAAAGGATTTTAACCATATACAGTACAATGAGCTATCGGAAACAGAACAATGAGTGTATAAGAGCAAGCACTGACAAGCATTTCAAAGGCCCCTTATGTCTATTAAATGGAAAATATTTTTTGATTTTTGCCACACCTAAAGCAAGTAACCATGTTATGAATTTTCAAACACAGGATGGGTATCTTTTAATTTTGTTTTGTTTTTTGTCTTTCATCTTTTTTAAATAAGGGGATCCCAGCAACCATTATAGTTAGGAAATCAAAATTTCCCCAACTATGATCTACTGCTTGGTACCTTGTTCTCTTGGGTAAGTCCATAGAAAGCTCAGGGCTAAGACATTTCAGTCAGTTGTCAGTGCTGCTGCCAGACTAAATGGAAATTTTATCGTACTGTCCCCAGCTCATTTATCTCCCTTGACTCTCCAAGGCCTACAGAATGAAGTCCTAAAACATCTGCCTGGCATTCACAGCCCTCTATAGTTGGGCCACTGATCCAACTACTTCCAACTTTACTACTTACTATTCTCCAACATGCCTTCTTCTATCAAGCTAGCCCCTCACCTGTCATCCATGCTTCCTCATATCATCAATTCTAAGAGACTTTAATGAGGGTAACATAGCACACATGTAATATAGAAACAATCTGTCATGTTGACTCCACTGTTGAACTCTCAAGGTTTTTGGAAAATCCTTAAAGAATTTAAAATGCTTTATTTAATGCCCCGTTTGGCCTGTTCAAGGACAGAATATCTAGAAGGATAGTGCTGCCAGCTGCCAATTAATTAGTTTACCTAAAGTATGTACAAGAAAAACCCAATTTTTTTCTCTGTAATGTTTTATCTCTTGTCTCTGCTCTGATTTTTATAATTCCTATTTCTGTCTATGTTAGATGAAGTCAACCTATTTACTGGTGTTCCTTGTATACAAGCAAACAGTGCACTGAAAATAAACTGTAAGTCTCCGAGTTATTCTATGTCATTCTAATCTTATCTGTCCTTTTTTTCTTGTTTTTTTTTTTTTTTTCAGATCAACTCCCCAACCCTCATCTTCAAGAGATATCTTCCAAGATTTTCTATCCATATTGACCATTTCCATTCTCTAGAATTCTTTAGCATTTATCATTTCTACCACTTTCTCTGGAGACTTAACAAATACATGGGATTGAGTGATCACTTAGCTATTTCCTGTAAACAGTTAATTCCCTAACTGGATTGCAAACAGCAGAGACTATATATTAAATTACTTTTGTACTCATCTCAACAAATTTTTAGTATTATCCAAAATAAATGCAAGATGAGGACTTTTAATGTAATTATTATTTTTTTAATTTTCACATTTCTCAACCTGTGCTCCTCTTTTTTGAGACATTATCTCTTTACTTGGCTTCTTTCAGACGACTCTTACATTTACTCCCTACTCCTGCCACTGCCTTTTCTTTTTTGATTTTTCATGAAATCATTTTCTTCAACTTTCCCACTATCACTCTTTACATTCATCCTAGAATCTTTTCTCAGCCTTTATCAAATTCCTCCCAAATTTATTTGAATAACTTCAACCCCATTCCTGCCTTTCTAAATGTCTCATCATGGCTCTATCTCCACTTCAGCATGGTTAAAATGGAGCTGCTCATCTTCATCCCCAAGTCAGCTCCTTTCTTTCACTCCATCCAGTGACTCAATTCATAAATTTCAAACACATCTTTGATTCTCCCTCATATACTGCATGCAGACAGTGGTGAAGTTCCCTAAATCTGGACTTATAACCATGCTCACATTGGTTTTCTCTTTTCTATTTCCATTGCCACCATAAATCCCACATCAATATATATTCACCTACTCAGTAGCTACTGAGTTACTTTCTACCACCCCTATCCAATACTTCTTGCTTACTGCTGGTGGAGTAGTTACCCTAGATATGACTCAGATCCTGTGCCTTCCTAATGAGTTAGGAAAAAAAAAACACAAAAAAACAACAAAAAAAATCTCTTTAGCAATCTCCATAAATCTGGTTTTAACTGACTTTTCAAATCTTATCTCTCAATACTTACCATATTTGTGAAATGACTTAACGAATCTGTATTCTAAGCTGCCACTTGAATGGGATCCAAGCTTACTCACCTCTGCCCTTTGCTTATACTGATTTTTCTACTTTAAATTGTTTTTGTGTAATCCTCACAAATCAAATTCCACCCAGGCTCGTTTCAGATATTTCCACAGCCAAGTATCTCTCCTTTAATCCTATTGTTCTGTGTTTCTATTTTAACATATTTTCTATATGTTCTCCAGGTAAATGTTTCATACCAGCTTTTCTTTTCTTTCTCTTCTTCATCTTCTTTTATTTATTTATTTATTTATTTGCTTTGGTTTAGAGTAGCAGTATTTATTTAGTTTTTCTTTCCTTTTATTTTCAGTTGACACATAATAATTGTACATATTTACAGGATACAGAGCGATGTTTCGGTATGTGTGTACAATGTGTAATAATCAAATAAAGGCAATTAGCATATCCATCACTTCAGACATTTATCATTTCTTTGTGTTGTAAACATTCAAAATCTTCTCTTGTAAATTTTTGAGAATAAACAATAAACTATAGTAAACCAGGTTTTATGTTTCTGATAGAAATGTTTACCAACAGGGACAAACTTTTTCATTTTTCTAAACCCTGAATGACCTTGCTTAATCCCTCATAGATGAAAAATTTTATCATGTTGAAATATAAGACACTAGCTAAAAGTATAGAAAAGAATGGATAATAAATACCTTGTACTTCAAAATGGAAATGAAAGGCTTTTGGTCAGAAGGAAAAGTTTGATGGGAAAATTAGAAGGTTTAGTGACATTAAGTCGGAGAGTATCACTTGGCTCGACGAACAGCAAGTGCAGCTAAAACAACTATACCAGTGGGTTTAAAGTAAATGAGAAACCATGAGAGAATGATGTAGCAACAGTAGATTTGTTTAAATATAGGTAGTCCCTGGTTCCTTAGAACACACTTGTGACCAAGAGTTCCTGAGATTTCTATCGCTAAAATTAGTTCTAAGCAGTTGTATCTTGGCATGTGACTTTAACCCAAGTTGTTTCTAAGCAAAAACACTTTCTAGTCCTAAAAACTTATGCTGCAAAGTACACCTCTATAGTGTTTTATCCCCATCACCTTTAGGGAATTAAAAAAGTGTCTTCAAGTGTCCACTTTAATCCCTGGAGTACTGTGTGGATTTAGTTCATTTAATATGGGGACTGATAAGCACTTCAGTTCTAAGGAAAATTTAAACCCGTTCTCCCACAATTATTTTAAGAAGAAAAAAAATCAATAATTTCCCTTCCTTCCATAAAATTTATAATATGAACCCAGGCTAAAGGAGATTATCAGCAGCAAAAACATTAGGAATATTAGTGGCTGACTTAGGATAAGTGTTTAAAGAGAGAGTGTTTAAAAAGAGAGAGAGATAAAGCTGCCACATCTGGGGGGGAAGCTTCTCAAAGTTTGATGTGTACAAGAATCCAATGGTAAATTTGTTAAAAGAGGAGATTATTAGGTAATAATCCCAGAAATTCTGATTTAAGCCATTTTAGATAAAACCTGAGAAATGCATTTTAACTAACATCCTCAGGTGACTCTATGCCTAAGATCTGTGGTATATATTTTGGGTTAAATTATTACAGATTCTGGCCCTGTACTAATTTTCACATCAATAACCTACTAAGGTAAACAGACATATTTAAATAACAGAAACTGCTCTATTTACATGAAGGTGCACCATAAATTTAATTTTTAAAGCTGGACTTCAGTATGTGTACTAATCCCATATATTAAAATTCCATTCATTGGCATACTCCAAATAACCATCAGTAATTTTTCTAAAGATTCGTTGTGGTTATACCCTAAAATGACCAAGAAATTTAGCTGGTGTTGGCCACAGATCTGATTTTGAGATTTTTAGCTTGTGTCATTGGAACTATATTTGGTTTTTGGTAAAGCAGATATGTTCATAGAGAACCAATTTTAATGTAGTTCCATAATGCTTTAACATGGCCACTGAACAAAAATTCTGAACTATATCATCATTTTATTTTGTAGTGCAGTCCATGGTATCTTCAACTGGCATCTGGCCAACACAGCTGGGCTCCTTAGTCAGCACACAGTTAAATTTATTTTAGTGACACATATATTGAAATTGATGTTATAAAATGTTACAACAGTTCTACCTGTGAACAAATTGCACCTAACATATACTACATGACCTATGTCAAAATAAAGCATTTTATGAGAGAGAGAGAGAGAGAGAGAGAGAGAGAGAGAGAGAGAGTTAGATTGGCTGAGATTTGTTGCAATATAAAGAAAAGGTCAGTGAGTTACATGGTCTCTGTCTCTAGATGGTAAACTGCAGATTTATCTTGTATTGCATCTGGTTATTCTTCTGAAAAATTTGTGGTGAATCAATTTTTGTGAGGAGAGTCATTTTAAGTGCATAGGGATGCTATCAATGGCTCCAGTAAAGGTAACAGTCATGCTAATGTTATATCTGTTAGCTCTTATAAATATAAATCTACATTTTAAATATTAGTCAATTTTATAGCTAACTTTGTAGTATTATTCTCTATCTTCCGCCATTTCTAGATATTCTCAACAATGATAAGTCATAATTTTGTCATAGTTATGGATTTTCCTGTCAGAATCCCTGATAGTTCCTACGGTTTAGTGAAGTGCATGGAATGCCTAATTTTAAACAAATATCTCCTTATCATGAATACTGTCCTGGTACAGTAACTTGTCAAATAATGTTGACTTGTTTGACATTTGTAATCCTTACAGTATTTCCAAATGAGGGATATCTGTTATACATGAAATTGTTCTTTGACTGTTTTGATAATTATATTTTACTGAGATAAAATTCACATGACAAAAAATTCATTTTAATCATATTAAAATATACAATTCAGTAGCTTTTAATACACTCAAAATGTTATGCAACCATCATCATCATCTGACTGAAGAATAATTTCATAACCCAAAATATAGGCCATACTCATTAACAGCCACTTCCTATTCCCCCTCCTCCAGTTCCTTGCAACCAGTAATCTGTATTATCTTCCTATAAATTT
>NW_012141969.1:5126124-5126756 GCF_000956105.1 Propithecus coquereli | reverse complement strand
TTTTGCTTATTTTTAATTTGTATTTTTGCTTTTTCATTTTTGAATTAAAAGTGTGTTCTATATATTCTGGATACTAGGCCATTATCAGATATATGATTTGCAAATATTTTCTATCATTCTATGGGTTGTCTTTTCATTCTCTAGTTAAGTGTCCTTTGATGTATAAAGCTGTTTTATTTTGATAAAATTCATTTTATCTGTTTTTCTTTAGTTGCTTGTGAATTTAGTGTTATTTCTAAGAATCCACTGCTGAATCCACCGTCAAAGATTAACTCCTATTTTTCTTCTAAGCGTTTTAGAGTTTTAGCTATTGCATTTAGATTTTTTATCTATTTTAAGTTAATTTTTGTATATGGCATGAGATAAGGATCCAATTTCATTCTTTTTCATGTGAATTTCAGTTGGATCAACAATATTTGTTGAAGAGACTATTCTTTCCCCCACTGAATTGTTGACGCTCTTTAAAAAATAAATTGACAATAGATGTATGAGTTCGTTCCTATACTCTTAATTATATTCCATTGAGCTATATGTTTATTCTTATGCCAGTACCACATTGCTTCGATTATCGTATGTAGCTTTGTAGTAAATTTTGAAATTGGGAAGTGTGTCTTCCACCACTGTTCTTCTTT
>NW_012141969.1:5119766-5120737 GCF_000956105.1 Propithecus coquereli | reverse complement strand
CTTGTAAATGATATTTAAATCAATACCTAAATGTATTTTGTGTTTTAATTTGTTAATTACTCTTAGAATATAATGAAACAAGAACTGAAAAAAAAGAATGATGATTCTGTAAGATAATTCTGGATACTCAAATGAAACACGAAGCAAGTCATTCCACAGAGGTTTCTCATGGAAATCAGTGCTCATAAGCACTCATGAGCAGAAGGCAAAAATGACTTGACTTTGTATAGAGTTACAGAGGTAAGAATAATTTTCAATGGTATTCAGAGTTTCTTCAGATTCCATTATCATAACTTCATTATCAGAACCTGCACAGAGCCTTTGGATAACTTTTTAAAATATGCACTCTTCACTTCAGAAAGGACACAATTCAGGAGGTACATGGCTTTGAGCTGATTGTACCTTTGTGCAAAGAAATACTCATTTGTTCCTCTAGGAAAGCACAGCTTTGAATAAGTTTTTAGACTGAGCAAGTAGCACATAGGTGAAATATCAACATTTATACCCTCAGCTGTGACTAAATGACATACTGCTAAGTAACAGTTCTGTCCATTCAGCATTTGAAACTCACAGCCTATATATTCACAAAGCAAATGAAACTATGTAATTTAAGAGCCATGTTTTGACAGTATTTGCAATGTTTTATAATTCTATTTCCTTAATATTGAATTGAAAGTAGAAAACTAACCACCCACATTTCCCTGTGAATGAGGTTTCATTTGAGACCTCTCTTTTCACATAAACACACTTCTTCACTATATTCATGGCTCATGATCTATCATATGGATCCCAATGACTCTTGCCTGCATCATGAATTAATTCTTACCTTAATAATGAAAATTTCTCCTCCTATAGCATGGGCTTTCAATAATAAGCAAAATGAAATGTCATCAGATACTTCTCTCACATATATGGACCACACACATACAAATAGTTTTTGATACATTCCCTGTTAGTGGTTTCATCTAACC